>NC_080763.1:41414059-41781559 GCF_020826845.1 Diceros bicornis minor
TCGCCGCCACCTGCTGCTGCATCCCCAGTGAGGGGGAAGGAGCATCTCCGTGCCTCTCCCCGTCTGCCCCCGCCCAGCGCGAGCCTGCCCCCCCCCCCCACCCCATCCTCCAGGGCCAGGCTGAAGCCACGTCTTCCCCGGGCCCCGTCCCCTGCGCGGAGTGGGAAGCGGAGGGAGGAGCTCCGGCCGCAGCTGCCCGCCCTCTCCGCTCCGAAGCTCCCCCTCTCCTCCCCTCGGCTGCCGCAGCCCCGCTAGTCGCGCGCGTCAGCGTGGGCTCCCCGGAGCGAGTCGCTAGGTAACGGGGCTGGCTCTGCAGACCCGGGACCAGGGAAGCCCGCGCGCGTCGTCAGCAGCGGCGCAGTGGGGCGGGGGCAGGGGGCGCACGGACCCCCCAATCCCGGCCTGCAGACCCCGGCTCGCACGCAGCCCCGGTCCCAGGATGCCGTAACCCGCGCCGATTGCCGTCACCGAGGTGCCCCTCCCTTGCAGGGACCCCGACGCCGCCAGTCCCTTCCTCCTTCCCAGCCGGTGCGCACTGCTCTGCGCGCAGCCGGGTGGGAGCCCCACCGCCGCGGTCGCCGTCGCCACCGGTAAGCTGTGCTCTGGGGCCGCGGCTGGGGCGGGGAGGGAGTGGGGGCGCGCGACAAGCGAGGCAGCTCCCGCCACCGCGGCCACCGGACCAGCCATGTGCTAAAGTTTCAGGGCCTCTGCGCCCCACCAGGCGCACAGCGCGGGGCGCAGCGGCACGGTGGGTGGGGCGGCGCGGTCCTGCTGGGCGCCCGCCGCCCCCAGCCCCCGCAGGGCGCAGCTCTGCGCGCTCTCACGCTCTCTCTTTCTCTCTTTTCCATCCGTGCTGCCTCCCCGAGGTCCTCCCGCCGAGCCCGGGCGCGGGGCATGAGGAGCCCCGGGGCGCCGCCCGGAGACGACCCGGCTGCGCGCACACCTCTCCAGCGGCGGACGGGGACATGAGCAGCGCGTACGGGGTCCGGCGCCCGGCGGCCAGCCCCAGCCGGCGGCAGCCAGTGGGTCGGCGCTGCCCGGGAGAATGAGGCAGGAGCTGGCGGCAGCCTCCTGTTTCTCCTCCTCCTCCCTGCCTTCCTCCTCCCTGCCTTCCTCCGGCTCAGGCGCCCCGGGTCCGGGCCGGGCTGTGGCTCTGCTGCGTGCCCCGCGCGCCCCCCGCCCGCCTCCGGATGCGCTGCTCGGTAAGCCAGGCCCTCCGCTTCGGGAACAAATCCCCTTCGCCAGCTCAGGAGGCCTCCTCCGAGCCCCCTGCCCGGCCCCCACCTAGAGTCTGGAAGCCTGTGGGGCTTCCGCTTGAACCCCTCGATTCCCCCATTCCCCAAACCTTGCCTGGAGGCTGAACTGCCCGGGCGCCTTCGAGACCTGGGGCTTTCCTTCGCCATAGGGGAGGCAGCTGCGGGCTTGACACGCAGGCAGAAGGAGACCTGTTTGGTCTAGATAAGGATTTATGCATCCTGGGTTTAAACTCATCGTTGGCGGGGAGGAGACGACTCACGTATAGTGACCACGTAGTGGGTGTCTACGCTCTGCTGGGTAGGGGCCTCAAAGCCACCCGAGGAAGTAGGTCCCCTTTCTTGCCTCGCTCAGATTTGGAAACTGAGGCCCAGAGAGGTTGACTGATTTAATCAAGGTCACAAGGCCAGGAAGTGGGAGACCAGATTGGAACCCAGGGTGCTCTTTCTACTTACTTCTCTGCCAAGCTGATCCCTTCGTAACAAACACACCTGTCCCATTTCTTCTGCTAACTGCTTCTGTCTCCAGGCATTGTGTGTGTGTGAAAATACTTGTGCCAGTGAGTATCTGCTAGGATGAAGTAAATTGCTGGCAGCATATGTTTCTTGTCCATCCCTCCATCATTTGGGGGTTGCTCACCCATAATGTGAACTGTTAAGTGTGAGGCCACTTCTGTTAAGGTGGGAGGATAGTATGTTCCCCTGGGGACCCTCTTTCCTGTGATCCTGTTTCTCCCAGGTCTCTTAAAGCATGGAAAGGGCAGCGTTTGGTTCCTCCCATGTGCCCCTTCTATGCTGTGCGTGCCCAGCACATGCTCAGCCTCAGAACCTTGTCCTAAACCTTTCTGTGGGGTGAGGGGTAATCAGGCTACCTGCCCCTGGTTGTGTAAGTCTTGCAGGTGGTTACTTAACAGGCGCTGGGGCTGGTCCCAGAGCTGACCCTCTTGGAAATTTTATCTTGGCTCACATTTGCCAGCCCTCCATGTCAGCAGCACTTCACACTTCTCAGCCCAGAAAAAAAGGGGAGGGGGTTTTAATGTAGACATCAGGCCTTCTGCTTGCCCCCGGGTCTCTGGTTTGCAGCATTTAACTGTTTGCTTCAGAGCGTTTAGGTCGATCGTGAAGGGGGAAGCACAAGGGATCATATGGTCCTGGTCTGAGCAGCGTGTTTAATCGGTTGAGTCACCAAGTGTTGGGCTTGGTTGTCTACACAACTTATACAGTGTTGGTGTCTGTGCAGGGAGCTTTCCTTAGCAATAGGAGGCCTCAGTTTCCCTGTTCCTAAAAGGAGCAGAGTCAGACTGGACAACTTCTCAGATCCCTTCCATCTAAACAATTCTACGAGGAGTGGGTTACAGACCTTAGCTGGGGCGTGTGAGCTGATCAGACACATGCATTTGGACTAATAGCTCCACACTGAATAGGCTGTTATTTCCAAGAAGACGACATGGGGGGTAGGGAGCTGCAGGATTCAGGTTCCACCCAAAGGAGGGGAAGCCTGGATAGTGCTTTGAGGGATCATTTATTGGGCTTAAGCATGATGGCTGCAAAATGTCCCAAGGTGCCAGATTGGGGTTATGGGAGAGGTTTGGCATTTCATTGGGAGAGATGACATTGGCCCCTAAGAACTGATGGAATACAATACGTCAATTAGATGTGCAGCCGCCTAGAAAGCCGCAAGCTGTTGAGCCTGCCTGCCCCTTCCGGAAAGAATCCATTGTAGTTGAATAGGTAAAGCCTTCTCAGCCTAAACAACTAATGCACGTAAATAAAATGATTTTTAGACTCTCCCCACTCAATTGTTTGCTGGTTCTGTTAGTGATCGGTAGAGCCTGCCTAAGCAGGGACACAGAGGGACGATGACAAGAAGGGTGGGCCAGCAAGATGTTTATACCCTGACTTAGTCGATCCCTGTTGATTACAGCTAAATTCATCAACTTGACCTATGGGCCCTTAATGGGGTTGTCATAAGTCTTTTAAAGATGTGGATTAATGAAGCTTTTAAAGTGTCGCTGAATCCCAGATGAAATGGACATGTCTCACGTTTTTCCCAGAAGCTAAGGTCCTAGTGGGTTTTGTGACCGTTTGAAATTCACAAAACCTGAGCAAAGCTTTCATTTTTGACAAGCTCCTAGGGTCTGCGAACGGCGAGCGATGCATCTTGTGTGGGCATATTAATCTCCCAGCGTTGTGTGTTTTAGGTCCTCATGACTACCTGGTAACGTTTTGAATAAAAATGAATGCAGAGAAACAGTCTTCATTAAGTTACTTTGGAAAATGATGATGTAATTAGGAAAGAATGATTTTTAGGTCATATATCATTACTACTGATACCCAAAGCCGGATTACATAGTAAAACATTACTCCCATTCCTGATGTCTAGTTTTTAATTCATCAGTTCTCTCCCATTTTTTCTTCTTTTTTTTTTCTTTTTTTTTTTTTTGCTTCTTTTCCCCCCTGGCATGAAAATGTGCCATCAAGAATAAACTCTCTCTTTTCAATTTTGCTTTGTCTTAAACACACTTCTTTTCTGGAAGATCTCTAAAGCTGAGGTCTTCCACACCATACATATAACGGCCTCACTTTAAAATATATTTTAGGTGCCTTAGATTTTTGAGGGGAGAACAGGAGGGGTATGTATCACAAATTAGTAACGACAATGAGACGTTTCCCTTGTTGGCATCCCATTTCTACCTCGGGAGTCTAGACTGTGAACTCTTTTGATCAGGGCTGTCATGCCCAGTATTGTGAGAACCCAGTTCAAGTGCTGAGACACTTGTGCAACTTTAAGGATGTATGCAGGTACCTATGGGAGGTGTGGAGGAAAAGAACATCCTCCAGAGGCCGGGACACCTGGGATTCATTCCTGACTCGGTTGTTAGTTGGCTTTATGACCTTGGACGGGTTATTCCCATTGTCTAGGTCTCAATTTACATATATGCAACGAGTGTGTATGTTTGTGTCTCTGTGTCTATGTGCGTGTGTGTATATTAGTACCAGATGACCTCCTCCTACTCTAAGCTCAAAGAGTCCTCAGAATTTGGATGCAGCTGGTTATTAATAGCTCCCGAATGCTCTGTACTTTAAGGTTACATGACATTTTCAATTAGACATCCATATAAACAGTAAGGGACCAGTCGTTATAAAAGATGCTACTTATTACCCAAAGTGGGGACTACCCTGAATGTGTGACGATAGAACTTTCATCTTACAGACCATTATGCCAGCTTCCCCATCAGGGTTCGTTGCACAGTGGAGTCTCATCACATGTCTGAGAGAGCTAGGATGAACCGTGACCCTCTCTAGGGTCTGCGTGGCAGGAGCCGCAGAAGCCATTATGTAATTTGGGTCAATGGGGTAGGGAGAATATGACGTTTTACCTCTATCACTCGAGGTCCAGGGGCCTTAGAGGTCTCACCTCAGTCTCAGGCTGTTCCTGGAAGGTAAGGAGGGAACGTATGTAATTACTGTTTGCAGTTGTTTTGAAAATGGAAAGTACTTTAATTAGAGCCTTGAGCTCAGTGGAAGCTGACAACTGGTGAGGAGTTCGTGGCTTTGGCAGTGGTATTTTTGCCAGATTCTCTGTGCTGGCTTCCTCCTAACACTTGAATACTTCCTTCTCTAGTGTGTTGTCTAGGGTCAGGTTTCCTAGCGAAGCTGCAGTCACTGTCGGATAAAGAGACAGAGAGGGGATGGTGGGAGGAAGGAACCACCAGTCCTTAAACATTTTGTCCTCGTGACCCTGCAGAGTAGATCTCATTAACCCCCTGTTCTAGATGAGGAACCCAGGCTCAGAGAGCTGAAGTGTGTCACTCAGACTCACACGATTATTGAGTGGCAGAACCAAGCACGATTTCAAATGCACTTTGCTGGAGTTTAAGTTGCCCCACACCACACTTCATTTCCACTGTTGTTGTGGTGTGCCTGGCAACCAAATTGTGTCCTTCATCCCGAATTTCTAAACAATGCCATAGCACCAAGAAAGCAGGCAGAAGATTTGACCTGGGTAACATATGGGGGTGATGTTACCCAGAGAGACTTCAGAATTCACCAGGATTTTTGTTAGGATATTGGAATTCTTTTAACTCTATGTCAAATGTATTCGATTCCAAAGGTACTCAGAAATAACCCAAAAGTAGTTCTTCGAGGGAAGCTACAATAACTCCTCTAGTTCCCGTGTCACCCCGGGGTTCTGTGGGAAGTGATCACAGGTTGGCACGTGGGATGTTTTGGGAGGTGTTGCTAGCCTGTACCTCCTGAAAAGGACCTCAGCATCACAGTTATGTAACAGAAGCTTTCAACAGGAGCATGACTCCTCCACGATGCCACACAGGTTAATCCTCCCCAAACAACACACTAGAGAAGGAAGCATGGGGGAACATATTCAAGAACTTAAAGGTTCACCTGAAGCTCTTAAGAATTTCCAGGACTCAGAAGGAAATGTAGATTTTGAAGAACTTTTCAAGCCACTGAATGAAGATACCGTTGTATCAGATATTTCGTATGGCTTGAGCAAGTCCACCCACATTAGTAGAGCTGCTACTGTTCTTTGCTGATAGGCCTGTAGGTCTGAATGGGAATCATCCATACCCAGGACAGGAGACTCTAGAATCCCGTCTGTAACACACAACACTGAAATCACTATTCTTACATGTTAGTTATGACTCTCAGGCTGGTTCTCTTCACCAGCAGTTTAAAATCCTTCCAGGCCTGATGAAATGTGAGTGATGTGTTAACAGGACCTTCCCTCCACCCCGCTCAGATTACTAAACCACTTATATGCCAAGAGCTTCAAATTTTGTGATAGGTGATTAACGAGAAAAAGGAGACAGAATGAGTTGGAAAACTCAGTTGTGATTCATCTGTCAGTAAAATACCAAAACATCCCAGCAGCCTGCACAGTCTTTTGATTTGGAAAATTAGAAATAACATTGCATGTACCCAGTGAGACCGACTGAGTCTGTCGATTTTGCCTCCAAATCTTGAGAGAGCAGATGCCCCGGAGCTTCAGCTCTGGGCCTGATTTCTAGTACATATGGCTATTAAAGAGCAGAAAATGCCACGGTAGCCATCCAGAGCCATCAGAGGGTGAGGCAAGAAGGCAGTGAAGTCTGTGGCCTCTGATTTGTGAGTACTCTGAACAGTTGTTTGGGACATAGTTAGTAAAAATGATTTAATGTCCATTTCCAGCATCAAGAATCACAGAATCAATTCACTAAATAATTTTAGATGTTTTTATGCTGTCTTCCTACGTGGCTTATGACAAGTGTAGATGAGATTCACACGAGGGTAGAAACCTACACCTTCACCAGCCCTCTTGATGGATTAAGAATGGTGTGTCTGATTTGCTAGGCTAAATGCTTCGGCAATCGAGCATTATTGAACCCTGAATCACAAGGTCAGATGGCAGTGTTTGGGAGCGTCGATGTATTCCCAGCTGGCTCAGTTTCTTAATAATCTGCGATGAGCTGTTGTATGTGCCTCATTTAGCGTCCCAAAGCAGAGAGCAAGTAAGGAAGACCCAGGGCCTTGTGCTTTTCCGTCAGCCCAGGTTTCTCAGCTAATATAGTCTGGACTCCTGACAGACCCACCACTGCATTCTGCCACAGATAAACCGTTCAAGTCTATATCGGCCTTGACGTGACCCCCCCCCGAAGGAATCTTGATTCCTTTCAAGTCAGAAAATGGATGATAATGATCATCATCTTCTTTTAATGGTCAATATTGACGAGTCTTATATTGTCAAATAAAGCAAGTGTGTCTTCAGAGCGTAATGCACAAGCTTAAAATGATTTATGAATGCATACGGTTCCCGTTAACTTGCTGAGAGGGCTTTATTGAATACTTATAAAAGTGTGAGCCCAGCTTGGCGACATTAAAATCTAAAGGTGGCAGTGGAAGCCTGCACCCTGTGTTCTCCGTATGTAAAGGAGGAGTGGAAAAATACACTTGGTTTCTAAAAGCGAAGGTTGAGACTTTCCTTAATCAGTTTTACCATCAGGGTCAACGTTGCCTCAGTCTGAAAATTCCCTGTAGGTGCTGAGGCTGCATCTGTACGAGGGCTGCATGTCCTTAGGCCTGCTCTAGGACGTCCCTGTGGAGTGTGAGAGCTGCTCTGTCCGCCTGCTCAGGCATGGTGCCGTCTCCTCCCTCAGAGGTGTACCTCCCTCCCTCTGGTCCTGCCTGATCCCTGGGGTCCACTCCCATCATTCTTTCATCAGGCAGGTGCTGACTGTCAACAGTTTAACCAAAGGGTATTGACCACCAGCTCTGTTCTAGGCACTGCCTGGCACTGGGGCTACAGTGGTGGACAAGACAGCTGCAGTGTGTCCATACATGGCTCCTGTTCCCGTAGACCTGGGATGTCACTCCCTGCCCTTTAGGGATCCATTCAAAATCTGGAGGGCTTGGCTATTGCAGTGGGTCAAGGAGGCCAGTGGGGAGAGCCCAGCTGGAAGTCAGGAGGCCTGCTTGTCAGCCCTGCCTTCTCTCTCATCTTACCTGGGTGCCTGGGGACAAGCCACTCTCCCACTGTGGCCCTCCACTGGTTTCCCTGGTTGTCCAGTGCAGGCTTTGGGCCACTGCAGGGTTTTTTCCAAGTGTAATCTGAGGACTCCTTCCATGAAAGCACCCAGTGAGCTTACTAAAATGCAGATTCCTGGGCCCAGTCACAGAATCAGAACCTCTGAGGGGGGGGTGCCCAGAATCTGTATTGTAACACCCTCTCAGGTAATTCTCATCTCAGGCACAATGAAATTGGAGAACCACCGATTCTCACAAGTAATTGATCACTATACCCCTTCCTGTTCTGAAGTGCCCAGAATATGGCCCCACTCCCATGGTGGCCCCTCTCTCCACCTTCACCTACCACCATGCCACTCCAGCCCTCATCTCTCTCCTAACCACTCCTTCTGCTTCCCCTCTGCCCTCTACAGTTTGTTTTCCAGCAGGCACCCAGAGGGAGCCTTCTAAAGGATCATGACTCGCCTCTGCTCAGAAGTCTCTGATGCTCCCTGTATCCCCCCAGAGCAATGGCCAGCGACTTTCAGAAGACCTCCAGGCCCTGCACTATCTGGCCCTGGGTCTGACCTGCTCTCCTACCACCTGCCCCCTGCTTCTCACCTTCTAGTCACACTGGCCTCCATGCTGTTCCCAAAACCCACGCAGCTGCCAGGCGTTCACTCCTTGAGAGCCCATGGGACCTGGAGACTGACGAGGCAGGGTGCTCAGGGGGTGGGGAACAGTCCTGAGGATGCTGAGACGGTAGGGAACAGCCCTGAGGAGCTGCGTTTTTCTGTCCCAGCGCTGCTTTGAAAACCCATTCAGCTGGATGCTCTTAAGCTCACTGAGGCCAATCTGTTTCCAGGCTCTCCACTGTAGTACAAGTTGATTTAGAAGCAGCCATTTAATCCTGGGCACCGCATTATAGGGTGACTCATCACTGGACTGGATTGTCAAAGTGGGTCTAGAAATCTCTTTCAGAGGAAGTTTCTAGACCTAGACTGCACCCATCTCCCCTTTGGGCTGGGCTGTTCCTTCAGCCACCTTTAATCCCAGTGGCCCTGCCTCCTTTTCTTCCTTCCACAAACATCCACAGAGCACCACCTGTGTCCAGGCACGGTTCTAGGCCCTGCCACACGTGGGAGGCTCAACAGCCCTGGAGGAGCAGAGTCTGCTTGGTTTCATCCCCACCTCCCACCCTTACTTTCATACAGATGGAGTGCTGAGGTTTGGACAGTATTCCTCTGGCCTTTTTTATCTTCTCGCACCAAGGAAGAGGAGCTCTGGGCTGTTCATCAGATGAGGCTCTCCTGGGGCCTGGGTTAAGCAAACCACATTCAGAAATATCGATTGCTCAGTGAGAAGGAGGGAGAGATGGACCATCTTGTAAGATTTACCTCCGAGGCAAGCTGAGTGCATAACTGGGTACAGATATATAAGATATAAGGAGTCTTGTAGACGAAAGCTAGTTTGAGTCTCCTTGAAGGCAGCCTGCCTGGTAGTATATCCACATAAGGAAGGCCATGAAAGCTTCAGACCTTTCTGGGCTCTGCCTACTGTAGATGCTTCTTGAATCTTATGGAAGGAAGCATTTTCATGCTTAGCATCCGTCTTCTTGCGGATTCCTGTGGTGGACACGTTGACCAATCCTTTCCTGAGAGGCCATCAGGCAGAGTGGGGTTGGGGATGAAGGTGAACAAGATGTTCCCTGTCTTCAACGGACTCAGAGACAGTTGGGGAGACATGTTCTGTAACTACCTGTAGCTGATTAGAGTGGTTGACATGCCCTGAAAAGGCAGAGGTGTGGAAGATGGGTTTGGATGGAAGAGGCCGGGAGCATTTGACGTGAGCCTTGAGAGATGAGTAGGAATTTATCAAGCAGAGACGAGGAGAAAGGCATTCCAGGTGGGAGGGAAAGGATGAGCAAAGGCGCAGAGGCTGGACCGTCAGGGGTAGGTGAGCGGGTGGTGATGTATGGCTGTAGCGTTGGGCTGCGGAAGCACAGATCATTAGCCTTGTCCCGATGAGAGTGGGTGTTGAATGCCAGGTTAAGTAGTTTTCCACATCTTATAGGTGATGGGGAGCTATGGGAGGTGTATGAGTGAGGGTGTGGGTTTTAAAAAGATAGCTGGTGGTCCTGTCTCGTGCTCCCTTTGTAACTTCTATATTACAGAGAAGATGTGTAAAGTGTTCAAGAAGACATCCTGTGCAGGAATGAGGATGATTGAGGTGTGACCTCTAGGCCCTGTTTCTCTGATTGTGCGCTCTTCACGTGTCTGTATTTGTTGAGTGGTCCTCCAGACACTGCTGCCCCGACCCCAGCTAGGAGGGAAAGCGAGGTAGCCGCGGGCTCCGGCACTTGCTGCCCAGCAAGTGGACTCTGGCCAACAGGAAATGGAGCGGGCAGTGTCCCAGCCTGATTCACCGAGCCGTGGGTCTCCCTGCGCCTCTGCAAACGCATTCAGGCTGCTCCTGGCCTAAAAACAATGCTCCCAGACCTACATCCACAGCTGAGAGAATCCAGGGCATGCGTTCGCCGGCCAGCTTCCCTGAGCTTCCCCCAGCAGCGGGCTTCATGGGCAGGAAAGGGGGCCAGTGTTGGGAACCGAAGCATGTGCCACTCCATGATCATTTGCTTTGCAATCAACATGCTCAGCAGGGTGGGTGACATAAGGAAGAATGTCTCAGGGGTCACTAGTGGTTATGCCCCCTCTGTCCCCCACCTTCTCATTGCTAAGAGGGGGAGAGAGGGTAAAAAAGCAAGTTCCGTAGGCCAGTGGGCAAATTCTTAGCTGTTTCTGGGGAGTTTGGCACTTGCAAAGAGGCTTCTTCAGGACAGGCTGGCTGCCAAGTCATGCCAAGGGCAAAGCATCCCGGGCAATTTGAAGAGCTGATGCCTGCTGGAGAGTTTGCCACACCAGAATGTGGCCCTGGGAAAGGAAAACTGCTCCACTCTCTCATTGGCCCCATTTTAGGTCAACAAACCAAGGCCCAGAGAGCTGAAGCGACTGGCCCAAGGTTGCACAGTAGGCTTGTAGCCGAGCAGGGCATCAAGTCATTCTGGAATCGGTCATGATCCTTGAGGCTGGCCCATGCCCAGGGTTGGCAGAAGTCCCCTTGGAAATGGACAGTTTGTACTCACACTGCCTTGCCGCCAACCAGGCATGGAGGATGTGGCCTTCTCCTTGTTCCTTTGCCTTTCCTCTTGGAAGCCAGGCAAAGAGCCAGGGTGCTGGGTAGCCAGAGTTGGAGGGGGCTGGGCGTGATCCCTACATCTCTGATCTTTTTGTCACTCCGGTGTCTGAAGCTTGTGTGGATGTTTAATTCAAGGAGAGAGCAATATCAGAGCAAATTAGGATGGTTCTCAGAATCTGGTCATGGAAAGAAATGAGGCTGAGGTCTCTGTTTGGAGCTCTGGGTATCATGAAAAGCTCCATCAGCTGTCCCAGGAAAGCCTGTCACCCTGGCTCTCAGATCTCCTTGGACGTACCCGAGTTTAGCCCACACCACCCCACAGCATCCCCGTCCCTGTCTGTGTCTCCTCTCAGCTGCCTGTGCCCTGGATCTCAGCACCAGGGACAGAACTTGCTTAGCACTTGGAGCTTTTCCAGGCCTGTTAGTGGCCGAGTGAGGGGTGCAGTGTGGAGGGGACTCGTTCCACTGTAACCCAGCCGAACTTCTGGAGCGACCTGGTTCTCTCGGCTGTTTTTCACCTTATCAAGTGGGTTCTCCCAAATGCATGAGAAGCTGATGGCAGTTCTGCTGGCTGACTTCAAAAACAGTAAAACCTTCAAGGCTTTATTAGGCAGATATATAAATATAGTTCCCCTTCATAAAATGCATCTGTCACAGTCCTGCATAACGTGAAGGAATTGTTTGCAAACTTTCCCAGGTTATTACCCCCAAACTTGGTAAATATATGTACTAGATAAATAATCTCGGGGGGCCCGTATGTTATTGAAGTTTGGAATGGGAATAATCTACGTGCTGGCAAATTTCATGTGTCACCACCTTATTTACTGTTATTTGAATGAAAGAGGAGAGCAGAACTATAAAAACTATCCTCATGGGGTGGGATGCTAAGCGTTTTGGAAACCGTATAGGTGCCCTGCAGGGAGGCAGGGTGATTATTATGAAAACATTTTGAGCATCTGAGCTCAGTCCTCTTTGTTTTTCTGGTCAAGGACCTAGCACCTCTCAGGCTCAGACTCTTCAAGGAGATTTTGGGTACTGTCATAGCACCTCCCGGACTCAGACTCTTCAACGAGATTTTGGGTACTGTCACAGCTGCTTCCAGGGGGCACACGCGTTTCATTTGAAGCTGTTCTCAGGGTCAGACGGTGGAGCATCGAACTCACTGTGTGATTCTTGGACAATCTGCTTTAGTCTTCCGAGCCCTGTTTTCTCTTTGCACAATGGCCATAATAATAACAATTAATGAAAATCATAGCTTTTATGTACTGGGTGCTTACTCTGGGTGGAGACCCTGTGCTAACTTAGTACTTTCCTTGGACTATTGCACTTAATCTGAGCAACACCTCGATAAAGTAGTTACTTTTATTATTCCCATTTTACAGATGAGGAAACTAAGGCTTAGAGAGTATTTACTGCTGCATATAAAACACCTCTAGATGTGACTTTGACAGTAGTTGTCCTTTATTTTGCTCATGAGTCCGGGGGCTTTCTGGGCTCAGCTGGATGGTTCTTGCTGGAGGTCTCACATGAGATCGCAGTCAGACTGTGGCTGGGGCTGGAATTCTCCGGAAGACTTCCTCACAATGTCTGGTACCTGGGCTGGGAAGATGTGCACAGTCTTGGGGTGTGGGGAAGCTGGCACTGCTGGGGCTCCTTGGATCTCTGTGTGGCCTCTCCATGTGGTCTCTCTGGTATGGCGGCCAGGCTAGTGACTTCCTACCTTGTGTCTCAGGGCTCCAATGCGTGTGTCCCGAGAACGAGCCAGTGGGGGTCTGTCTGTATCTCCTTCTACAGCCGAGCCTCGGAAATCACACAGCGTCACTTCTGGCATGTTCTGTTCCTTAGAAGCAAGTCATTAAGGCCACTCGTGTCTGAGAGGAGGGCATTGAGGTTCCGTCTTTGGATGGGAGGAGCGTTGAAGTATTTGCAGCACGTTTTAAGCACCGCGGAGAGCTCAGATGGCGTACGCGGGGTGGACATTGGTGGGCGGTAGAGTGGAGTGTGGCCCCGGCGGTCGGACCCTGAGCGCATCCCATCTCCCCTCTGACATCTCTAAACGCTGACCACCTTGCGCCGCGGGAACCGGAGCTCCGTAAACACCTGCATCCCTCCCCATTCACCTTTCAGGTGTCCTCCCCGAAGCAGCCAGCAAAGCTGTGGAAGACCCCAGGGGTTGCTCATGTGGTTCAAAAAGGTGTTGGTGCAGACCCCCGTGCAGCCACCTCTCCTCACCTCCCTTTGTCCTCTCGCCTCCCTTCCCTGCACCCAGGGCCGTGTTCTCACTGCCCAGGCTCTGGGCACTTCTGCCTCCATGGGCCCTTCCTCCATACAAAAAGTATTAAAAATTATATCTTATGACTGACTTGATATAAAGATGAATATTTTAATATTATATATTAAAACATTTTCTTCTAAGTAAAAGTTCATTTTTTTCTTCTAATTTTAAAAGAAATGGAACCATTTTCCTGGGCCCTGGGCACTGTGCCTGCTGAATCTGATGGAGAAATCAGGCCTGCGCCTCCCTTCCCTCTCTCTTCGTCCTCTCCCTCTGTTCTCTCCCCTCTCCTCCCCTTGTCTACACTGCTTCACTCTTGATGCTGGTCTCCACTTTGCAGGCCATTCTCCTCTCCTGGACTGAGAACCCCCCAGGTTCTTGTCTGTATCCCCTGGGCTAGGACGGAAACTGGGAACAGAATGTTCCCAGTGACTCTGGGCCTCCTCTCTCTCCAGGTCTCACCAGCTGCTCCCTCCCTCTCCATATCTCAACATTGGCTTCTCTTCCTGCTCCTCTGAGCACACGGGCGAATAATGGTCACCCCAAAATGGCAGCCTCAGCCCTACAGCTGGGTGACCTCACAACTCACTCCATCTCCTTGGGGGCCTAGATTCCCAGGGGAGAAGCTGAATGGCCTGGCTTGGGGGAGGGCCCTCTGGTCTAGACAGCTGTGGCTTGGCGGTGGGGTCCTGTGGTAGGAAGAGCTGCCTCTCCTCTGCTGTAATTGAGACGGTTCCCCAGTATGGGAGTGCAGGGAGAAAGAACTGGCACCTTCACTGCACCTTGCCTCAAAACCACTTCCTGATTTAGCGTTGCGATTGCCTGCCTTTTGATGGACATGGGTGAGAAATTCGTTTAATCAAGGAATTGGCGTGAGATTGCCAAATTTTAACCTGCCTGCTTTTACCGCCATCATATGATAAATAATAAGAAAAATAGGAAGATCTTAATATTGGAATTTTAAAAATTTAATTATTTTTAATTAATTCATTTAATTAAGTTTAATTGATTAACCTGTCAACGTATATTCTTCTTGGATTTTTTTATTTTGCTAAAGGCAACTAAGACATTGGTCATGGGCCTGATCTGGTCTGTGGACCCAGATTGGGGACCCACGGGCATTAAGGAGGCGGCAGACGTCCCTTAACAGTAATAACAGGGCACCGACAGCAGCAAGGAGAGCTGACATGTGCTGGGGCTGGGCTCAGAGCCTGACGCGCATGGTTTAATCCTCAGTCTCCTGCAGGTCACTGCTACTGCTTCCACCTTAGAAGACAGAGATGGAGAGGCTCAGGGAGGTCACACGCCTTGTCCCAGGTAGCACAGACAGCAGCAGGAGGAGTGCGATTTGATTCCAGGTTGTTGACTCCTAAAAAAGGGTCCTTTTTGGTGAGAGAGATGGGTGGGGTCCCATCTATAACAGAGGCAAGCCTGTGATATGGGTGTGCTAATGGCAGATGACAAGCTGTTCAGAGACTAACGGAGGGACTCGGGAAATTTCTCTGAAGAAGTGTTGACTCAGGCCTTGAAGAACAGGAAGGAGGCAGTCCAGGCGGGGATGGACACAGAGGCATGGACGGGGAGGTCTGGGAGGGCATGGAGAGCCCAGGCCAGACTTGACTGTTGGAGCCAGCCAAGGTTGGGGTGCAGGGAGGCGACATGATCCAGTCTGTGATTTAGAAAGATAGTCCTGTTGGCAACGTGGAGGTTGAACCAACGTGTGCAAATTGGAAATCTGTGCTGGCAAACATTTTTAAATAGAGCAAATGTTTGGTGTCTGCAGATACACTCAATTGACTGATTTCTGAAAACGCATTCCCGTTTGGAAGGTCCCACCCCAGAGGAGTTTGTAGCCCTATTATTATGCAGGTGGGAGAGTTTTTCTGATTTGGGCTCTCTGCTCTCACGTGTCCTTGCTGAGTGCTTAGTCCCGTGGACTGTGTGGGCTGCTGTAACAGTACCACAAGCTGGGCGGCTTAAAGCAACGGAAATGTATTCTCTCACAGTTTTGGAGGCCGGAAGTCTGAAATCAAGTGTTGGCAGGGCTCTGCTCCCTCCGAAGGTTCTAGGGGAGAACGTATTCCGTGCCTCTTCCTAGCTTCTGGTGGCTGCCAGCAATCCTTGGTGTTGCTGGGCTTGTAGCTGCAGCACTCCAGTCTCTGCCTCCATCGGCACGCGGCCTTCTCCCCATGCATCTCTGTATCCAAATCTTAGTCTCCTTTCTCTTATGAAGATGCCAGTCATTGGATTAGGCCCACCCTAATCCAGTGTGACCTCATCTTAACTTGATTACATCTCCAAAGACCCAAATAAGGTCACAGGTGCCAATGCTTAGGAGTTGAACATATCTTTTGGTGGGGTGGATGTTACAATTCAAACCATTACACTGAGAGACTCTCTGGGTCTGGGGTCCCTAGTGGACCATGTCCTCTCCCAAAAGGTTCTGTGAGTAGTCAGTGCTGTATGGTCCGTGGGGGTCTCACCTGCCCCCTGCATATGCCCCCAGTGGGCCCCTGTGTCCTGCGGCCCCTCTGCCAGGATGGGCATGAAGTCAGCTGCTGCCAGCCTGGAGCTTGTGGGGACAGGTTGTACCACTTTGCATCTGTTTGGGATGCTGCCAATGCCTGGATGCAGCGAGTGGGTGGCAGCTTGGGCACATCACGTGTTCTGGGGAGCAGGGCGGCCCCCGGCTGGCTGTGGCATCCTTCCTCAGGGCTCCAGGCAGCACCTGGCGCGTTGCTCAGCCAGGGTATCATTCTGGCCTCAGGGTGGCCGAGGGGCAGCTGTGTTTGGGGAGGTGGTGCAGAGCTCAGACATTCGGGCTAGTCTGGTTCTAGCAGACATCTCTAGGGCAGGGCCGTCTGGCCGTCTCTGTTTTGCCTCCAGCACAGTTTCGGGCGTGTGGGAACTGCCACGTGTTTGCAGATTCAGTCACCATGTGGCTGGTGCCTGGGGACACTGAGAGTCCCCTGGGCAAGTCTCTTCACTCTGTATGCACACCGCATGGCTGCTGTGGGATTCGGTGAGATCACGTGTGTTAATTAAAACCGTGCATTCGAGAAATGCCAGCTCTGATTATAATCTGGGAGATGTGTAAGGAGGAAGTGGCAGGACTTGATTGAAGAACTGAGCAGAGTCAAAGATGGTGCCTCGCTGTCCAACTGCAGGGATGGGTGGTAACATGGCCCCAGTGGGGACAGATCATAGGGAAGGGTGGCTCCCCTGGAAAGTGGCCTGCTGTAAGAACTTGTTACCATTGCAAGTGTATGCATGAAATTGAGTTGTGTTCTAGATCTGTCAAGTCTGCAGCAACTGTGGCCCACGGGGTGGAAAATTTTCTCACTAAAGGAGACCAGAGAGAGGGGAACAGGGACCCTCTAGAGGGTTTTGTTAAGGGTCTTCTGCCAAAGGCTGTAGGAGACCCAAGAGGAGAGGGGGTGACAGTGGAAGGGGCAGGAGGTGGCAGGGGAGCTTGGGCAGGGACAGTCTGTCCTATTGGTAGCACGGAAGGCAGCCTGGGAAGGTCACATTTGGAGGATGGGAATTCAGGGTCTTAGGAGACGGGAGCCTGGAACAACCTGGCCGGGCATGGGGTCAGCAAACCTGAAAATATTGGCTGCCTGGCCCTTTGAGGAAAAGCTTGCAGCAAAGAAGAATCTGAAGTGGCCCAGGGCCCGCAGGCAAGGGGCCCTCCTTGGCTAACTCCTTACAGCGCTGAGGGTTCAAATCTGTCCTCTCCTTTTGCGTGTGGCCCTGATTCTAAAGCTGCATGAGTCCTCCCGGAGGACAGAGGCTGCTTCTGAAGGACCACAGGTTCCCCCCAGCATCCGGCAGAGCACCAGGTGCCTAGTAGGTACACAGTTAAGAAGACAAGACCCTCTGCCTGACACAGCATTCTCGAGTGCCGGGGTTCTCAACCGCAGCCGCGTATGAGAATATTCTCCCCGGAGCATTTGAAAAATGCTGGCGGCTGGGCCCCCTCGCTTTACATTATGACTCATACTGCATCCCCGGCTAAGACGCACTACCAGGAATGGATCGTGGCTCCACTGCTGGGCACGTGCCCTGCCTTGCTGGGCCTGTTTCGTCATTTGTAAACGGCCCAAGGCGCAGCCTTGCAGACACGGCACATGTGGCAGGTCTCACACGGTGCCTGGCACACAGACACCCTCGCGCCCGTTGATTCAAAGCAGCGAGCCGATTTTGCCACATTTTGGTGGACAGCCTCCTCCTGTTGAGGCCACTCTGCTCAAGGAAATGGCAGATTTCTGGAAGAGGGAAGAGGGGCAGCAGGTGCCCGGTGGTCCCGAGCTGGGTTAGTGGCTGTGAGCGCTGGTTAAAGGGCCAGTGGCACATTGAGGATATTTGAAGGAAAAGAACTCATCTCCTTGGACTAGGTCTCCTTTTGCTGAAACAAATGCCATTTTGTCAGAACTCCTCTCCTTGGGGACGAGGCAGTGCAGTTCCTGTTAACGAGCTCTCATTGAACACCCGCTACGTGCCGCATCTGGGCAAGGGGTTGGGGTCCCTAAATGAATTAGACAAATTAGACAGAGTCATGCCCTGGTGGAGCCCAGCATGCTTTGGGCTCCCTCCCACGGCCCCCTTTTAATCCAGGGCAGGAGGAGAGCAGCGCAGGGAGAAATGCCTTCCAGCTTTGTGAGGATGGGGATTTGAGACGTGGAGAGGGACAGGGTTTGCGGGGCCACTGGCAGCAGTCATGCACATGGAAACATTTTTTCCTTGGTGTAAACTGTTCCCAGAAGACTGAGGAAGGAGAGTTGGAATCAGGCCCCTGGCCTCCTGCAGGTGCTGAGCTGTGGGTCTATAGATTGTTAGGTTTTACATAAAAAAAAAAATCCCTGAGGCCGTGCCTGAAAGAACCAGCTCCTCCACAAGTTGACCTGCTTCTCTCGGCGCCACGGCAGAGCTGTAAGAGACCTTCAAAGAGGAGCCTGCCAGCCCCTCAGCAAGCCTCAGATGAGACTGGAATGATGTGCAGCGAAGGCATAGGTGCAGTTCTAGCGTAGAATGGTGGGAGAACGCAGAGACCTGAAGGAGCCTCACTCAGAGGGTTTCTTGGAGTGGTGTGGGGTGCTGTGTGGAGACCCCATTAGGTGAACTGTTGATCCACGCTCACCTCTGCCAAGCACCTCCTCTCTTCTGGCACCTGGTTGCTGGGTCGGAGCTGAGGGCAGAGACGGGCCAGGCCAACTGACCGCGCTGGGAGTCAGGTCAGATGGCAGTGTCTCTAGAGGATGCTGACGCACACTGTCAGCCAGGTAAGTGCGGGGAGCACAGAACCAGCACTGAAATCAGACAAGGTCAGAGAGGGCCTCCTGGGGAGGGCCCTGTGAGCTGTGTCTTAGAGGAGGAGCACGATCACCCATGTGAAGGAGGACAGTCCAGGCAGGGAGAACAGGTCTGTGTCTTACCCCGGAGGGGAGCTCTAGACAAGGGTCCTGGGACTTAGCGTGGACCGGTGGGAGGGGCGGGAGAGACAGGTTTGCTTGCAGGCCTGATTCTGCGGGGAAGTAGTGGGGCCCCAGTCTCGCTCAGTGTCCAAAGAGCAAAGCACACATGTGTGCCTGTGTTTCGTGTATGTGCATGTGTGTGTGTAGGGGTCGGGGGGTGGAGAGTTGTAGAACGAGGCAAGGCAAAATCCAGGCAATGGGATGGCCAAGTCAACTAGCCAACTATGCTTTACAGCGTGGAAATACAATAGGTAGTAATACTGGTCCCAGGGGTCCGCCCCTTGCCCCAGGGTCGTGGTTCGCTAAACCTCACATTCCTACAAAGTGGAAATCATCTGCATTTTACCAATGATTTAAAACACTTACAAGGTACAGTTAGAGACTTATAGAGCCTCTGCTCTTCCTGGCAGAGCTTTCTGGAATCTTCCCTCACCACTACCGCTCGGTGCCCCAAACCTTCAGAACTTCTTTCAAGTCTCTTTCCTTCCTTTGAGCTGTGGCACGTGCTGTTTGCTCCTCTGGAACACTCTCCCACTTCTGCTCCTCCTTCAGATCTTGGCTTGGGTATCACCTACTCAGGTATCTCCTTCTCCCTGACCTCGGCCCCTCCCACTGTTGCTCCTGCACCTCTGGGCTCCTCTAGCACCCAGTGCTTGCGCATCGTAGCATCCACCACCAAGCGGCCTTTTACTTGTTAAGTTCCTTGCAAGCATACAACATGCCTTGCACGCCTAGCATGGCACCTGGCCCCAGGTAGGTGCTTTGTAAGGTATTTGTTAAATAAATACTTTGTTATTGTATTTGAATTATTGAGCTATATATCAATATATTGTAATTGAATCGTTGAGAAAGCCAAAGCTCAGTGAGGTTGAGAAATGTTTCCAAGGTCATGCTGCCAGTGAGTGGCAGGGTTGGCATTTAACCTGGTCTTCTCTCTGGCTCCACACCTGTGCGGGGCCCTCTGCACCACCCAGCCTCTGCTTCTCAGGCCAACCTGAACAGCTGCGCAGCCAGCAGTGGGAGAAATGGTGCTCAGAGTCCAGTCTCATAGAAGGAGGGCTCTGGAGTGAGCCAGGCAGAATATCGGGGGCTCGGGGGCAGACTGAGGCAGAGTCCAGAGATTGGGCTGATTCAGCTAAGCAGGGGGAATGTGCAGGCCTCGCTCTGGGCCTGCTGGAGACTGAGTCTTCGGCAACAAGGTTCGTTCCAGCCCCATCTCCTGGGACGAGGTACCTCCTTGCCCTGTTTAGCTCAGAATAAGGGACTGGGCAGACTAGGGTCAAGCCAGGAGCTGCACCATGCCCTCCCGCCTTGGAGACAGGTTCTCAATCTCAGTTGTTTCTCTTTTCATGAAAACAGAAAGAAAGCCTCTGCAGCATTTGCCTTATTCTGCAGATAATATGAGCAGTAGAGTAGCAGCCTGAATCCTGCAAGTAGTTTTTTACAAGTGCCCAGGCTCCCCAAAAGGTGTATAGACTTCTTTTCTGTTTGCAAAAAAAAAAGTACATTGTTACGTCGATATAATGGAGTGGTAGAGAGCTCTACAGTTGGCAAACACTTTGGGAGTACAGAGAGCAGAGTTTCCTTCGAGAATCTTCTTTCTCTTTGTCTTCCTCACCAAAGCCCCCCTCCCGTGTTTTCCGGGCCACTCGTTAGCTCCCAGGGCAAGCTGCCTGCCCTGCATAGCAGTCTCTAAAATAGATCTTCACAGTTTGTGCCCTGATCCTAGTTCACTTTCCCATTTGTTCTTTCAAATAGCTCTGCTTGACATATCTTTTTATTTAACATTAAAAATTCTTTTTTCATCAAAACATGCACATTGTAACAAATGAAACTGTGTGGGCAGATGTATAATAAAATACCTGGTATATTTCGAGTGCTTGCTTTGTGCCAGGCACTGTCTTGGGGATGTTACTCGCATAAACTCACTTAATCCTCACCTCAACCCTTTCCATTTTCTGCATGAGCAAGGATTTGCAACCAGCCAGTGTATTTATCACCTCTAGGTCATAGCTGTGGACGTTCTAAAGTGAAAAAGAAAGATTTGGCTCCCCCTCCGCCCATTCTTACTTATTTTTATTAAAATGTTTCTGTCAGTTGCTGTTTAATCTTTGTAATAAATGACTCTCTCCATCGTCCTTTCACGGTGCTTCTGTCTCCTCATTTTGTAAGATGAGGTTATTAGTGACCTACCATTTTTCCTGCCTTTCGTCTCGCCTTCGGCATCATGCACCTTCTACATTAGGGTTGATGTTATTTCGGGGTCATTTATATTGATATCCTGTCCTGTATTCTCTACCATGTGCTGCGTCCATAGCTTGACTCTAAATATCGAAAACAGTAGGCGACATTGATACAATTATTGCTCTGTCAGCAGTGTCTAATACTGGGTTACACCGTGTGCTGGGATTACATTTCCTTCTCGCGAGATCAGCTTCACAGCCCCAAGATGGCTCAAGGCGGAATGCCCCATAACAGAATCAAACGGATTCTCTTTGCTAGCACTTCATCGATTGCTTAAAATCATGCTGTAGTTTAGTTTGTTTCATGTTTGCATCATCACTTTATTGTGCAGGACTTTGTTTTTTTTCCCCCTCCTGGAGTTTTTCATTGCCTTTCTTTTTTTCTTCTTGCATTATCTGCCTTTATCATTCTTCCCTTTTTCAGACCCTCTCTTTTTTCATACCACCTGTTCTATGGAACCTCTCCCCGGATTTTTTATTTTTGGTTTGCTGTCCTCTCAGGATCCAGTCTGTTCCCGTATCAAGTTGTACTGCTCCTCTGCACAGCTGATGTCAGAGATCGTCCTGGGCTCCCCTTCATTGCTTTCCTGGGTTGGAGCCTCCTAAGAAAAGATCCATGGGAAGTAAACTGTCTGAAAATGTCTGTATTTATACTCACACTGAGGGTAGATTTCCAAGTTTGAAATAATTTTCCTTCAGAATTTTGAAGATTTCAAATCTTTCCATGTTGCCAATGAGAAGTCTGATTCTAAGTCCTTTGTAGATTTTCTATTTTTCTTTCCTGGAAGGTTTTAGGAATTTTTCTTCATCCTTGGCATTCATATATTCCATGAAGATACCCTTCCTTCATTCGTTCTTCTGGACACTTAGTAGACCGCTGCAATCTGAAGACTTGTACCTCAGCTTTGGGAGATCCTAATGTATTTGATTTTTTCAAAATCTCCATTTTATTTTCCATTCTGCATTTTTGAACCTCTTATTCAGTGGTTCTTAAACCTTCCAGAATGGGTCTATATTCTGCTACATTTTTCTCCTATTTTCACAGTTCATTGCCCTTTTTCTATTTATTCTAGATTTTGTTGACTTCATTTTCCAGTCCATCTTTTTTTTTAACTTTTTAAAAACATTTTGTTACTAATATTTTTAAGAGCTTTCTCTTATCCTCTGATTGCTCCGCTTCCTAGAATCTATTTTTGTTTCCTGGCTATTAATGCACTGAGTGGTGGAATATTAACTAGAGCTTTTCATTTGTTTGCTTTGCTCCACGAATTATTTCTCTCTCCTCTAAGGTCAGTTTGTGTGTTTGTTTATCTTGATCTTTCTCTTCTTGTTGCGCATTTCCTCATGTGCCTGCTCATCCAGAGTTCAGTCTGGCGGCTGCTCTGAGTTTCCTCCTTGGCTAATAAGCAATCAGACTCAGAAAGATCGAGTCATTGGCCGAGGTCACACAGTAGAAAGAGCACAGCTGGTGATCAGACCCCGACCTTCTGATTTCTGATCTGCTCCTCTTCCCCGGACGCAATTCTGCTTCTCAGTAGCACCTGTTCCTTTGTTTTCCTACGTGGCTCACACCTCCCTGCAGTGAACTCTGAGCGCCTGGAGGGCAGGCCTACGTCTTTCATGCCTGAATGTCCTTCCCTGTAGCATCCATATATCTGGGAAGTTACAGGGACTCGCTCAGTATCAGTTACTCTATTCTGCTGCCTCTGTGCTAATTGTATCGTGCTTCTCAGGCCATGTAGCCTGATTTAGGGTTTGGAAAAATAGACAGCAAATTTAGGGTATCCATCCCAGTGCTTTATACGTAATAGGCCCTCAGTACGTGTTTTCCAAAAGACTTGATTGATTTTAGGTAGATTTTAGGCCCAGATTCATCTGTATGAAGGCCAAAATTTTCTGCTAATAGCAAATCATGGAAGAAATGTGGTGCTGATGTGTTAATAAGAGGACAAGCGATTTGATCCTCAATGCCCTAGAAACACCAGTTCCAAAGGAAAAGCTGCAAATACACTCAGCTTTTCTGCCACTTTCCCCTTTCACAATTCAACAGTTTTCTTTTTCATTTTTTAAAGGGCAAAGATGATTTATTAGTTAGGGCAAGCAAAGTGACTATAACAAATGACCCAAAAAGGTACTGGCTCAGACACCATAGAAACTTATTCCTCACTCATAAATAGTCCCAGTGGGTGTCCCTGGTTGGTGGACAACTCTCCTCCGAGCAGTGATGCAGGGACCCAGGCTCCCCCTTCCTGTAGCTCCACCATCCTCTAGGATCTGATTGTCGTCTGTACCAGGCTGGAGGAAAGGCAGAGAGAGCAGCTCGGCCGCTCGCCCTCCCAAAGCCGTGGCACATCACTTGCTCACATTCCTTTGGCAAGACCTCAGTCACGTGGTCACATCTACGCACAGGGCAGATGGGAAATGTAGCCTGGCTGCGTGCCAGGGGAAGGTGGAGTGTGGATGTGGCGGGGCAGTTAGCAGTCTCCACCTGAGAGAGTGTTGTGAGCCATCCTGGAGAGACCTGCCAGAGCCCCACCCATCCATCCAGCAAGCCTTTATTGTGTGCCCATGGAGCCGTGCACCATGCTGAGTGCTGGGAGTCCAGCAAGGAGTGAGACATTTCTCATTCTGCAGAGTGTGGCAGGAGAGGCGAGGGTAGTCAGAGAGCATCTCTGGGAAGCAGCGTGCCCCGTGCAGAACCAAGTGAAAATATTTGGCCCAATATCTCTGCAAAAGAGGGAGAGTTATTGCTGCTAGAGGATCTGGTGGCTTCAATAGATGCTTGGCTTCCTGATCCCGTTCTGCTCTCGTATATTTCTCAACTTAGGCTATTGAATAATGGGCTGTAGATGCTGGAAGCAACCCCAGAGAGTGTCTGGTATCTCATCTATCCCAACCTGGTTCAAAGATGGGGACAGTGAGACCCACAGAGGGGGAGTGGCCTGCCTGGAGCCACACGGCTGGCTAATGACCAGACCCAGGTGTGTAGGCAGCACCCTCCACCCCCCACGCAGGTGCAGACTCTCTTTTTTTTCTGTTTCTCTAATTTCCCTTCTGACTGGTGTCAGATTTCCCGTGCCTGGTCTTTGCTGCCCCAGTAGGAAGTCTCTAAAATTCCTTCCTCCCTAGTTCTGTGGTTGTCAGGGGATGTGCAGCCCCATCCTGGGATGGTTGCTTCTCCCTGGCCCCGTGTTCTTTGCCAAAGGCGGGGCCTGCAGAATCCAATCCTAGGCTCCCACAGCCCCCAGTAAAGACTCAGGCTCCTCCCTCTCAGGATGGGAGACCCTCCACTTGGTGATACCACATGGGGAGCCCAGTGTACCCACCTGCTGCCTTGGAGCAGCGCCCCCTAGAGGGACTTCTGGGTCCCCTGGGCTTCCATCTGCATATGGAAGGATTCCAGGAGGTTTTTTGACTCCAGACAGGATGCAAAATTAGGAAAATGTGAACTAAACATTAACTGTAGGGTCTTCAGCTAATTTTACCCTCATCTTCTGCTACTGAGAACTCTCTCCTTTGAGCCTTCTGACTAGCAGAGAGGAAACAATAAAATCACTTAAAGGAAGTTCTTAACCATCCTCCAGCTTCGGGAGACTCCTTAATCATGCAGGACGGAGACGGAGGCATTTATTCATTCCTTTATTTTTTTCATTTATTCAGCAAATGTATATGAAATCTTTCTGTAAGCATAAAACTGTGCTAATTACAAAGAGTGAGGGGGATGCAGCCTCTGCCCTCAGCTGAGTCTCAGTCTCTGCATGCGGCGTGATTTGGATTTATCAGACGGAGCCTGTGAGGAGGGCAGGGCATGGCTGAGGACAGAGCCAGAGCCAGGGGCCGGAGGTGCAAAAGTGCAAAGCCAATTCCGGGGCTGTGGAGCCCCGGTGGCTGGAGCCTAGGGCAGCAGAGGACTGTGCCACTTGGAGGTTTGGGTTTCTTGTCTGATGAAGGGCACAGTACCTACTTCATGCCCAGGGCCGTGCTGGGGAGTGAATGAGCCGGCCTGGCCAGGTGGTGGACACAGTGCTGGGTGTGCGGTAAGCACTTATCCGTGTTAGCTGTTGCCATGTATGACAAGGTGGCTGAGGATTCCAGGTGGTGAGCAGTTTGGAGGGCGAGTGGTGTACTGTCGGTGTTAACAAATAGTTAATAGCAAAAGGGAGGAAGCAACACGTCCTTAGAAGGGGGGAACCCAGCTGGCCCAAATCCCCATTTTTGTGGATAGGCGGACAGGCTCATGGAGGGAAAGGATAGCTCGTTTATGTGAGACAAGACTGAGGGCCAGTGGTTTGTAACTGCTTTTTGATTCCTTTTTTTGGCCTTCTTTACCTATCTTTTAAGAGCGTACTTTTCCCTGCTTTTTATTTTCAGTGATCGTTTATCGATTCTCTCTTTTATTTTCTAACATAATGTTTGAGATGGGTGGGAAGCGATCCAAGAAACAGCTCCAGAAGGCGTATGCTTAGCAGAGAAATAAGCAAGTGCTATGGTCTGGCTCAGCACAAGAACTTTCCGACCGTTGGCGCTGACAAGAGAGATTGCTCAGGGACCGCTTAAGGGAGCTGGCGATTCCTGCAGCCCTGAGATGCTCCAACCGAAATCTGGGCAACGTGCGGTGAAATTATTAGAGAAGAGATTGAGTGTTCCCTGCGTGGTCAGACAGGAAGAGCCTGGAGAGTGGGGGGAGGGGATTCCGCTCAGGCATTCAGACGTCCTTCTGCAAGCGATTTCGGGGTGCCAGGCCCCATGTAGGTGGTATCGGTAAAGATGTCAAGGGAAGTAGTCTGCTTTGATTGAGTCAGAAATGTAAATTATCCAAATGTAGAATGTTGCAGTTAATTGATGCGTTTGGGATCCTGATAAGCTGAGGGTTGACGCCCCTGGCTCCTTGCAGTGCCATTGGGGACAAATCACTTAACCCCAGTGAGTCACACCTTCCTCTTCTGGAAAATGGGCACTTATGTATTCATTCAAAAATGACTTATTGTCTCTGCAATATGCTTGGCATTGTTCTTGGCACTGGGACTCCAGTGGAGAAGATGGCCGTTATGTGGCTTATCTTCAAAGTGGGGAGGAGCAATGAAAAAATAATATGCTTTCAAGTAGTGGTCAGTACTTTGAGGAAAATGAAGTAGGAGACGTGGGTGGAAAGTGACAAAGGGGGTACCTTCATAGACAGGTCAGCAGGAAGACTTATCTGATGGTGTGATATCTGAGCAGAGCCTGAGTGCTATGAAAGAGCAAGTCATCACAAAAGTTTGGGCAAAGTGTGTTCCGATAGAGGAAACAGCAAGTGCAAAGGCCCTGGGGTGGTAATTTCAAGAAAGATCAATGGTGCTAGTATAGTTGGTGCAGGAATGACTGAGAGGGAAAGATGGAGAGATTTGAACAGGTAGGCAGGAGCTGCATCATTTATATGTTTTCAGTGATTGCACCTCATAGCAAAATCCATTTTTATTTTTTTCCCCATTAGTTTTAGACAAGTATTGGATCAAAATTGTAACCCTGACTTTTCTCTGCATGTCAGTAGCAGTTTCTTCAAAAAAGCCATCACTCAGATGGATGCCCTTTCCAGCCTGGACACGAACGCACTTGGAGAGATCCGTACACAGAGATGAGATTTTTATATCTCCGTAGATGGTAAAACCCACCCGGCTGTCTGGTCCCGTCGAAAAAATCACATTAAAATGCAGATGCTCCGGAGTAAGTGAAATGTTGATGGGTACATCCCTCCAAAGAAAAATATTCATGAAATACAGGCTGTTGATCCACAGCTAGCCGGCCGAGCTGTTTGCTCAGCAAGACCTGAGCGCTGAGAAATCTCAATTACAGGCGCTGTTCTGTGCCCTTCGGAAACCCTGGGATCTCCCCAGGGGCATTTAGAGATGGGCATGCACAGGTGCTGGGGAATCCTGAGATGGGATGGGGGACCTCACTTCTTAAAAGGACTTTCTGGCCACATCCCTTTCATATTCTAGTTGGAGCTCTCAGCATGGACCCTGGGGGCAAAGAATAGAGACTGATGCCTCCATGGGGCCAACAGGGAGGGGTCCCATTCCTTCGCAGTCCTTCAGCTCCTGTTTCTGATCTGATCAAGGTCTTCAAGTTGGTTTTCCTTAAAAAGGGTTATCCTTTTCCTTGTGGGACTTTGAGAGGGGGAAAGGAGCATGCATTTTCTCAGTAAATATCCTTTATTTGCAACTTTGAGCCATAAAGAGTGGCAGTAGAGAGAGAGGGAGAAATGTGTGCTGGGCACCGGGGATGTGTTCTCATTTAGTCCATACAGTTGTAGAAAGGTGTTATCATCCCATTTTGTAGACAGAGAAACTGAGGCTCAGAGATGAAAGGAGGAAGGGAGGTTTGTGGCTGCTTGCCAGGAAGCAGTGTAATGGGGCACTTCAGAGGGTGGCTTGGGGCCAGATGTGTGGGTCCTGATCCAGGCTCTCTTACACCCATCAGCGGTGGGACATGCTGCGGGGTGTCCCTTCCCCTCGCTGGCCCCACTTTGCTCATTTATAAAACGTGATGATAGCACCTCCCCCTCTTCAGTCGTTGTGAGATTAAACTTTGTCGGTGCATGTGAAGTTCTCAGACGCTGCCTGGCCCCTAGGAAGTGCTCAGTAACCCAGGGGCTCCGCTGACTGCTCCCAATGTGTCTGAGATTGCTGGCAAGCAGGGGGTGACAGGTGATGGCATACCCAAGTGGGATTGTCCGTGAGGGACAGCCAGGCTCGTACCCAGAGACCCTGCTGGATTCTTGGGATCTGTGGGAACTCAGAACTGAGGTACGAGGATTCCAGAATGACCCCCTCCCCAGACACACAGTGCACGCAGTGGACATGAGTCACAGAGGCAGCAGCCGGTCCACTATCCTGCCCACTCGGTTCTCATCTGATTCCCTGGGGGGTTATGACCCCCACTTCACAGATGAGAAAATTGATGTTCCTAATCTTTGCCGCTCCCCAGAAGGCTCGGTCTGCCTGTTTATCATTCAGATTCTACTAAGGGCTTGCTGTCGCCTGAAGAAGAAAAACCTTCTTTTCCTTAAGGATTGCAAAAAAAAGCCTGTTTAGCCAGTGTTATCTGTGGCTGTGTAACAAGCCAACCTAAAACTTAGCAGCTTAAAACAAAAGTTCTATTCTGAGGCTCCGTTCTGTGGGTGGACGGGCTCAGCGGCGCGGTCCTCACTGGGGGCTCTCCTGCATTGGAGTCAGATGGTGGCTCTGAAGCCTCCTCCGCTCTGCTGTCTGGTGTCTGGGCTGGGTGGCTGGCACAGCCGGGGGCCATTGGGCATCTCTCTCCACGTTCCTCTCCCCAGGGCCAGCATGGGCTTCACAGCAGGCGGTCTCAGAGTAGCTGGACTTCTTACAGGGTGACTGGCTTCCCCCAGAGTGGAGTGTTCCAAGAGACAGGAAGTAGAAGCTCCCAGTCTCTTAAGGTCAGACCTAGAAACCACACAGGGTCACTGCCACTGAGTGCTGTCACCCAAGAGGAAGGGACACAGATGCCTTCCTCTCTATGAGAGAGTGTCAGAAGATTTGTGGTCACCCACAAATCCACTCCAGCTGGGGAAGAAGGCATTAGCAAGTGCTGGGTGTCTGAATGTGTTTGACAGCTCACACCCACATAACGTGGGTCCTTCCACTTCCCTTAGAATAGATCTGGGGCCTTACCTGAGACATGTGGAGACAGGCCACTTGGCCTGGGTGACCGGCTCAGGCCAAGACCTGCCTCTTTTGGGAGCTGGGAAGAAGTCAGTTTGGTGTGGCAGACAGACTGAGGCCAGGCGAGCAGTCGACATTTGGGGTCCGTGGGGCACCAGGCAGTGGGGGATGTGCCACAAGATGTGCAGAGCTAAGGGGCGGGGAGTGGGAGAGGTGAGGTGGGCACAAGCAGCCTGACCCCTGACCTCAGGAGCAGAGCTCCAGCCACCAGGTATGTTCTGGAGCAGGATACTCGTCCCTGGAGGATGAGAGACAGGCACGAAAGTCAACGGCCTAGGACCAGGGTCTCCAAATAGGCTCCTCAGACAGGAACTCAGAGCCTGCCCTCAGCCAGAGGCCTGGTCATAAGAAGTGTGCCACAGGTGTGCGCTGGCAAGGCCCAGGTACCAGCCGTGAATATAGAATCTGAGGGGGCTGGAAGCCAAGGCCCTTGAGACTCAGCCCCCGAGAGGTGGTGGGCCTTGGGGCCTGACTGCTTCTGAGAACCAGGGCGAACAGAGTCTGCAGAGGGGTCGGGAGAGGAGGGGCTGCCCAGGCTGGAAACCCTGTCGGGCCTGACTACAGACTCCTTCCCCTCAGGACTCCAGCCCTGGCTGAGGACGCTGGACAGAATGCTCCATAAGTTCCCTTCAATTCTGAGGCTCCTCGTAACCAAAGACTGGCCTGGAGCCTGTCACCAAAGGTCCCTGGAGGCTCTGGTTCAAATCCAAGACCCACCCCCCACTAGCCTCTGTCCCGCTCCAACCCTCACAGAGTGATTTACCCTTAAGTAGTCCCTTAAGCAGGGCTCTCGCAAAGGCCTGGTGTGTCGGCATAAGTGTTTGTGGAATAATTGAATGATGAATCTAAGCATTATCTCTTTAAAAAGAAAAACTTACTTAGACTTATAGAAAAGTTGTAAAAATAGTACAGAGTTTCCGTATACCCCTCACCCAGCTTCCCTCCAGTCAATATCTTGTGTGACCACAGCACAGCTAGCAACCCCAGGGAGTTAACACCGTCCAATACCACTAATTAAACCCCAGACCGTATTCAGATGTCACCAGGTTTTTCATCAATGTCCTGTTTCCGTTCCAGGATGCCATCCTGGGTCCCACATCCTTTAGTCATGGGGGCTCCTTGGTCTCCTCCAGTCTGTAACAGTTCCTCCGTCTTTCCTTGTCTTTCATGATCTTGGCACTTTTGAAGAGTACTGCTCAGTTATTTTGTAGACTGTCCCTCAATTTGGGTTTGTCTGACGTTTTGTCAGGATTGGACCAAAACTGTGCATTTTTGGCAGGAATCCCACAGAGGCAATGTTGTGTCCTGCTTAGTGCCTCCCACAGAGGTCATGGTGTCCATGTCTTATCACCGGTGATGTTGACCTCGGTCACTTGGTTAAGGTGGTGTCTGCCAGGCGTCTCCACTGCAGAGTTCCTAGCTTTCCTTTGTAATTCATAAATGTCTGGGGGAGATGCTTTGAGACCATGCAAATCCTGTTTCTCCTTAAACTTCCACCTGTTAATTTTAGCACCCGTCGGCAGATCCTGTCTACAACAGTTATTAATGTGATGTTTACCTAATGGTGTCTTGCTATTTCCCTCTTTCCTTCTACATTTATTACTTGGAATTCTCCTGTAAGGAAGAACTATCCCTTCTCCCCTGTTTATGTATTTATGTGATTATTTATTTACATCACTATAGACTCCTACATACTTATTCTATGAGTTATAATCTAATACTCTGGTTATTTATTTTCTTGCTCAGATTGTTCCAGTTTAGATTTAATATCAGGAACTCCTTCCATTTTGCACTTGTGTTTTTGACCAACCCTCTCCCCCCTCATCTCTTTTTTGGGCACTTCCTTCCTTTCTCGAATCACGAGGTGTTCAAGGCTTGTCTTGTATTTTCCCTCCCCTAACGCTGTAATCAGCCGTTCTCCAAGGAGCGCTGGTTCCTTTCCTGGGAGAATGGTATATAGAAACCAAGACCTGGGTGCTGGGTGTGCTCGTTGCTGCTGGAGCTTTTAGGCTCTCTCAGAGGACACAGCCGGGAATTACTTGGATATGCACTAACACACGCATGCACAGTCTTCTTTATTTCTGCGTCTACCTACCAGTATATATGTTAAAAACCATGAGTTTATACTGATATCGCTAATTCTAGTCCAATAGCACAAGATCCATTTAGCCTTCTCCCATTTGTTTGTAACTTCTTTCCCCAACAGTGAGAAACCCAGCTCTCGTTAGCTCAAATATATTTCTTTAACTTAAGAATACACTAGAGTAGTTTCAGAATTGCTAACCCATACCCTGCAAGAAGCACATTTACTAAGTAGATGACAGCTATTGTACACAGTCCTTCTGTCTTCAGCCTTACGCTATCCAGTCAAAAGACTGTTTTCCAAAGTCACTTAGGTTAGTTCTTTTCTTTCTCACCCTCTCCAGTGTGATTATGTTATTTATTTGTAATAGTTGGTCCATTTCTTAGTGTTTATATTCCATTTGGGGCTTCCCTCATGTCTTGGTTGGTTTAATCATCTTTTTGTGGGTGTATGAGAGGCACGTGAAATGTTACAAAGCTTGTGAGTTAGATCTCTGCTGAAAGATGCACTCACAGAAGTGTCCCTTCCTCCTCATCCCTGCCAGCCCAATCCCATCCCCCCTTCTCTCCACCCCTTTCTCACCCACCTCCTTTAAGTAGTCAGTCTCATTCCTTTCTAATTTACTCTTCCTGTATTTCTTTTGTACAAATGAACAGATTATATATTTTATAGCCCTTTCTTGCATGCATTGTAGCATATCATAAGTACTCTTCACTTTTTACTTCTCTAATTTAACAGTATGTTCTGGAATTCTCTCCACATCAGTTCATATCATTCTTCTCCCTCCTTCTTCGCAACTGCATAGTACTCCATTGTGTGACTATACTGAGTTTATTCAGCCGCTCTCCTACATCTGGGCATTTAGGTTGCTCCCATATTTTTGCATTTACAAATGGTGCTGCAATGAATAAACTTGCAGGTGTATTTTTGCAGATCTGGAGGTTATCTTCAGGGGAGAGTCCAAGGAGTGGGATTGCCGTGTTGGCGAGTAAGTACATGTGGAATTTTGTTAGATGTTGCCCACTTTCCCTCCACTAAGGTTTACCTTCGGCTGTTGCAAATATCTGTTTCTTGTTGAAAGTCAACGATTTGAGTCCATTCTGAGTCAATTACAGATGAGGACTGGAGGGGGGAGGATGTGTTTAAGGTGACACAGCTAGTCGGGGGCCGAGCTCCAGCTCACTGGAGTCCCAGGCTCCTTCCTGCTGCTCCTGGGAATTGGGGGTGAGGTCTACTGACAAGTGGGGTCCATGGCGAAGTGGGGTCAATGGCCAAGTGGGGTGTCTGGCCCCGCGGAAGTAGCAGGCAGGTGGGTGTGGCATTGCCGGTGGGGGTGGAGGACGATGCTGTAGGCCCTAGTCTCGCTTCCACTGCTCGGGTTAAGCAGCCTTGCCACAGAGCTGCCTGATGGCTTGTGTTCCTCTGGGAAGTCTAGGCTAACGTAATTAATTTTTCCCACAACTGAAAAATGTGCTCTCATCTGAGCAAGGGAAGTACTGATTAATTTACCCTGAAGTGTTAGTACAGAGAGCTGTTTTTTCTCCCTCTATCAGTATTTAAACTTTTCTTACTCCACACACAGTAAACTAAGCCTCTTTTTCGTCAGACTTCAAGGTGGGAATGAAAACAAACAAGCCTGCCGAGGGCCCCGTACCTTTTCGTCTGGGTCCTCGCTCTCCTTGGGCACATGGGCAAGCTGAGCCCCGGGGGATTCGCCCCGGCTCTTCCCCGGGTAGGAGCAGAGCAGGGAGGCAGGTCCTCGTCTGTCCAGGGCTCTGAGTGCCATTTGTAGACGGCGGACAAGAGAAGGAAGAACCAGGAGCTGCTGGAGCGGGAGGGGCGATCTCTCCGACCTATACTCAGGGCCGATGACCCCTCGCCCTCCCCCCCTGCATCCCCCTCACCCCCCCACACACTGATTAGCCCAGCCTGCCCACTCTGGCTGACCCTGCTCAGAGAGTCAGGGAAGATAGCTTGCTCATTTGACACAGCTTCTCCTCGCTGCCTGTGCCTTTATAGTGAGGTCCAGCTAGGTGGGCTGGGCTGGGCTGTCCCTGTCACCCGTTCAGGTGGCTTTGCCTCCCCTAACCTGGAAGCTGGGCCTCCCCAGGCTAGCTTGTGTTCCATCTTTTCATTCATTCATTCATTCATTCACTCTCTCACCCAGTGCACTGAGCACCATTAGTACTCCAGGCCAGGTGCAGGGCCTGGGGGACATGAGATGAATCAGACACAGACACATTGCTCCTAAGGAGCTCAGAGTTTAGCGGGGAAGGACCCGGACAAAGGGCTGGTTACAGAATAGGGCAGGAGATGCTCGGATTCAGTCAGCAGCAGGCCTCGACTTTAAGAAGGAGTCTCCTGAGCCTGAAGGATGAGCAGCAGTTGTCCAAACCAAGAAGAGAGCATGAGCAAATGCACTGTGGTTAGAGAGCACAGTGGGGGCTGTGCGAGGGCAGGCAGGAGGAGGGTGGTGTCGTTTAGTAGCATTGGCTACTAGTTTCAATCTTGACTCAGTTTTGGATGAGTTCTTTGTTTTACTCATGGCTAGATCTGTAGTCTCAAATTTGAATCTCAGTTCCTTATCTCTGAAATGGGACTAACACTTACTTTTGTCTATACTGCTGCTGCTGTATCCCAATACTCTAGAAAGGGGGCTGGCATACAGTAGGTGCTCAATAAATATTTGTCAAGTGGCTGGCTGGCCGGATGATGATACAGGACTTGGCCTATACCTCGTACTTATTCATTAGCAGCTAGGATTGTTATCATCATGTGTAGCTGGAAAAGCAGTTACTGGCCATGTCATGTGCAAAGCCAGATCCAGCAACATCTTGGCAATTAACGAGGAACAGCACTCTACTTGTTAATAATGATGATGATGATGATGATGATGATGATGATGATGATGATAAAGGTGAACCTTTGTTGAGCAGATTAAATGCTTTACAGACGAACTCTCTCTTCAATGGCTCTTTGGAACTCCTGGGAGTAAATTCTGGTCCCCAGGGATGTCCTGGCTGCCATCTCCCTTGAGTAGCCATCTAATGACACCCAGGCCATTCTGTGGCCGCCTGAGCTGGACATGGCACACGTGAAGGAGTTTGTCCTTTGGAGAACTCTTGCCCAGCCCCTGCCAAGAACCGCGCCTGGATGCACGGTGTCTGTCACTTGGAGTGAGGCTGCCGGCTGACTTCCTGAGGCCCTGGAAGGCAAGGAGCAAGGCCTCACTGTGAAATGTTGGCAGAGCTGGAGGCCACCCGGGCCACATCTTTTATCTTGGAGATCAAGTGACCAACTTTTACTTAGTATGGTCTGATTTTAGGCGCTAGATGGGTTTTTAACATTTATTTTGAAGTGTCTCATGAGCATAAAAGCGTATAGATAGTGTATATGTACGATTGAGAAAATAAATATGAAATGAACATCAGCATACCTGTTGCATCTACTGAATAAATTTCACAATTCTTTTGCGTGGTTTACAAGAGCCCCTGCCCTGGTCTCCTCTTCTGCAGCCTCAGCTCTGACCAGACTCACTGTGAGGCTTCACTGCCCAGACTTGCTGCAGCCTTCTGCACATTCAGTTTTCTTTGCACCTGTCAGTCTTCTACCTAGGTGCCTTCCTCTGCCACTATCGGCCGAGCCAGTCCTGCTAGCCTTTTCCATATCTGCTTAGACATCCCATCTTCCAGGAAGAATTCCCTGTGTGCCCTCCCAGGCAGGTTGGGACTCCCCCATTCTGTGCCCCCACAATGCCCTGGGCTCACATCACCATGGTAATCTGTTTCTGTTTTCCCCTCACTGGGCCAGAAGGACCTTGAGAGCCAAAGGCCATGTCTTCTATTTGCATATGCCCATTGCTTAGCGTGGGACTCGGCTCAACGTGGGCACTCAGGGAAATTCAAAGGAAGCCTAAGATCCGGTTTCTGAGGGGGTGCTGTGTTTTAGGTAACCACTGAAGTCTCTTCTCCAGGGAGAAGTTGATGCTTCCTTAACGCTCCAGTGTCATCCACTCGATTTGTCACCTGGCATTTCTGAATTTCTAGGCAGGAGCTCATCCTTGTTAATAGGATCAGAATGAACTTCCTCACCCCAAAATACAGAAGTGTTCTCAAGATGGAGAAACACTTGGAATTAAAGTCAAGCCTGAGCCCCTCTGTCAGCAAGTCATGGAGAGAATTTGGATGAAATAGTCCCCCCCTTCCTTGTCTTGAATGTGTGGTCCCTTTCAGCATGTCGGGGACCCAGATTTAGTTCCAAGACTGGCATTATTTTGAAAAACAAGTTTCTACTGGAATTAAATGACACCAAAGCCAACCCCATTCAGCCTGAAAATCTCTGCTCTGCTATAGAAAGGCTGTCGGAACCTTGATCATTTGTTGTTCCCACTCGCGGCAACGCCCCCTTTCCGCCTCAAATTCCAGCCTCCGGAGCAGAGAGATGCTGACACAAAGATGTCTCCTTGCACACTGACATTGGACACTTTCTTCTTATCTTTTGGAGAGTGAGGTTCTTCCAGGATTGTAGGAAAACAGAAGCCCTTGGAGCTCCATTGTGTTATTTATGTACATATGTGCTTTGAACGTGATAACAGTAAAGTAACATAATCAACTACATTACAGAAAATTTCTGAATATTCTCCTACAGGCATTTTTTCCCGTACAAATGAGGTTTTAAAAATATTATTTGCAATCCTAAGTGGACCTTAATTTTAATATCCTGTGGTTTTTTTCCCCCTTAGTATAGCATGAGCATCTTCCTTTATGCCTTTTAACTGCTGTGTAATGTTTCAGTGGGTCATAATCCTGCGTTTTTTCATTTCCTGTTTGTAATTGATCACCGAGTGGCCTATTGAAGGCAGGTCTCTGACTCTTAGTAAGTGGCTCTGAGAAGTTGGGGTAGAGAAGGAAACTCTGAAAGTGAGTAGAGGAGCAGAGTGCCAGGACCCAGCGTGCTAAGACTGGGCATCTCTCAACCGTGTCTTCTCTAGCCAAGTAGACCTAGAAGTCCTAACTGGACTTCGCAGCACCTTTTAAAAAAGATGGAGAAATGGGGGCAGGAGGAGAAGGCAAATCGCAGAATGGTGGCATCAGGAGAGTGCTAATTAATCAACTAGTAGTAATCTGAAACCTGATCAACAGTTGGGAAGTGAGCCGTTTAGACATCTGTATGGAGGATGTGCTCATCCAGTTTGTGGATTATCTGAAGCTGGGAGGAAAATGACTATGTAGGAAGACAGGATCATATAGGAACCAAGATGATCTCAACAATGTGGCACTGTGGGCACAGTCAGCCAGCTGAAATGTAATGCCATCCAAATACACAGTCCTGTCCTCGGGTTCAAGACACTCCCTCCCTCTAACAGGAAAGGAGCAAGGTGGCCTTGCTGCATCGTGAATCCACAGCATGGTGTGGCCCAAAGCCCATATGGTTGTCGGCAGCATTAATGGGTGTGCAGCATCTGAATGAGGGTGGGGGTCCCCTTGCCCCATTTGGCCTGGGCAAACCTTTCCTGGAGTAACGTTTTCCTTATGCATGCTGTGATTTTAGGATGGGCCTTTCCAGGAGAGGCCTCGTGATTAGGAGGGATTGTATGGACAGAGGCTCGTGAGGCCATGAGAAGGAGCCTCAATCATCATCATCATCATCACCATCATTTAATCATAGGAGCTGCCAGTCATTGAGATAGGCAATTTACAACCATTATCTCTGATGCTACAAGCTAAGTATTACCCCCACCTGACAGATGAGGAAACTGAGTCTCAGAGGGATGAAGCAGCTTGCCCAAGTCACACAGCTGCTTAACCGTGGAGCCAAGATTGGATCCCAAATGTATTCGAGGCCAGAGTTGCCGTTTCTTCCCACTGAATATCAATTTTTCAAGATCGGAGGTGTTGCCTTGCAGAAGACGACAAGGTCTTGTTGTTGTTTAGCTCCTAGTAATAGAAGTAGTTCCAGTGGGTGCAGGCTGCAGGGAGGGTATTCTGTTTTAAAGCCAGGAACTTTCCCGACTGAGCCTTTGGCAGATGGAATAAGCTGTCCTGACAGGTGGTAAGTTCCGAGTGATAGGAGGGATTCAAGAGGATCAGTGAGCATTTAGAGTCCTTCTAGGGGGGATTCAAAGGTCAGATGAGGAAGCAAATAAAATAAACTTGGCTATGCCTTCTGTGCAAGTAAAGGTTCTTTGGTTGCAAGCAGCAGATATTGATAAGAAACGGGTTTTGACTGCCTTAAGCAAAAACACACTATTTTTGCAGGATACGAGGTAGTTCATGGGATAGAAGGAAATGGTGAACCAAGCCTTAAAAAGGGCAAAAGTCAGGCTGGCAGCAGCTAATGGAATTTCATTGGGCACCGCGGCCACGATGAATCGGAGTTTACAGTTACCCCACCTTCCGTCACCCTCCTAAGACTGAGTTCCAGAGAGAGCGCCTGATTGGCTTAGCCTGATCCAGGCCCATCGCCTTGACACCTTGATTGACAACATCTATTGGAAAGGGTAATTTTCCAGAGGATATCGAGACACTGATACCAAAAGAAGGGCACTGGGCAGGTCCGGTGAGCAGCGCCCTCGGTGGCTGCCAGCCCTGACCAGCTGTGACTCCAGCAGCCACACTGAGCCCTGCCTTCTGTTCCAGGGTCTCCCCAGTTGCCCTGCAGCCTCCACTCCCAGGCCACACCCAACACTGTCTACTCCTGTGGCTTATTTTCCAAGACATATGTCCCGATTAGGCAAGCTGTTAAAAACTGTCAAGTGTGTTTATCAAAAGCAGTCCAGCAGAGGACCAGTTTGCTGAGAACAGGGCTCAAAACCGAGCTGTCCATCACCTTGTCACTCTAGGGGTGCCGTGTCTTCGCAGAAAGGGTGGCTGCCTTCCTGGTTCCAGAACGCAGGGCTGCTTTTGGCATTTAGCCCAGCTCTCAGTACCCCCAGTCTCTAGTACCCTGTTGTGCTTTGTGTTGTTGTTTTTTTATTAATTACACTAATTCGTTTTTTTTTTTTTTTGTGAGGAAGATCATCCCCGAGCTAACATCCATGCCAATCCTCCTCTTTTTGCTGAGGAAGACCGGCTCTGAGCTAACGTCTATTGCCAATCCTCCTCCTTTTTTTTTTTTAACTCCAAAGCCCCAGTAGGTAGTTGTGTGTCATAGTTGCACATCCTTCTAGTTGCTGTATGTGGGACGCGGCCTCAGCATGGCCGGAGAAGCGGTGAGTCGGTGCGCACCCGGGATCCGAACCCAGGCTGCCAGTAGCGGAGCGCGCACACTTAACCGCCAAGCCACGGGGCCGGCCCTACACTAATTCGTTTTATTATCAGTATTGCTTTATTATTAATTAATCAATTATTCAGTTGTAATAATTAATTCATTCACTGATTTATTAATTATTGGATAGATAACAGAAGCCTATTTAGAGAACGCAAAGTATAAAGAACAAGATGCCATGTACCCAATACCTAGCTTAAGAAAAACTTCTAGTACTTCGGGGGTTCCCTGAGCACCCCTCCCTGAGAACCTCATCCATTTCCCTCTCAACTTAGTAGCAATCGCTCCCCTGAACTTTGGGTTTATTATTCTCTTGCTTTTCTTCGTAATTTTATCACATTTCTATCTCTGAACAACGTATGGTTAGGTTTTCCGTGTTTCTGAACTTCATGAAAATGGAAACAGCGTCTCTGCAGTCTTGGGCGCCACGCTTTCTCATGCATCATTGTTTCAGCGATTCATTCATGCATGTGGCAGCGTTTTCGTTCCTTTTCACCACTGTATAGAATTCCAGCATATGAAGATGTGACAGTAGATCCAGGCCACAGGGGGTGGACATTTGTGTTGTTTCCAGCATGTTGCTGACACTGGCATTGCCATCTGCAAACATTCTTGTCTGTGTACAGTCCTGCATGTGTGCAGGTGTATTCAGGGGGTGCCCAGGGGGAGGGTGGCCAGTCACCAGGGTCTGAGTATGTTCAGCTTTACAAAATGATGTCAACTTGTTTTCCAAAGTGACAGTAACCAAGTGGTACCCTGCAACTCATGTCTAAGAGTCCCCGTTGCTTCACAGCCTTTGTCAGCGTTTGCTGGTTTTGTAGAACTTTTTAGCTCTTGCCAATCTGATGGCCGTTGGGTGGTAGCACTTTGTGTTTCTCTGATTACTGAGGTTCAGCTTCTTTGTGGTTATTTACTCTTTTGAGAAGTGCCTGGATGTGGTTTTTGCCCAATTTTCTACTGGAAATTTCTCATTCTCTTACTGACTTGATACTAATGTGATATGTATGATACATACAGTACATATATCATATATATGATAGACACATAAATCTATTTACATAATCATACCCCAGTCTGTGGCTTAACTCTTTACTTTTTTATGATATTTTTTGATAAACCGAAGTATTAAGTTTAATGTTATTGAATTTATTAATATTTTCCCTTATAGTTTGAGTCTTTCTATCTTATTAAGGTATCCTTCTCTACCGTAGGGTTATAAAGATATTCACTTATGTTGTTTTATAAAAGTTCTTAAGTTTTCCCTTTCACAGTTGTCTGTAATCCATCTGGAATTGATGAAATACTGGCTCGATTTTCTTTATTTTTCCATATGGATACTCAGTTATTCCAGCACTGTTTGTCCAAAGACCATTCTCTCTCACTGATCAAGCATGTCCGTGTGTGTGTAACTCTGTTTCTGTTCTTTTGGCCTCTTTGTCCAAGGCCTAATTACTAAAGCTGTATAATAATTCTTGTTGTCTTATAAGGCAAGTCCCCCAACTTCATTCTTCTTTAGTAAATATCTTGGCTATTATTATCCCCTTGCACTTTGATATACATTTTAGAATCGGCCTGTCAAGTAGCACTGAACCCTGTAGAAATTTTGATCAAACTACAGTAGATCTATAGATCACTTTAGGAAGAACTGATGTTTTTAGGATGTTGACTCTCGCACTCCACGAAGATAATGCAGTCATGTGCTGCATAACGTCATATCGGTCAATGACGGACCGCATATACGACAGTGGTCCCATAAGATTAGTACAATATAGCCTAGGTGTAGGTGGGTAGCAGGCTGTACCATCTAGGTTTGTGTAAGTACACTCTAAGATGTTTGCATTACAAAATCACCTAACGATGCATTTCTCAGAACGTATCCCTGTCGTTAAGTGACGCCTGGCTGTATATCTTCCTTTTTATGTCGGTCTACTTTTATGTCTGCTAGTAAAGTTTTCTAATATTCTTTATAAAGATCTTACACATTTTTGTTAGATTTATTTCTAGATACTTTATATTTCAGATACTATTGCAAGTGCTAACTTTTTAAAATAAACATTTCTATTGTTTTGTTTATTTATTACAAGCCACAAAACTCACCTATTTATAGTGTACAATTCAATGGTTCTGGTATATTCACAGAGCTGTGCAACCACCACCAAAATCTAAGTTTAGAACATTTTTATCACCCCAGAAAGAAACAGCATTCCCATTAGCAGTCACTCCGTCCTCCACCCAGCCCCTGGCAGGAAGCAATGAGTGAATGAGTGAATGAATGAACGAATTTATACCTGTGCAGCAGGCTTTGCGTGAAACACGGTCTGGCCCAGCCTTTGCTTTTTGTTTAATTTTCCCCTCTGATCTCCATTACTGCTCTGGTTTCCAAGCTGATCTCCCAGCCTCTTTCATTCTCCTCCACCACTCTTCATCCCCCACACCCTGGCCAGACAACTTTTTCCAAAGAAAACAGTGTTCCAACCACTTCTCTCCTAGAAAGCCCTTTGTAGCTCCCTTGGGAATCCAGCTGCACTCCCAACTTGGTTTCCATGGGGAAATTCAGGCCAATGACTCAGGCACCTTAGAAACAAACTTTGGAGATGCCCCTCTTCTGTGAGTGGGAGCAGGCCTCTTCTGGGCCCTTGCTTTGCTGCAGAGTCCTCAGAAAGTAAACACAGTCGACCTGATTCTTCCCCTCCACTTCCTCCTGAGTCAGAGTTACCTCGGGTTAACTCAGGGAAGAGGCTAAATTAAGCCTTGAAACCCAGCAGCCTCCGTGACAGGCACTTGGTTTTGCTTGAGTGACTGTGATGATGGGTCTTTGGTTGTAAGGGCAGCACTAAATGTGTCTCTTTAGACTGACCTTGGCAATCTATTCCCTGCCCTGCAAAGATGGGAAGAGGCCAGATCCCTCCACGGTACCCACTCCTTCATTCAGCACACTTTTCCTAAGTGCCTGGTCCTTGCCAGGCACTGTGCTTGGAGGGGGAGATTCAAAAGCTTGCCCTCTCGGGGCTGGAAGTCTAGCTAAGGAGACTGCCAGAAACAAGAGACCCATTAAAGAGACAACGGGTGCCTGGATAGAGGTCTGTCCAGAGCAGAGAAGGGAGTGGATTTCTAAAGCACTTATGCCTTCTCGTGACTTTGTGCAAACGCTAGGCCGTGGAGTCACCAAAATGAAAGAAGGGATCAATCTAGCACTCACAAACGAGCAAGCGGATACAACCACTCTGAACAACTATTTAGCAGTATCTACTAAAGCCGAACACATGTGTACCCTATACCCCGGCAGTTCCTCTCCTGGGTGTATGTAGCCAGTAGGAAATTGCACATGTATAAATTTTACATCAAAAAAAAATTTGAAACATATGTAGAACTCTAGTTAACATATGCATGCTGTAATATTTAAGGAGACGTGTAATAATATTTTCAGTTTACTTTGAAATGCACCCAAAAAGGAAGATGGACAACTAGACCCATGGATAGGTGTCTGACGAAGTAAGTATAGTAACGCGTTAACGGTGGAATTTAGGTGGTGAGGGGATGGGTGCTCGCCATAAACTTTTTTTCAGCTTTGCTGTATGATGAAAAATTTCATATAAAATGTTGGTAAAAATGCATACATATGATTGCCAGCAGACATACAAGAAGGTCCATAGCACCATACTGGCCTCAAACTGGAAGCAACCCAAACGCCCATCAGCAGTAAAACAGATGCATAAGTTGTGGGTCTGTTTGTATAGTGGGGATACTGTTCACAATGAGAAAGAATGAGCCACAGCCACACATAACAACGTGGGTGAATCTCCAACATAATGTTGCGGGGAGAAAGTAGACTCAGAGGAGGACATGCTGTATGATTCTATTTCTATAAAATCCACGAACAGGCAGAACTAACCCAGGATATTAGAAGTCAGGATAGTGGTTGTCGGGGAGGAGGGAGAAAGGGATAGCGAGTGGAAAGGGGCACCGTGGGGGCCTCCTGGGGCTCTAGAAGGTTCTGTATCTTGATCCTGGTGCTCGCTGAACTGCGGTGAGCATGTATCAAGCTGCACACTGAAAGCGTGTGCACTTTTCTGTGGGTGTGTGTGTGTTTACATATGTCGTTAAAAATTGTACTAGGAAAAAAAAGAAAGGAAACCAAACAGATCCACTAGAAGCTTTGCCTGGTGAGCTCTGGGGGTGGGAACCCACTCTAAGCCTTTCTAGTAAACCAGAGTTGTGAAGAAAATGAAACTTCAGGACATTCATTCGTTCCTTTGTGCTCCCGTTCATGCTGCGTTCATTCCCCCAGTCTTCACCGATCGCCCGTCTCTCCTTCACACAGACGTCTGTGCCCCTATACTGGGTTCCGAGTCCCGACTTGACCCACGAGGCCTGACCCAGCCCTTTCAGGGGTTCTCGTGCCCAGAGGGAGAGGCGTGCAGACATTTCGTGCTGCAGCCACACTCCCCGCCTTCCTGGGTTCCTGTTTGTGATCCTTCCTGGGTATTTGCCCTGAGATGTCCTTTGACCTCTGTGTTAGTCAGGGTTCTCCAGGGAAACAGAACCAAAAACAGATAGATAGATAGATAGATAGGTAACAGATAGGTAGATAAAGAAGGAACAGGCTCATGTCACTGTGGAGGCTGGCAAGTCTCATGATCTGCAGGGTGAGTCAGCAGCCAGGAGACTCCGGAGAGCTGATGGTTTAGTTTCAGTGAAGGCCAGCAGGCTCAAGACCCAGGTAGAGCCGATGTTTCAGTTTAAATTCAAAGGGCAGGAAAAAGCTGGTATCCCAACTCAAAGGCAGTCAGGCAGGAGAAGCTTCCTCTTATTCAGCACGTTTTTCCTATTCAGGTCTTCAACTGATTAGACAAGGCCCACCCACATTAGAGAGGGCCATCTGTTTTACTCAGTCTACGAATTCAAATGTTCATCTCATCCGGAAGCACCCTCAGAGACACACCCAGCATCATGTTTGACAACTGTCTGGGCACCCCATGACCCAGTCAAGTTGACACAAAATTAACCATCACAACCTTGGAGCATGAAAAGCCTTCTGTCTCTAAAGGCTCAGTTCTCTAATGGAAGAAGTGCAGCTGGGGTCCCTGGCCTGGTCTGTGTCACATCCCATCAGGTTGACAGGCTGCTGCCATTACACACACATTGGTCATTTTTTACCTATGGTTTGGATTAGTAATCGGTGGAAAGGAAGATTTCAGCTGCCCACTGGCCCCTGGATGGCCGTGTTCATTATCTTAGAGAATAAAAAGAAATTATCTTAGTTATTGCAAAATATATCATATATGCAAAAGAATCTCTGAAACATCCGTGTACAGCCTGAAGGATGACGATAAAAATGGGCACCCAAGTAGCCCCAACCCAGCTTAACAGATGGAAGGTGACCAGTACATTGAAGCCTCTGGTGCTTCTCCCAATTGGCCTCCCTCTCTGCCCTCACCTGGAGGGACCCACTCTCCGGGATTTTGTGCTAATCACTCCCTTGCTTTTTATCAAAATCAAAGTAGGTGTCTCCATTTGGCTCAAACTGTACACATTCTTCTGCAGCGTGCTTTTTCACTCTACGGTAAGTGTTGGGGTTTCATCCACGTTGTCAGGTGTAGCCTCATTTCATTCATTCCACTGCCGTATTTTCCATCGTATGGACACATCCATTGCACGGACCACCACGTGTCCATCTGCTCCACCCCTGCTGCGCGTTTGGGTGGCTTCCAGTCCTCTGCTACCACCTACGAAGTTCATAGGAGCACCCCTGCCCACGTCTCCAGGTGCACAGGGGCAGGGATTTCTCTAGCGTGTGAGCCTAGGAGAGCAGGTGCCCAGTCCAGCTCTGGAATATGTGTCTCTTCACTTTTCTAGGTAGTGCCAGGGAACTTTCCAGAATGATTACCAATTTATACTCCTGCTGGAGGTTATGCTGGAGGTTTCTCATGGTGCTCTCCTCATCCCCTTACTGCCCTGTCTGGTCTCAGTAAATCGCCTTCCCTAGATCCCATCCACCCCTGCCCGTATCGCAGCCAGCACTCAGAACAGGGGCACCTACGACCCCCTCCTCCACACTTCATGCATACATGGGACAGCATGTTTCTTGGGTGTGATCCAGGACGTGAAAGTGTGTCACATTCCCACTGCTGTGGGAGAGCGCACGTGCTTTAGTTTGACTGCTATGAAGCTGCCTCCATTTCTGCTTCAAGGAAAAGGGACAAAACAAGCTTAATAGTGTGGCTGGCGCCCAGGCTGGCCTCCTAGGCTAATCTCTCTATGCCAATGTCAGGACAGTCATCGCTGAAATTTAAGCCATGCTCTGCCTTTTCTCCATGGCCAAGAGCAACGTGTCCCCTTGGATCCGTGGGTGGTTTTTTTCTCCCATCTCTGATCTAGTCGCCGGGCATGAGTCACCCCGCCCTCCAGATCTGCCTGGTCATGGAGAGGGTGCTTACAAACAATAATCTTCTGTGCTGCCTCTTTCCAATTACAGGTTAGCCTGGGGAGGAAGATAAAGACATTTGCAACCAAGATGGTAATCACGAGTGGAAACGATGAGGACAGAGGAGGCCAAGAAAAGGAGAGTAAGGAAGAGAGTGTCTTGGCGATGCTGGGCATTATCGGGACCATTCTGAACCTAATCGTGATCATATTTGTATACATATACACCACTCTGTGAATGGCCCAGCGGGCCCTCAGAGGCCTCGGGGGGGCCAGAAGATGGGAGTCCTGTGTGTCGACAGATCAGTGACCAGACACTGCACAAACAAGCAGGCTTGACCTACCCACGCTGCTCGATCAAATGCACCTTCAAACTTTATACAAGGTCACAAAAATCAACCGATCCTGCTGTGAGGAGCAGACGCTAAAGCACAATGATTCCAACAAAACTCATCCACACAACGAGGAACTCAACGTCTTTGGCAGGGAGCCCGAGAGAACGCTTGGAAGACCAGCCTTTGAAAACGCCGTCGGTGAGCAGATGGGTGCAGAAATTCACGATCCCAGATCGCTGACGATCTCACGTATCTGAAAAGAGGAACGGGGTGGACTCCGCTCATCAGTGTGTCTCCCAGGACACACATCTTAACTTGATGAGCTGTTTAGTACAAAAAACCACAGGGGCAATCCTTTGACAGACATCCCATTAATCAAAAGTGTCTAACTGTTTGATACCGGGGAGATAACTTATTTTTCTTTGTTCATTGGCTTGACATGTGTATCTGTTCATATCAAGGTTTATAAATATATATTTTTACTAAATGTGCTCTATTTTTTAGCATGAACTGAATATTCGGAGAGGCGCTCCCGGATTCATCGAGCTTGCTTGGTTTTACCACTCTGCCCCCGAGACTGCAGATGTTCTGTTGTGTAGTCATTCTAATCCTACTTCTCATCTTTAATCTTTTACCTTTTTCTCTCTCTCTCTTTGGTCTGGAGAACATTTTTCCATAATACCAGCCACACTCTTGGTTGGTGCATGTTTTAAGATTGTCCGTCGAGTGGCTTTTTGTTGTTATATCAGAGATATAAAACGATCGTGGGCATGTGGACCTTAGATGCACCGTATCCTTACTGAGAATTATGCATGAACAAGGGCTGAATGACAGATCAGCTTTGAAATAATCTAACAAGGACTGTCGTTGCGGGGAAGCGCAGCTAAGTTTGCAGATCCACTACGGGGTGGAACATTGAGCTTCTTCTCGGCAGCATTATTCATTCTCGTGACCATTCGTTGATCAGATTTTGATTTTAATGGCCATGTGCGGGGGGGAGGCTCAGCATTAGATGTGTAATTCCTTGCTTAGCGAGCCGCCTGGGCTCCCTAGGTGGGATGTCAATGACACAGGCTCCCCACTGCGAGAGTTCACCTGGGGGTTTCAGGCTGGGAGGACACCCCTGTGACGGGTGACTCTTCAAGGGCACTGGAAGGGGATGGGATGATCTCCCTAAAGGATTGCAGAGTTTCTTAAAGCTCCTGGTTTACACCCACATGAAGCTGCTTCCTGCCTGGCAGGGATGGCTGAATAAATCTGAATTTGCCCTGTTCTCCCGGCTCCCTGAGACGGGCCTTTGCCTGGCTGCAGTGACGCGGCCTTACAAAGAGGGTTCGAATTCCTTCTGCCAGCGCCAGCCTTGTCTGTAGGCGAAAGAAGCAGCGACCTGCCTAGTTGGGTTCAAATGATGCCCAGGAGGTCTCTGCCACTAGATCTCTCCTTCCCCGTGTTGTGGTGTCTGAAATTTCACCATTAGAGAGTCATTTCTTGGGCTCGTCTATGGTTACCGGGCTCTTTTATAAAGCAAATGCCCCTGAGCACCTGGCTCTGACATTGATTCGTCAGGTGTCTTCTCTTCCCCACCAGAAGGAGGGAAGTTGATGTCCATTTAGGGCATACTGTGTGCCAGGCCCTGTGCCACACACTATATTCCTTAAGTCATTAAATTCTCGCAGTAACCTGTGGGATAGGGATTCTTTTCCCCACGTTGTAGAAGAAGAAAGGAGGGCTCAGAGAGATCAGGAAACTTCTCTGGGATCACGTGGCTGCTAGTGGTGAGTCAGGACTCGAACCCCTGATCTCTCTGATCCCCTAGCCCAGCGAGGGCCTGGAGGCTGCTGGGCAGAGAGGAAATGTAGAAGTGGAGACTGCAGGAAAGGACCCTCAGGGGTCAGGACACAAGCCCGATGGCTTTGCTGGGGGCCAGCTCTGCACCCCTCCCTCCCACCCCCCCATAAAAATAAACAATCCCTGGGAACTCCTTGGACACCGGCGGAATATCGCACAAATCAGGACGAGGGACTAGAGGAGGTGGATTAGAAATAAAACAGAATGTCGAGGGAGGGAGCTGTCTCACAGGTTCTGTGTGATTCTAGAAAGACTGTATGAAAATTCTGAACAGTAAACAGAGTAAACAATAAAGGTGCAAGGAAAAAAACTATCCGTGTCCTTTTTTTCCCTGACTTTGTGGTATTTAAAAATTTCAGTGTCATTCCTTTGCCTATACATATTTTTTATTTTATTAAAAAAAACAAACCGAGTGTGATGCTGTTAAACCGAAACTGTTTCGTTTAGACTGTGGAAGCCCCAGTGATTTTTCAAGTATACTAATTTGAAATTTATTGAGGGGAAAAACTGCCTTTGCAAGCCTTGAACAGCTCCCTGATGGTTCTTCTAGATTGTCCTAATCCACAGCCTGGAAATAAAGCTGCCCATTCAGTGACTGCCACCCAGAGCAGCAGCCCTCTCTCCCACAGCTCTGGCGTACCTTGTCTTATTTCTGTCCTAATTTAGCAGAACCCAGGAATGTGCGCTGGGCAAACTCACAGCTTCCTCCGGGATCTGAAGGCATCTTGCAGGGTGGTGGAAGGGAGAGGCTGCCGGTGGCCCTGGGTCTTCAGAGTCGCAGTGCGCCAAGCTCAGCCTTGGCAACAGCAGCAACAACCAAAACAACACGAGGCCTGTGTACTTTACCCAGCACTGCGCATCCTTCCTACGGGACCCTCACAACAGCCCCAGGAGATGCGTGTGCTTAGCCCCATTGTACAAGATTGGCAAAAAGGGCTCAGAAAAGGCTCACTGACTTTCCCAAGGTTGCACGGCTAGAAACCAGCAGAATCAGACCTGCTGGCTCCACATCCACATGCCGTCAGCATCTTGCGTGGCCCAGGCTGTGGGTCTGAGCTCCTCAGGAGCCATCTGGCTAGTTGAGTCTGGCAGCACACAGCTAGCTTCCTACCAACTCTGCCTCCCCTTCATCACAGTACAGCTGGCCTGGGAGCGTGGCTGAATTGATGCCTCTCACCTCTACCCCGGGGAAACAGCTCAGAGAGGGCCGGCAGGGAAGGGCCAGGCATGCATGGCAGTGTGGCCTGGAGGTTAAGAGCTGCAGGGTCTTTGCCTGTGGCCGGAAACTATGTGGGCCTGAATCCCATTTCTGCCTCTTATGATCTGGGTGACTGTGGGCAGTTCACCCCAACTCTGTGAGCCTCGGTTTTCCCCATCTGTAAATGGGGGGTCATAATAGCCCCCAAATCCCATCAGGTAGATATTTTACCTCGTTTAACTGATGCAGAAAGTGCGACCTGGAAAGGTGAGTTGACTTAGCAGAGGCCCCAGGACCGTGAAGTCATCCAGCGAGAAGTTCGGCCGAGGAGTTCGGCCCGGGTTCCGTGCCAGCTGCCTTCACCTTTGCAGCCGAAGAATGACATTTAAGCTCCCAGATAACAAGCTTCAGGGGGCCTGAGGTTCAGTAGAGGGGAAAGGATGCCTCAAAGACTTTCAAGTTCAACGTGAGGGACCTGGACCCTGTGATGGGAAAGGAGGGGCTTGGGGTCCCACAGAGTCTACAGGATGGGAGAGGGGCAAGGCAGAGAGACCTTTTCCCTAAGGTTTTTTCTTTTTTTAACCAATAAGCCAATTGAGGCCCAGACAGGATTAAGTCCCAGAGTCACACAGCTCGGGAGTGCAGCGGTCTCAAGGGAAGCCTGGGAAAAGGTTTATGGAGTTTTTTTTTTTTTTTTTAAAGGGCTTTTGATTACTGGGGGCTGGACCACAGGCTTTTCTCATTGCATATTTCTGTGATTTCTAAGCCAAGCAAATGGCTTCTCAAAGAATCTTGAGCTCTGCCCCACCTTATCCTCAGGAATGTGGCACTCCAACCCCAAAGAGCAAAACTTGGGGGGTGCCCTCTCCTGCAGGGAGGGCAGGAGAGAGGCTTTTTTATGCCAACAACAAAAAGGGGCCGATTGACACAACTCAGTCCTGTTCTTTTATTCTGACTCATCTTTTCGTAAATCACACATGCATATCACAGTTGAAAAGAATTACAATTTTTTTAAAATTCCATACAATTAAAAAAATAATAATCTCCAAATATCACCACCAGAAGCAACTACGGTGAATATTTAGCATATAAATTATACACCTGGTGGCGGGCATATCTGTTTGGTGAGACCATTCTCTTTGAAATTTTAAAATTCTGTTGCCTTTAGGAAGGTCACACTTTTTATAGATCATTGTCCCCACGTTCCCTGTTACAGTGGACAGCTTCCCTCATCTCTGTTGCTTGCTGGGTCCAAAAACATTCTAAATGGCCATCCAGACATTTCCGCATGAACAGTAGATTGAAGATTATCATTTGCACAAATGGTACTGTGCTGTGAATGTTGCTCCCAAATATTTTCTCATTAACAATCATGAATATGCTTCCATATCAATGAATCTATTTTGCAAAGCACTTGTAATGGCTGTTTGGTAGTCTACTGTGTAGATATACCATCATGTATTTCCCCATTGTCTTACTGCTGGACCTTCAGGTTACTGTCAGTGTTTGCTGTGAACCACTCAGCTTTGCTCTTTAAAGCAACCCAAGCCTTGCTTGTATCTTCCCCACGACCCCTTAGAGTGGTTTGAGGCGGTAGCCTTTACAACAAGCTTCAAGGACAGTATGCAGATGAGTCACTGTTTCCCAAATGACGCTGATGGTAGGAATCATCTGGATGCCTACTAAAAATGCACACTCTCAGGCCTCTCCCCCAGATCTCTGCCTAGTAGCTCTGGAGCGGAGCCTGGCCTGGGGTCTTTTTAATAAGTCTCCCAGACCATCAGGCACATACGGAGATGTTGATACAGATGGAACCCAGGATGACCACCTGGGCTGGGAGCCTGATTCTGAGGCCCCCGGGACTCTGGTGGTTGCGCTGGTCTTGGACAGATCACCCAGATTTCCTCATCTATAAAAAACTGATAGTAGCATCTAGATCACAGGTAATTATGAAAGTCAAATGAGACAATGCAGATACAGCTCCCAGTAGAATGCCTCAGAGGACAGGTGGTCTTTTTGGTGCCACTGTGTACATCACGGGATGGCAAAATCACAGGAAACCATTTAGTCAGAGTCAGAGTCTCTCCCTCACCCTCCCTCCCACCTTCCCCTCTCTCTTTCCTTCCCTCCCCCCAGCGTTTCCTCCCTCCCTGTCTCCTCTAAGCACCAGGGCCTCAGCTCACTTTCCTTTCCTTTGAATGTTGCCATCCCCCGTGCTTAGGCTCAGGGCTCCCTTTTCCCATCAGCTGCCTGCAGACCACCAGAAAGCCCACCCACCTCCTTGTTTCGTTGTTCTCCACAGAAACAATCCCACTGGCCATTTCAGCACTTTCCTGATAGCTACTTCAGGAGCACAGACTGGCTATGATAATGCCACACATTGGGAAGAGACGTTTCCAGAGGCCACATTCCTGATTCCTCTTCTGAGAGAGCTCTCCTAGAAGGCCCTGTGGTCTCTACCACCTCCCTATAGGCAGGACTTCTATTGTGGGACATCCCCAGAAAGATCCCCTTGTGGGCTGAGAGACCCTCTGACATCACTACATGATGATTCCTCCCTCTCGTAGGAAGCAGATGGAATGAGTACTGTTAATACTTCATGTTGTTCGTAAATGAGTTACACAAAACTGTGTATACATTTTGCACAAGAAGGACTACCTATTGCCATGAGAAATAAGATCACATAATAACTGTAAATTTTCTCCTACAAGCCTCTGTGTTAAGAGAGGTGGGTTATTTACTATCTGCATTGCTATTCAAGAATAATGGGGAAACTTTTGCAGAATGAGAGTCACGGTTGGATGTCTCCGGGGCAAGGTAATAAAGGGTCAGTACATCTCTCTGCCTGGACAGCAGCCTGCCAGGTATGTAAAGACTGCAAAGCCTGGACATTCGCCTCTTTCGCCTGCCCCTAATCCCTGAGAAGACAGACAGCTCAGCGTCCTGTTCAGACAGTGGAAGCATCCCACCTCCCAGCCAAGGGCCAGAAGCCGTGGAGTAAGAGCTGTGAATGGCCCTAAGCATTGTAGTCAGCATAAACTAAAAGGCTAACGTCTTTATTTAACTAGTATCTGTCTCATTGATACTAAAGAAATCAAAGTTAGAACAAGCAGAGAGGTGAGTCAGCCTTACCTCTGGCAAGATCCAAAGATTGCTCCTCAGATCTCCCTTACCTGTAAGCTGACATCTTTCTCTTCATCAGGAAGAGGTCATTTCTATCAGGAAAGGCCAAAGGCACAGACTGAGGATCCATTGCTGTGGACCAGGGGCAAGTCAATTCTGCTGAGATGTCAACAGGTCACTGAGTCTCTGGGGCCTCCAGCCCAGGAAATGTCGACTTCAGGCACTTCCTCACAAACCTGCAAATTCCAGAATAGACTCGTAGATTCCACTGGAGTCCATACATGGTTAGCTTACCTAGCCCCTTGGTGAGTTCTCAAAGAGACTAAGAATTTGTAATTCTTAGAAGAGGAATCAGGCAACACACCACCGTGTGGTTGTCCTTCCTGTTGTCATCATCCCCCACCCCCCATCTCACCATCTGAGTTGCTATTGTCCCGGCCTCTGAGGTCATTACCTGACCAAGGGTGGCCACGTTTTTTCTTTGATAACTTTGTTTTCAGTTCTAAAGAGCCCACTTTAGTGTCTTTAGATCTGAAGACTCTGCTATAGGACTTTGGCTTCTGAAGCTCTAAGACTCTGCCTCAGTATTAAAGAGACGTGTGAACTCAACTTCAATGGGGTGTTCTGGTTTGATGTTGGCTTGGCCACCCAAGCTGGGAAATCATTCTTTCCTATCACATTTTCCTTCAGAAATCTCAGTGGATAATTCCATTGCCTGTGGGTATTTGAGCAATGAACGGGTGGAGAAAGCCCATCACTCACTCCTCACCAATGACTGCCCCTTCGCTTTTTCTGAGAACCAGGAGGTCATCTGGAAATGGGGATGGGGTTCAGAAAATCTGTGTTCAAGTCCCAACTCTGCCACTGATTGAGCATCAGTCTTGGACCAGACCCTCAATATCTCTGAATCTTCATTTTCTTGTCATGAATTTAATAAGTCTGGTCTCAGTGTAGTTGTGTAGATTATATTTTTATGTAATATCATTTTGGGAACTAAGGAATCTATGCTTCTATTAGCTATTAATAAAGACAATTTAAAGTGTGTGTGTGCTTTTTAAAATTTTTTTCCACTAAGGAATAAAGATAAGGATACAAGAATCATATTCAATAATGTTTCAAAGTCCTTTTAGTGACAAAATTAAGAGTGTAGCTTCACCTGGAATGGTGGCAGAGGTCTATTTAATTAAAAAACTAAATATCAGGGACTTAGAAGTAGCTACATATTAAAATGTGAGCACAACAAGCTCTTCATCTGTAATTTGAGATTTCAGCTCTGCCTTCTACCCACAAAGAAAATGAACAGAGAAACACTTATTAGGAAGACAAAGGTGTTTGTGTCTTATGAATAATGTGGCAGGATGGGAAATTTTACAAGTCCTCTGTATAGGTAGAACTTGCTATGTACTCTAATCCGCTATGTTCCAGGCAGTTTTCAGAAGAATCTTTGTGAAGTGGTTGGAGCAGAAGGAGACCAGCCATCAGTATCAATCAGGAATTAGCACACCCTTCCTGAACTCCTAGGCCAGTGCTCATGTATCCTCTGCTGCCTCTTTCCTTTCCCAGGAGAAGACAGAGCCATAGTCATGGCCACTGGAGACGTCACCATAGTGCTCTTGGTCTCTGCTACTCTCCTACAGTTGATGGAATTTATACTGCTGACATATATCATTTCGTGAACCTCAGCTTTCTTATCTGTAAAATAGGATGCCTTTTTGCAAAGATTTGGTGAGGGTCCACAGATCATGCGTATCCAGTGCCTAGCATGGTGCTTGGCACATAGAAAGTGTTTACTGAATGGAAGTTATTGTCATTATTTCCCTAAGACATAGGAGTGAAGGGCTCCATTCAGCTCCTTTGAAGTCAGTCTTAGTAACCAGCTTTTCCAACATGACATTCAAGAGCCATCTTGTTAAATGGTCTCACATTGGAAAGTGTAAGGAGTTGAAGGACTCTGCTAGCTGTAGGGTCTTGAGACAAATGAGCACTGTTTTCTTAGAGGAGGCAATGATATCTGAATAGAATCTCCAAGGATGGATAGGAACACACTAAGATTTTCTGTTCCTCCTTAAAGTAAAAATACTTCAATTATACTCCATATAATTCTAACTATGCCTCCAATAATTTGGCTGCAAGATGATTTGGAAGTCTCATCCTAGATCCTCCCTGCTGTTTCCTCCCCTCCTTCCAGAGCTGGTCTTCAGCTGGTAGGCACCTGTATGGACCTATATCTATTAGGGCTGATGCTTATTCTGATTGATTGGTAGCACATTCTCATTAGCTAGTTCCCATTGCCATACAGATGAGTAGGTATTTAAAATATCACTTTGCCTCCATCTGTTACCTTATCCCTAGGCTTCCTAGAAGGGACCAGTACACCCCATCCTTTGCTATATCTTCCACCACTATCCCCCAACCTCCACCAGCCCCCACCACCTCACATGCTTCCTCTCAGGAGGAGGAATCTTTGAGAATAAACATGGCTGCAGAAGTTCTTATTTTTTACCCAATGTTTCTCCATGTCACAGGATATGCCAGTCATGGTGCCATCCATGCCTAACTTCTCTTCTAGCTGAGGCTAATTCACAAATAGTACTCTGCATGAAAACAGTACCAGACTCTTCTTTGCTCACAGATAGCCACTATTTGGTCCAGGGATGTATGATTGACCCAAGGGTGGCCTTTCCATTGACAGGCCAAGGACCCTTAATGTATGTAGCCTGGGTCAAAAATATGGGCTGGGCCAATCTAATTTCCAAAAGACATAAATAGGAGTTTCCAGGAAGGATCTAGGTCAGAATAATAAATATATTGAGAGCTTTCATGATGTACAGAGGGCTGGGAAAATTTTAGGGACCGCACACACCCTGAAGGCTTGAGTAAGGTGAAGAGGCAAATGCAGCATACAGACAGTGTGGCAGATTGAATTATTGGTTCTAATTCTTCACTCCTATATCGTAGTATCATATATTCTCCTCCATCTCCCCACTTCTCGTGATTAATTTCCCAGCTTATTACTTTGGGTTTGGCTATGTAACTTGATTTGGCTAAAGGAATGCTAATGGATGTGATGCAAGTAGAAATTTGGAATGTAACTTTGCATTTGCGTTTCCCCTCTTGAGCTTCTGACATAATCGTGAGAGAATATATTCTGGGATCTGCTGCCACTGCAACCCAAGTCTGGAGCCACCAGGATCAGAGTTTCCATAGCCAACCTGCAGCTTGAGCCACCCTCGTCAACCTGAGGACATGTGAGTGAGAAATAGCCATTGTTGTATACCACTGAGATTCTGCGGTTGTTGTTGCTGACTAATACAGGCAGAGCGAGGTGGATATACCATGATAGGGAGAAGCTTCTGCTTCGGAGACTTCCAAGCTTGAGTTTTCCTGAACCAACAGTGCCCTCATTCCTCCTCTTGGGTTTCCATGGAACTCTTTTTTGTGTTTGTGTTTGTGCAATAAACTTCTTTTTGCTCAAGAAAGGAGTCTTATAAGAGACAGACTCAGTTTTATGGGGTCTACAGTTTCTACAATTTGGGTCCCTCCTTAAGAAAAAGAATACAAAACTTCAAATGCAAAATTAGGTACTAAAGTAAACCCTTATTTATAATGAGAGAAAATATCACAACAAATTACTGGATTTTAAAAATCTGAACAGTCTTCTACTTCTGGCTGTGATGGAGTAACTGATACCAGACCAGCTTTCTTGCCAAAAACAACTAAAAACTAGACAAAACATATGAAGCTACTGTTTTCAACGTCATTAGGCAGTAGGCAGCACAGGAATTTGATCCCTGAGAGAAGGGAAACACATGAGATGAGACCTAAGATCTGCCTGGCTTTCTGGCTGTAGGAATCATCCAAGAGGAAGAGCTAAAGCAGGGTACGGCAGTCTCACTGAGCTGACGAGGCAGGAACCAGAATTTGGGACTGCTGAGGTGCCTGGAATCTGCAGTGTAGGATTTGGAGAAAAGAGAATTTCCCAGTGAAAGAGCTCCAGAAATCTACATAGCGATCCCCTTAAGCCTTTCCCAGGTAACGTGTCATGCACGAGAAGGGTGAGACTCTCTGATGCCTGATAGAGAGTAGTCACTGGGAATTTATGAGCTGAACAGAGACCCTGGATGTCAAACAGAGCTGGAACATATAGGAGTTCCAATTAGCCAGAGTAGAGACTTTGCTAAATGCTCCAGGCATTCAACTGAGGCCTCCCAAAAGTCATGCCATTGAATTAGGACTGTTCTAACCCCTAAACAAAGCTTAAAAATAAGGCTATAGAAACAAATCATGCTGGTCTGCCGGTAAATTAACTGCCAGATAGAATAAAACATAACCTCCTATAAAAGAAGACAATAAAATCCAGACTTCCAACAATGTAATATTCACAATTTCCAATATACAGTAAAATATTGCTATCAGAAAAAATGACCTGAAAAAGGAAGAAAACAGGCCCAGAGATAACAGAGACTTTGGAATTAGCAGGAAAAGACTTCAAAGCAGATGTTATAAATATGTTTAAGAATTTAAAGGAAAAGATGAACATAGTGAGTGAACAGATAAGGGCATCTCAGTAGAGAAGTAGAAGTTATATAAAAGAAACAACTGAAAAATACAGTATTGGAAATTGGGCAAAGTTAACAGCAGTTTGGACTATATAAGATCACCAAACTTGAAAACAGGGCAATAGATGGTACATAAACTGAAATATAAAGAGAAAAATGGCTGAGAAATAATGACAAAGTCTCAATGACCTGTGAGACAATATCAAGCATTTTAACATACAGACAATTAGGCTAACAGAAGGAGAGGAGAGAAAAATATCCGCTACTGGATCTTGTACAATCTTGTTTGCAAAAACAGAACTTGTTTTTTCTGCGTGGTATTCTTCTCTTATTTAATGAGATTCTAGCAGGAGCTGCCATCTTTTTCCAGATCCCACAGCTCTGCACTCCTCCTTACTCTTGATTGGCTCATGAGTAAGTCAATCAGAATAACCTCCCACATGTCCACAATTGAATGGTCCAGGGATGGTCACCTGACCCGAGCTCGGACAATTAGAACTAAAGATTAGGGAGAGGATCAGTCCCTTTAATGGCAAAGCTGTGAGATGCCAGCAGACAAAATCATCATCATTATCATCACCATATCTAGACTTTACTGAGCCGAGTAATAGTTTTTGTGACACTTTATGAAGTAGATTCCGACATCATCCACATTTTACAGATGGGAACATTGAGGTTTGGAGAGGTTAACAGACCTGCTAGTGGGACAGCTAATAAGTAGAAGAGCTGCGATTTGAGCCCAGACAGATGACATGAGGACCCCTATGCTTCACCACTACTCTACATTGCTCATTTGATTTCTTGCTGTGGGAGGAAGCTGGTCTGAGAGAGTGAAGCCCACATCCAATAAGACACAAAGATGAGTAGGAGTCGCTCACGCCCAGGTGCATCACTTCCATTCCTGGGCTGCAGTCCTGGAAACTTGAAAAAAAAGTTTGTGTTCCCTGTCGCTAGCGATCAAAAGGGCCAACTAGAGACATCAGCACAGAATCTCTTCTCACACTCTGTCAGGGTCTGTGTGTAATAGGATAGGAGAAAGAAAAGATATGGATCTATTCTGAGATCCTGAGAGCCCAAATATTACCTTTCCTCCCCAACCATCCTTTACTTAATGCATTTAATTACAAAATGCTGATTTCCATTTTGCTTGGTGTCCTATGGCCCTTCCTCGGCATGGACCCTTCACTATCCGGCATGCATGGACCCATGAATTACCAGTTGTACATAGCCAGGGAAACCTTCAGCATCCTCCAGTCCACCCTTTCTGTCTTACAGTTGGGGAGACAGGCTCAGGCAGGGAAAGTAACCAGCCCAAAGTCACACTCTGAGTAGGTGGCAGGATCAAATGAGAAATACCTACCTCCCTAATGACACCAGGTGGAAGGGTCAGGCCTGGGACAGCTCTTAACTTACAGGCTGCTTTGGGCTATAGACTGGCTACGTCTCTAGAGGATGTGGTTGCCAGCTGGTGGGAAGAAGACACAACCCATTTTCCTGATGTCACTTGGAAGTGTGGCACTCTTTCCCGCCAAGTAATGTGATATATTTGTTTTCTTTGTTAACAGCTGGCCACTAAATTTTATGCCCTAAGAATCCTTGTCCAAGTGGAAAATATATATGGGCTTCATAATTCTGGTACACAGACTGTCAGGTATATAAAGAACAAGATTTGTTCCAAAACCCAGATTCGTGCAGACTCCTCGAAATGTCCATCCATAGGCTATAACTCCAAGTTTTTAGCACAATCGACCCCACGGGGCTGTGTAACTTGTCAAGCTACAATGAAGATGAAACAGGGTGTGGAGAACATGGGAGGGAGGGCTGGGGAAAAGCCAGCTGAACTCAAGGGGCAGGGGGAAGGAGCTTGTCAGGAGATTGTCTGGCACAGCCATTAAGACCAAGGTCCTAGAGTTCAACTCTCTACGCTCAAATCCTATCGTTACGATTCACTAACCAGAAGACCTTGACAGGTTACTCAAATTTTTTGTGCTTTAATGATCTTCCTTGTGAAATGAGAGTGTTAGCACCAGAGCCTGCCTCATGGGCTCATTGCGAGAATTAGATAAGCTTTCATGTGTGTGAATAACCGAGAACAGTGATTCGCTATTATGATCAAGGACCTGCTATGGCTTCGTGCAGTTCAGGGCCTCATTGAATCTCCATCACACATCCGTGAAGTGCTTCTGAAGTCATATTAATGAGAAAACAGGGACTCAGAGATGAGGTACCTTGCCCTCAATCCCATGGGTAGGTCTTTCAAATCTCCATCATTCACTCTGACCTTTCGAAGCTAGAAGGCTTCCATTTCCAACTTTCCCCTGTAGCTACACAGAAATTTTATAGTGGGATGTCTAACAGCTTTGACGGAGGCACCAAGGTATGACAGATGCTAGATGTCAAAGTGGGTGTTGAGATAGCCCCTGGCTCACAATGAGGGTATAAAATGGTCAAGCATGACCCAACCGTCAAGATGGATGCTTTGCGAGGAGTGTTTCTTTGGAAAGAATTTTAAGGGGAGTGAGTCCCACTCTCCTAGAGGGCAGAGAATGTCTCCCCATTCACTTCTAAAGGGGGGCTTCAAGGAGACAACTCAGAGGAACGTGGGTCTCCTGGAGGTTGGAAGAGGGTAACACAGGGGACCGGTGTCTCGAGGACAAAGGTTGAGCTGACTGACAGTTGTCACAAGCCAAAGGAGCGTGGCTGCACTCAGAGTTTGTCAGGACCAGCCGGTGTGTTTCTTATGGACCACATAAGTGACCCTGGAGTGAGAGAGACGGGGGGAGCCCATTTCCAATGCTGCCCAAGAAGACCACCTGGAGGGGCAATGGACCCCTACAAAGGGAGCCTTGTGGAGCTAACTGCCAAAAACAGAGGCTGGGGACAGCCAGAGGAAGATGCACATGCTCTGGTCCAGGGAATTGGAGTTAAGAGGTCCTTCACATTGGGGTGGAATGGGGTCTCTGAAGAACCCACAAAAGTGCCCTCTGGGTGGAAGAATCAGCTTTAGACATCTTTGGGGCTCAGGGAGCATAAGCCAGCTGACCACAGCACCGGCTGAGCATGGAAGAAACAGTTTCAAAGGCCAGGACCAGTTTATGGACAAACAGAATGGTGCAGTAGCCCAGGGCTAGTAACAGGGCAGAGCTGTTACACCCCAGCCTGAAGGCGCAGAGAAGGGAGCGGTCTCTAGATCCCAGATGGGGTAGCTGTAGCTCCTGCTTCACAGGAGCCGTGGGGACTCGGCCAACCCAGGCAGTGGAGCAGGGAGGGAGCAGGTAAAGGGGGAGACACCCCCTCCTGACTCCCTGGTGTCCTGCTGGAACTTGCCATTGAGGGGACCAGCAGGTAGCCACAGGACAAGGACACTATTGATGGTCTATGCAGGTCAGCAAGGGAGATGGCTGGAGAGCAGATCTGGGGGGCCGTTGGAAGATTCCAGCACACACGACATCCTGCATGGGCCTGTCAAGCTGCCACCTCTAATGCCAGCAGAGTTTTGAAGTTCCTGTGACTGAAATAGAAGCTCCAGGTGGGGAGAGACTTTGAATGCCTGGTGCCCACTGTAGCCCCAGCACCAGAAACAGTGTCTGCCACACAGTAGGCAGGGGGTAACCATTGAATGAATGAATGAATGAATGAATGAATGAGTGAGTATCTTCCCTCTCTCCTGGCTCCTACTCCAGCTCTCTGGCTGGGGAGGAAGGCCTGCCTCTCTGGACGAGGGTGGGGAGAAAGAACGGTTGTCTGAGCACCGAATCTGTACCACGCTGTTCTCAGCACTTGTATTCTTACATAAACCTTGCAACAGCCCGGCTGTGTAGAAATTATTATCCCTGTTTTTCAAATGAGGAAACAGAAACTCTGAAGGGCTGATAACTTGTGGAGGTCACAAGGTTTGTAATTAACAGACTTGGACTCTATTGACAGCGGCCTGGTCCCTTCTTGCCGCTCCTCTGGGCCCCCTAACCACAGCTCCGTCACGCTTCCTCAGCTGTGACTTGGTTTAGGTGACTGCAGGGCTGGTGGATGGAGTCCTGAGGTCACTTCCTGTCTCTCCTTCTCCCTCCCTCCCCTTCAGCACAGATCCATCTCTGAGAAATAATGGCAGACTTTCATTAGAGCCTGTTGTATGCCGGGAACAGGACCAAATGCTGCTTACACATTCATCTCTTTATTTGAACCTCACGACACCCCACACCCAGGAGTTCTTCCTGCCATTTTATGATGGAAAAAAACTAGAGGTTTTGAGTATCAGAGCGACTTGCCCGGGGCGTAGAGCCAGCAGATCCAGGATCCAAACCCAGGCCTGCTTGTCCTCAAAGCCACTTTTTCTCCTGCCCCAGGTCTCCCCAGTTGCCCATCAGATAGTCCCTGGGACCTGGCAGCATCAGCTGTTCTTTTAGCCTGCCCAGCCACCACTTCCTTTTCTTCTGGAAACAGAACTTAGTTCCCAATCCATGACGTTTGTGTAGAACTGACCTGGCCCCAGGGTGGGAGGCTGAGGGACCAAACCTGGCCCATCGGGGCATTACATTCTCCTCTTACTCCACATACCTGCTACAGTGTTTGACTCAGGACCTCCTAAATCTAAAGTGGAAGGGGCACCATGTGGAGGAAGCCTGCTAGAAAATGATCTCGTTTGAACCCCTTGATCCAGCCACACCTGATGGCAGTGTGCTTCTGATTTTCAGTTGCAGGAACTGATAAATTCTTTTCTTTAATTAAGCCAATTTTCAATGGATTTCTGTGTGTCTTTTTTTTCAAAATCTAGATTCACAGCTGCATTCCTGGAAATGATGATATCTCCAATTCTGAGATGGGACCTGAGAACTTTTAAAAAATTCTCCAGGTTCTGTGCTGTCGTTCCTGGGGACAGGAATGGAGGAATGCTGAGAAAAGAAAGCCGGTCACCCACAATGGCTCCTTCATGGTCAGGACTGCCAGGAACCAGGTTGTTTGTAAGAGTCAGTGTGAAGCTCACTGTAAAGTAAAGCAACCATGAATGGGATTCTGGGTTTCCTTTCACCTGATTCAATGCAGCAAGCGTTTATTTAGCACTGACTGTGTGCAGGACATTGTGCAACACACTGCAGAGTCGGGTGGGAGTCATAGTAATGAATAAGACACAGCCCCCGACTCCCAAGGTTCTCTCTATGGTGGAGGAATAATTCTATATCGAGGCAGCCTGGGATTCAGACCACGAGAGGGAAATGGAGACTGCAGGGCAGGATGGGGCGGGCAGGGAGGCAGGGAGCAGGGGATGCGGTGGGGGACGTGGTGTGATTCTGTTCCGGGGGAGAAGGACAATCACAGGTGCTGCCAGGCGCCACGGGCAGCCGAGCCCTCTCATTCCTTTTCTTTATGGGGATGCCACGAGGAATGCTTCCTTGTTTCCATCTCAGCAGAATTTACTGCTGTGGGAGGTGAAGAATGCTCATTCCCTTTGCACAGGGAAGGCACCTGGAAGGCTCAGCTCCGGGCTTAATCTCTAACGACAGAGGAGCCTCCAGCCCTGGGTGCAGGAGGAGAGTTTGTAGAGCCCCTCCTGTGGGGCCAGGTCCTCCTCTCCTCGGGGCCTTTGCATGTGCCCCTCCTTCATCTGAGGCATGCCTGCCTCTTCTCCTCCGCCTGCTAATCCTGTATTTCTAGGCTTCATTATTTTATGTGTCTCTAAGAAAGAACAAAATGCTGCCCATTATTTATGGCATGCCATCATTTGTAGATGTGTCGCCAGTTTCGAGAAGTTATAACGCAGAGAAATGAGCCACTTAGAATGGATGAAATTTGGGCAAGTTAACACCCACTTAGCCTCTGGCCCACACTAAGACATCATGTCCTCTGAGAATCTTCCCCTGCCCCCCAACTCTATTTTGGGGGGCCCTCTTTGATGCTACCATAGCCCTCTGTGCCTCTGCGACAATTGAGAGCCGGGCTCTGGAGTCAGAAGAGGCCTGGGATTACATCCACCTCCACCCGTTCTAACTCTGTGACCTTGGTGGAGTGTTTAACCTCCCTGTGCCTCAGTTTCCTCATCTCTGTTATGCAGATAGTAGTACCCAGCTCCTGGGATGCTGAGATAAAGTGTGCTAGAGGTTTCAAATAGCAAGTGATAAGCAACCTTTAGATGCTAGTCAGACAAGGTTACGGACATGTCTCTCTCAGGAACCTTAAGAGGCTGGTGACCATGTTTGTCTTTTCACCATTTTATCCCAGTCCTGGCACAGGGCCTGTCACCTCACAGGCACCTCACAGATGATCATGCTGAGAGCTACAGGTTGCCCTGTGACCGTAAGTGCCAGTTGCTTTCAGGAGCATTGTCCTAATTGGTCCTCATAACAACGTTATGAGATAGGTGCTGCTGCTATCCCCATTTTACAGATGGAGAAACTGAGGCACAGAAAGGTTAAAGGACTCATCAAAGGTCACACTGCTAATTCTTGGTGGAAGTTGGATTTGAGTCTGAGCCATTTGACCCTGGAGCGCATGCTCATTAACTGCCTTGCTGCCTGGGCTGCAGACCGACTTTGCCGTTTCCAGTCTCTTCCACACTTATCCCATCTTGGCCTCCACCCCAGGCTGTTCTCCCCAATGCCCAGCTCTGATCATGTTGATTTCCTGTTTCTAAAGCATCAGTGATTCTAAAACCCTTGGCCTGGCATTCAAAGTTCTCTGACATGATGTCACCCATCTTCTTGCCCTCTCCTTCCTCTCTGGAGCCCCTCGGTGCTCTCTCTATGCCTTCTGGGGGGGACGAGCAGTAGCATCCTGCCTTGGTCTGTCTGGACTTGAGGACTCTCCCTGGTCTTCATGAGACTGAGGTCTCTGTGGGCACACCCACCCCAACTTCCCTCTGAGGCCCTCGATTCCCAGCGTGGTGCCTGCCACATAGTCGGAGCTCATAAGTGTTTCTTGAACAGAATTTCTCTGAAACAACCCCTGAGAGAAATCCACTGCAGCCATCAGGCATCAATCGATTTCCTTTCCCTGCTCATAAATTAGCCTTTCGCAAAAGGAGAGCTCCTTCTGGGAGGCAGGAGCAGACACACCCAGCTACGTATGTGTCTGAAGCCTTCTGGGTTCCTCTGCTAAAGGCTCATGCAAAGATAAAATATTAGGATTGCATTAAATAATTCCTGCCTTGTTGAATTTTATTTCATTTAGCAAGCATATCCTCTTGCTTCAAGCACCCGAGAGACAGTAATCAGATTTTCAGCATGTTAAATCTTGATGCTTACAAAGCTTCAATAGGAAATAACTTGGGGAACCCCTCTTCCTCTAGAGGGAAGCTAGTTCTGTCTTCTCCACTATTAGATGTTACATTGTTTAACCACGTCAGTCATCAAAAATGGCAGGATGGGGGGTTTATAAGAGATATCATAACCAGGGATCCGGAGAATCCTCAGAACCTGCGCCAAACTGCAGCATCCCCACTCCATGAGATTCATAAAGGGGATGTAACACAAAGATTGATGCCAGATGGGAAGCAGAAGTGGCAATTTTGAGACCCAAAACCCAACGCAGAAGATAACATTAATAATCGCAGACACTGACACGCACTTACTTTGTGCCCAGCGCTGTGCTAAGTGCTTTATGCTCATGACCTCACTTGAAATTACAAGCTCCCTGTGAGGTGGATGCTTTCTTCATCTCCAGAAAAAGAGAGTTAGGTCATGCAACCTGACCAAGGTCATATAATTCATAAGCAGCAGACCCAGAATTCAAACTTTGCTCTCTTACCCAAACTCTGATATACTAGTCAGGGTAACTGATGCTATCTGCAGATAAAACCCAAATGCTTCTTGGCTGAACACAATAAATTTTATTTCTTACTTCCATCATGGTCCAAAGTAGGTGCTCCTGGTTCCATATGGTCGTTCCAGGATCCGGCTCCTTCTGTCGTGTGGCTTTGTCCCTCTCTTGGTCCTGATGGCAGTGGCAGAAAGAGAAAGAGTGAGGATTGTGTGCGGGAGGACTTTGTAAGCCAGTCCTGGAGGAGGCAGGCATACAGTGACATGCTGGTGCATGGTTTAACAACAGGTTCTCCCGATAAAAAAAAAACAAAAAACCGACTCGTAGCATTTGCCAATTTTCACAGTATAAATCCTCCACCATGGTTGATGTCAAGCTAATAACAATTTCACAACCAGCTCACAAAATTCCTGAAAATTTAACAACCGGCAGTTGGAGCCAGTGTGAACCAGCTCTGCCACATCAATGCACAACACCCGCCCACGCTCCATGGGCTAAAAGGCAGCCACAAGTTCACATCTCGCTGCAAGGGAGTCGGGGAAGAGCCAACTGAGGATGTGACCAGGAGGGAAAAGACACGGTTCAGGTGAAGGGTGGGTCGGCCCTATCGCCTAAACACGTTAGTCTCAGCAGCTTCAGGTCAAAAGCCAATACTGCAAGCCTGTTGGAGCTGAGAGACTGTAAGCAGAGAGTGCATTTATCCAAGTTGGCCTGGGCATCTAGGCCAGTGGTCCAGTTCAACTGCCCCATGGGAAGAAGAGAGAGATGCCAAAGAAAGAAAGCAAAGAAGCTGACCACTTGGGCTCCAAGGAAGTGAGGCCTTCTCCCAAGACCACACCAGACCCTGGGATGGAGTGGAAGCCACACTCATGTGCTGATTTATCCCCAGTGTCTCCAGCTAAAAACAGCCCCATCAGTGTTATGGAACCTGAGCAATCAACTGGTGAAGGAGTGAGGACAGGGCACAGAAAGAAGAAAACATAGAGCTTTACTCACTTGTGGGCCTCACTTACCAAGAGTCCCAAACCAAGAAACTATATGGGACTGGATACAAAGACTACACAGATGTTAACCCTGCCCTCAAGGTGCTCTCAGCCTAGAATGACAGAGAAGACATAATTAAGTAATCGTAGTAAGAGGTAAAGAGGATGATGATGATGATGAAGAAGATGATGATGGTGCTAGTGGTGGTTGTCTAAATTAGTTTGAGCTGCCATAACAGAATACCACACATTGGGTGGCTTAAAAAATAGACATTATTTCTCACAATTTTGGAGGTTGGGAAGTCCAAGATCAAGGCACTAGCAGATTCTATGTACGGTAAGGGCCCTCTTACTGGTACATAGATGGCATCTTCTCACCATGTCTTCACATGGCAGAAGGGGTGAGGGATCTCTCTGGGGTCTCTTCTATAAGGGCACTAATCTCCACCCTCATGACCTATTCATCTCTCCAAAGCCCCACCTTCCAACACCATCACATTGGGGGTTAGGATTTCAACATATGAGTTTTGGGGGGACACAAACATTCAGTCTATAGCAATGGTTGTGGGGATGGTGATGATGGTGGTGTTGTGGTATGTGTCTCACAGAGAGTAACACAGAACAAGCTTAAGGGTCAGAGGAGGGAAAGATGACGTCTAGTTCGTTATTATAGAATTGATTCTTGAAGCCCTGGTTGCTCTTAATGGGGCCAAGGGTACCCCAGGTGAAAGGAGCAACACAGGGAAAAGCTCAAAATTGGGGTAGGCACAATTACACAGAGAACAGAGAGATTCAGTTCTCAGAACATTGGGTGAGTGGAGAATGTAGTGCAGAGTAAAGAAAGTCGGAGCCAGATGTCAGCAAGCATTGAAAGCTATCTTAGTGTGCCTGGGCTCAGCTCAGTTGGGAAGGGGGGCCATTGGTAGATTTTAAGTAAGATAGGGTTGGTCTGAACTGTGCTCTAGGAACACAACTCTGGCTGGAGTGTGGGGGATGGATTGAAGAGGTCGAAATCAGGTACAGGGAGGTAAACCAGTTCAGGACTGAGGTTGAGATGAGAGGCAGTGGGGACATAGACCAGTAGCAGCACAATGAGAAGGGAAAACAATGAGGGACGTGTAAGAAACATGTAGTAGCCTGTTGGCTGAAACTGTGGTAATCTGCTGGAGAGCCCTCTACACAGTGTCTGAGCAACAATATCATACAGAGTCCTGCACTTGGCATTACTGATTTTAGGCAAAACAACCTAAAGAGAGAGAGAGGAAACATGATTCACTGTTGAATGTGTCCCCCAAAATTTGCATATATCATGTCACTTAAAGCGTACAGTAGCTCACAGGGCTAGGTATGATTATCCTCATGTTACAGACAAGGAAACTGAGGCACATAGAGGGTAAGTCACTTACCAAGTGAGTGACAAAGCTGGAACTTGAACCAGGACTGTCTGACCCCAAAGGCTTTGGACTTTGGCTTCACATTGCTAAAGAATTCCACTAGTTGTTCCCTAGGATGAAGTGTAGGGATAGACCAACCTCATGGGACTAGAATCACACATGAATTCTGGGAAAGAACCCAGTATTCCAGTGCACATATCTCTTGCATCATTATTTGCCATCATCGGGCACTCAGAATTCCAGATGATGCTTCCCACTGCACCCACAGAACAGGCGCAGCAGCTTACAGTGGAATTTCCCACAGAACTTCAGTGAGCCCTTCATCCAACACTGAGGATAGCTTCCTTTGAAACTGTGGGATCTACTAACTCGTTTATCCATGCATCCGATATGTGTGGAGTACGTACTATGTTCCAGGCGCCATGCTAGGCTAGGGGCTCCAGAGATGATTGTGACATGCTTTCTGACCATGAGGAGAAGCTAATTTCCAGTCAGGTGGAGGAGACAGATAGGTAACTATCCTATTACCCAAGATGCTTCACTCTGCCCGGAATGAAATGGAAAATCATGAGAGCCTTCCTAGAAAGGGCGATGCTTGAAGAATGAGTAGAATGTGGTCATGTGGTTAATGGTTGAGGATGTTCTAGGCAGAGGAAACATCAAGTGCAAAGGCAGACCGCTGGCACATACGCCAGAACACATGCCACTGTCTAGTAACAGTGGGTTGTTCCAGAACCTGATGTTTTGGTGTTTTTAATCCCAAAATGTCCTCAAAGAATGGACTTTCAAATTCCAGGCTCATATGATTCTTCCCAGACTCAATATTTTGTGGTCTTACTGAGCTGCTTTCAATTGGTTGGATGCCATCAATGTTCATAAATGTAGCATCATCTTGATAGCCAGCTTCAACTTTTAAAATGTTTATGAAACATGGCATGGGGCCCTTATCCACCATCTAAAATATTTAGCTGGTCAAAGGTGAACCAGACCTACAAAGAGTGGGTTGCGGCTCTGGGCTCAGATTGGCTCCATTCTGCACCAAAGCACTCTTAAAACCAGCTCTTTTGTTAGAAATCAAATATTAATATGGAGGGCGAATAATTCATCGATGAGGCTGAGTGCCTGAGGAGCTCAGTGGAAATCCCCGAGAGGAGGTTTTGGTGTACCAGTGACTCTATAGACTCAGCTCTTTCCATCAAGTTCAAAGTGAGAGGTGCTGGTTCCCGGCATTGGCTCTGGCTCCAGCTGCCTGGAGCTGTCTGCCAGCTCCACCACTTACTAGCTGTGCTGAATGTCTTCTGTTTGCCTCTTCAGACAACTCTCTACCTTTCCCCACTCTGCTTTGTGCTCCAAGATGCTGAACTCTATGGACTGCAGCAACAGGCACCCTTGACCTCTGGCTTCCAGTGGGTTCAACCAATGGGGACTCCCAGTAGAGATTGAAGAAATGGAGAAGAGGCAGGTTGAGGAATTTGCTCTCCCAGCTCCCTCCTTGATGGATCACTATGGGCTCATCCAAAGGCCACATCTCCTCTCGGGTGCCATCTCCATATGTCTCTCTCTCTCTGGGTCCTCGTGACCACTCCCTCCTCTCACTCCTAGTGATGGTGACAGCTAACCCTGAGTACTAGCCCCGGGGTACTGCATCATCATTTATTGTTTCCCCTAAACTCTGTCCTTACATTTGTATCAGGTTTAGTCTTACAAAACTGCCATTTTGAAGGTCAAAAATTATCAAATATTGGAAATCTCATATACTTCAACCTAACTAATTATTATCTTATTAAGCCTGCCTCAACTTAGCAGTTTTTGGGTGCTATGTATTTTCTACCATAACATTGACTGATACAAAAGATATATGACCTTGTACTAGTTACTTAACTTTTCTGTGCCCCAGTTTCCTCACCTGTAAGATGAAGATGATTCTAATAATAGTACCTACTTCAAAGAGTTGTTCTAAGGATCAAATAAGGTAATGTACACAAGGGGATAAAATAATATCCAGCAAGTAATATGTTCTCAGTAGATGTTGGGGAAAGAGATATCCATTCATTTGATATAGAAAAGTCAGGAGAATGGACTCATGACTTGAGGGTCAACTATCTAAGTAAGAAGTAGATGAGATCCTCTGCAGTCTTCAGTGGAGAAGAATGGAAATAATTTACGTTTATGTAGTTCTCTACTGCTTAGAAGGTTCATTCATATGTTCTATTTTATCTATTTAACTAAAAATCTATTGAGCGCCTACTATATGGCTACCAGGCACCATGAAAATACAACAGGGAACCCATCGGGGACCCTTGTCCTCCCCAGCCCCATCTCCTGGCAGAATACAGACAAGGAAGCTGAAAATTACACTGCAGAATACTAAGAAATGCAATGAGGTGGGAAATCAAGAGTGACATGGGATCCGAGGAAGCACCGACCCCAGATTCAGGAAGTTTGAAGATGACTTCCCACAGAAGGAACTATCTGATCTCCGACCTGATGGAGGAATAGGAATCATCCAGGCAAAGGACCTAGGTGATGGAGGTAACAGTATTCCCACAGAAGGAACAGGATGTCAGAAAGCTAAGAAGTGAGAGAGTATAACGTAGACAGGGGAGTAAAGAAGTGTGGCTGGAGAATCTCCTTGGTGCCTAGGTCAGTCCTTGGTACACAATAGGTGCTCAACAATTAATGAAGGGACACAAGTTACAGCCAGATCTCTAAGACACATACACAAGTGGAGTACTTTGTCTCCCCACAGGTTTATTGAACACTGTTGCTCATCTCATGAAGGATAGCTCCCTGTGCCCTTGGGTAACCCCCTTCCTTCCTGTCCACTCACCCACCCTGCCTTTATGAGAATTTCAGAAACAAAGAGGCAGAATCTCTGGACTCAGAATGCAGGAGAAGGAGGATGGCAAGAGGTTGGAGGACAAGCATTTGAGGAAGAGCCTTTGAAGGCAATTCACTCGTTTGTTCATTCACTCACTCATTTACTCCTTCAACAGATACTTGTTGAGTGCCTGCTATATGCTGGTACCTGGCTGGGGCTACACCAGTAAACAGTATAGATATATGATCCATTCTCACAGAGGGCCATGTCCATTAGGATAATCCCAGGAGAGTGGCCAGATAGGGACAGCAGGAGGGGAACCAGTGAAAACCCCTGTTTGGGTCAGACAGCTCAGGACAGGTTCCTGTGGGGGTGGAATTGGTCAGGGAGCCAGGGTGAAGCCTACAACTGGCTTCCCAGGACAATTTGAAGCATCATGATCTAGTGTAAGAAGCAGGGAATTTGAAACCAAAAGACCTGATTTAGAGAACTTTGGCTTCTCTACTTACTAGCTGTGTACCCAAGAATAGGTTGCTTCACCTCTGAGATTCAGTCTTCTCATGTGCAAAATAGGAATAATCACACCCACCTTGCTGGGTAGTTGTAAAAATTAAATAAGATCAGTTATGCAAAGTGTGTGGCACACAGAAGTCAATCCATAAATTGAAGTACTTGCCATTATAGAACCAGAGTTTTAATTTCACTTCCATTAACCACAAGCTCTTGTTCCATTTTGGGGACTGGAAAGAGCTCTCCATGGTGCTGATCTTTATTATGACAGCTGGGGGCTTCGGTCCTCTGTCAAGAAGATAAGTCTTTGCAGCAGCATCTACAGTTGGATGGAACACACGTGTCCCTGACAAGATACTCCATCAAGGATTCTCCCCATTACTCACTGCTTACATGGGGGGAGTACACCCAAACTGCAAGAAGAAAACTGCAGGGAAATATCAATTACAAGAAGGCTATTCTTGAAAAGCCCATCACTGTGATGGGAAGCATCACAGTGAGAATAATAATAGAAAAGAATAATAACAACAATGTCACAACAGTAGGAGTAAGATTAAACAGCAAGAGGCAGAATCATATGGTGGTTAAGAATGCAGTTTCCAGAGGAAGGACGCTTGACTTCGAATCCTAGCTGTGTAGACCTTGCATGAGTCACTCAAATTCTCTGGGCTTCCCGATCCATACAATAGAGTGAGATAGTACCTACCTCATAGTGTTGTTGTGATGATTGAATCAATTAATATATGAAAGGTCTTGGAGTGGTATCTGGAACATAGGAAACACTCAGTAAGCATTAGCTCTTAGCACAGTAGTAAGCACCTTTTAGCACAATTGATAAGCAGCACCGAGTCCGATATTTGACATACTTTATTGCTAAACATCTCAACAGCATGAAGTAACCAATTACTAGCGTACATTGCACTTTCTACGTGCCAGGCACGGTCACACAATCTTTACATGTGCCATCTCAATTAATATTATAGAATAGATTCTCTTTTATCTTCATTTCACAGATAAGGCCCAGAGAAAATAAATAGCAGGTTTTGAACCGAAACCTTCCTGATTCCTGAGCCATTTTGCTAGAATGTTTTGGGTGAAGCTGTTCCTGTCCGAGAAAGGACAGATGCTCCTTGATCCCTTCCTATTCTAGGTTCTGTTTGCTCCTGGGGCATTAGGAGCCCCAGTGGACCTCTGACCTTCTATCTGCACCTCCTCTTGGCCCCACAACCTAAAAGGAAACGAGAGTGCAACATCAAATGGCATCATCTTACAGATTGCTGGGCATCCAAAGGAGAAGTATTGAGAACTGCCCATAACTCTTCAGTCTCTCCTAGAATCACCCAGCTTCCAACCTGGCACCTAACTCTCCTCCTTCAAAGCCTCCCTTCTACTCCTGGCAGCAACCTGTCTTCCTGCTTCTGCTTCTTGGGCTGGCTCTGCCACTTGCTTGCTGTGTGACACGCACCAAATCATTTCCCATCTCTGAGCCTCATTTCCTCATCTGTGAATTGGCAACTGTGACCATTGCCCTGATTCCTTCTGAAGGTGGTAGTGAGAGGCAAAAGAGGCTTTGGATATATTTTAGTAAACTGTAAAGTTCTGCTTTAGATAAGCTATCATTGTCATTCTCTCCAGTACCGTAGAGGAGAAAAGGACCGTCAGAAGGCCCATTTCAACGTACGTTGAGATCCCAAAACAAATGAAGATTTTTTTGTCCCATCTTGGATGCCACTTGCTGCAAAACACATGCTCTCCCTGGTCAGTATGCTCCAATCACACTCGCTTGTGTTCATTTCTCTCCAATAAGCTGCAACTTCAAAAGTGTAGATGCCCAAGACAATCCGTTGAGAGGTTGAAAGAAAATTCCTCTATTTTAAAATTAAATTTTATGTATATTTATTGTGTACATAAATGCTGCCCCAATAATGAATGTATACAGTGTATAAATAATTTTTATATGTGTTAAACACAAAGAGAGGAGGCACCGCATAGTGGCTTAGAGCAAGGGCTGTGGAGACAGGCTGCCTGAGTTCTCCCCCATCTCTGCCGCGTGCTTCCCTTGACCACGTTGTTCAATCTCTGTGCTTGTTTGTTCACTTGTAAAATGGTGATGTAAATGTCTACCACACAGGGTTGCTAGAGAATTAAATAATTTTATAAATGTAAAACACTTAGGATGGAATTTGAAACGTAGGTGATCTGTGTTTGTTCTTTTTTACCATTATACAGTGTGTGCATAGGGTGGAGTTGGCGACACGAGTTTACTTTTTTGTGATTTTGTGATTTTAGGTTTTTGTGGTTATTCCCTTGCCCTGGAATACCCTTCCTTTGATGCGAGGCATCACCTTTTCTAGGAAGCCTTCCTTTCCTTCCCCAGGTGGGAGTACGGACCTCTGTGGACTCCCACAGCCCCACACCCACACTGTTCTGGGGTCGCCTGTGTGTAGGTTATCAGCATCTTCTCCTCACTGACAGTGGAGCCCTTGGGACAGACAAGATTTTTCAGACGGTTCCAGGCACAAGACATGGCCCACAGTGGATGCTTTCTGTACGTGGGAGTTAAAATGCGCTGAATTTATCTGAATTAAAAACAAAACTGCCTTCAGATCCAAAGCAATTTGCCGGCACAGCCCAAGTGCCTAGTGGGGAAAGTTTTGCCTGACATATAGAAACAAAATTAGCAAGATCTACCCCCCATTCCTTCCGGAAGAGGAGGCCGAGATTCTTCCCTCTAAAGAGAAATTACTTCTGCCCAGAAATAAATCCCCAATGAGCTTCCCAAGGAGCCCATTAGTGAACAACGGTTACCCACTGGCAGGAGCTTCTTCCTGTGAAAGTCCCATTAAGTCACTGCTGAATTCTTTTCTCCTGCGCAGCAGTTTGCCTGAGCCTGAAGGATGGCCAAAAATTACAAGAGAGTAAATATTTCAGCAGCACAGAGTTAAGCTTCTCAACAGCCAAGAGGAAGCTGTTTCTCTTTCCTTTAAACTGTTTATTAAAATACAAGATTAACTCTAGCAAGGGAATACATTTTTCTGCCTCATCCTCCAATTAGCCAGCTATTTCAATGCTGAAGTTTTTCTTCCTTTAGCAAAACCTCTGCATAAACTGCAGGGAGAGTGTTTTTCCCTCAGGGGACCCAGGGGGGGGAGGGTTCCGAACTTGAAATCAGATTCGAATCCTAGCTCTCCCATGAGCCAGCCGTGTGAGTTACTTTTCGACTCTCTGGGCTTCAAATTCAAGAAAATGAGGATAGTAATACCAACCTGCATGTTTCAAAGAGGCTACATGATTGAAAGAATATGGAAGTGGCCAGATGAAGGGCTGGCGTACTGCAGGCAATCAGCAAACTTTTGCGGCTCTCCAAAGCCACTTCTCTCTTCTTCTCTGCAACAAAGTGCTCATTTTGTTCAGGCTCTGGATGGCCATGGATAAAAGAGACAGCTTTCTCAGCCCAGGACATGACTCCTGATTGATGCATATCATCATGGTAATTCTATTTCCCTTCCATGACTGGTTTAAGAAAGAATATAGGACACAATTTTTTGGCCAATGAGGCACGAGGAGAAATATGCTGGGGGGCAGGGTGCCTTCTGGCAAAGGTACCCTCACTTCCAAAAGGGAAACCTCAAGGAGTAACATCAGCAAGAGGGGCGATCACCAACGTCCCCTCTCAGCCGCAATGTTTTGGCAGCCATTCATGGCAAAAGTGCCTCTGTGGAAGCTTTGGGATCCAGGGAGGAGATTGTGAAACACTGGTGGAGCCCAAGACCGAGAAGGGTCATTTGGAGAAGGCAGATCCTTGCCCAAGCGGCATACTCACACATCATAGTGCCAGCTACAGACCCAGAAACAGCCCTGTCCCCCTTGTGGACTTGGCTACAGCCCCATTTGGTCTTGGTCCTCCACCAACAGCATCTGACAAAGAACCTGACAGGAGTCATGCCCACCTGTTCCCCATGTAACAGATCTACTGACCTCAGTCAGGACTGTAGACCCTGAAGAAGCCTGTGACCTGGCTCCAGCCCCTCCTCGCCACCAATTCTGCCCACCTAGTGACCAGGCAGGAGACATGCTCATCCATGCCCCTGAGCTGAGGCAGGCTTAGCCACCATAGTCCAACTGCAGATCCTGGCATTGTCCCATAACCCGGGTGCAGCCCCTCTCAGCTGCAGGCCAGGAAGACTCTTCCCTGCCCAGGGACCTGCCCAGTGACCTGTCAGGAGCCCTCCCAGGAACCCAGAGAGAGCCACACCCATGTGTGTACCTGGTAACAGGCCCACCATCTGTGGTTCCCTGAAGTAGACTCTTTTCCCAGCACCAACCCTACTAATCAAGGTCCTGGAGGAAATCCTATCACCCAGGGACCAGACAGAATACACACCCACCCGAGCCCCTGGTAACAGGCACACCAACGGCAGACCTCACTGCAGACCCAGTAGCAGCCATGTGACCCAGCTCCAACCCCACACACTGCGGTCCTGGAGACAATACTGTCAGCCTGAGACCTGACAGGAGAGATCTTCACCAGCTGAAACCATTCTATAAAGATTGGAAGAGATGTTTGCTCCTTCAAAGGTACAGACCAAGAAACCACATAACACAGGGCTTAAGTGTGTGAGTTCAAAGGCACAGATACCAGTGCAAGGCTACATGGATCATGAAGAATCAGGCAAACACCATACCACCAAAGGAAATTAATAAAGCTCCAGTAAACCCAAAGAAATGGAGATCTACAAATTGCCTGACTGAGTATTCAAAATAATCATCTTAAAGAAGCTCAATGAGAAGCAAGAGAACATAGATAGACAACTAAATGAAATCAGGAAGACAACACATGAACAAAATGAGAAGTTTAATAAAGAAATAGAAACTACAAAAGAAGAACCAAACAGAAATCCTGGAGCTGAAGAACACAATGACAGAACTGAAAAATTCAATAAAGAGCTTCAATCGCAGACTTGAACATGCAGAGGAAAGAATCAGCGAACTTGAAGGCAAGTCATAAGAAATCAGCCAGTTAGAGGAACTGCTATGACTTTGTTAAATTAAGATTTGTTAAGCAGAGCACACGGTGCTGGATGGTGAGCTGCAGTTCAACAAAAGACCACAAGAGAAATTGAAATAAAGAAGTTTATTACTCACAGGTCCTGGAGGAAGTACACGGCATGCCTCAAGGAGTCATACGGAGAGGTCAAGGCAGGGTGCAGGCAGAAAGAGAGCAATAGGGCACATGCCTTTATTAGGGTCCATGGGTGGAGTGCTTTGGGGTTTTCCTGCTAAGTCCAGATTGGTCAATTCAAACCCAAAACAGCAGGTAAGCTCCATGCAGATCTTATCTAAGGGGCACACACGGGAAAGGCACTGGGAAGCAGGGGAGACTTGATCACAAGGGCTGTTAGCAAGTCATTTCAGAAACTTACACTTGCCTGTGACTCTGTGGGAAGTTATTTACGATATGTACTTCCATGGGGGCTAGTGTCAGTTTAAAGTCCCCACAGTCCTCTTGGCCAAACAAAATGGAAGCCAAGCCAGCAAATACCATGGAGAAGCTTATCTAAACTCTTGAGAGGAACAAAAAGAAGTAAGAATGAAAAAGAGAGAAGAAAGCATATAGAACCTATGGGACATCATCAAATGAACTAATTTAATACACATTATGGCAGTTGTGGAAAGAAGAGAGAGAGAAAGGGGAAGAAAGCTTATTTAAAGAAAGAATGGCTGAAAACTTCTCAAATTTTGGGAGGGATATGGACATCCAGATACATGAAACTCAAAGGACCCCATGCAAAACCAACCCAAAGATTACCCCAGACACATTATAATCAAATTGTCAAAAGGCAAAAGGGATGCCTCAAAAGGAAATATGTAAACTTAGCAGGTGTTTTATACTCCCAGATGTTGGTGTCTATCTGTGATGTCTGGAAGTGCTGCAGCCATCTTGTGACCATGATGGAATAAACTTGAAAACAAAAGCTACCACACAGAGATGACAGAGACGGAAAGGAGCTGGGGGCCTGATGATGTCATTGAGCCCCTGACTTAAGCAATACTGACTCCACCCTATTTCTGGTTTCACTCTAATTTCCAGTTATGTGAAAAGATTCATGTCCTCTATTGCTTAAGCCACTTTTAATGGAGTCATCTGTTACATACAGCTGAAATCATCCTAATAAAAACACCCACCAAGAATAAAAGATCATACTTGTGACGTTTTTTATCATGGGAATTTCATCCATTTCTCTACCCAACTAGCCAGCAGCCAGCAAGTCACTAATGAGCACCTACTATGCATGCATAGCTTGCTGTCTCAGGGTCTACAATGTCTTATAAAGTAGAAAAAAAAAGATACCAGGACATTTTTCTTCTCAACCATTTTAAATCCAAGATACAAACCACAGCCACGATTATGATGATGATGATATTTTTGCTAATTAGGATTTTTATTTGCAGATAAGAGGGCCCTGTCTATCTAGTTTAAATGGAAATGGAACTTATAAAGGTTGTTAGGAGCTCACAGAATCTCCAAGAGAGCCAGAGACTGGGGCCTGGATGCCGCATGCCCAGGAACAGCGTCCAAATCATCTCCCTGCACTGCTCCCAGCTCACTCAGATCTCATGGCCTCGGGGTACAGGTCCCGCAGATGCTGAGCACAGGACGCAGCTGCTGTGTCCTTGGGCTCTGCTGGCTCTGAGAGTTGGATGCTCCCTCTGCCCTCATTCTTTGCCATCCTCACCGGGAAAGATTCCATGTGGAGTCCGCTGCCTATGCTTCTTTCTTCCAAATGAAAGCCTTGCCTGGATGCCTCTGATGGTCTGACTCTAGGCAACATTCTTAGCTTAGCGCCTTCCCTATGTGTGCCCCTCAGATAAGATCCCTGTGGAGCTTACCAAAACCCTGCTGTTTTTGGTTTGAATTGACCAATCTGGACTTAGCAGGGAAACTCCAAAGCATTCCACCCATGGACCCTAATAAAGGCATGTGCCCTATTTCTCTCTGTCTGCACCCTTCCTTGACTTCTTTTCCTAGCTAAGCTAGGAAACTGACTTCTATCTTCTCCTTGGGGAATAGAGACTCAAAATTTTCCTCAAATACAGGAAAAGTGTTCCAAAATGTTGAGTGATATGACAAAGCTTCATTATAGCATCTATTCAGAACTTTGATTTAGCTGAAAAACTCCTCTGGGACAAGCTAAGAGTTTGGGGGCTTATCTGCCAACTTTGGGGGTAGTAAGTATCTGGGTCCCCTGACTAGAAATCTGAAGACCCAGGTTCATGGCTTGGCTCCACCACTAACCAGCTGGGACCAATTAACTTCCTGGACTATTAATGACGACTTGGTGAGCTTCCCAGAGACTCAAAGGAGTCAGCCTTCTGCATCTGGATGCCCAGACCCTCGTGCTTCCTGTCGAGGGCTCAGAGTCAAGCGAGCTGGGTTTCAGTCTTGTCTTGGCCGCTAACTGGCTAGATGATCTTGAGAATGTCACAGGACCTTCTTGGGCCTCAGTGTCCATACTCTTTAAATGGTGGGTTGGACCAGCTGGTGTCTGGGGGTCCTGCCTACTTGATTCTTCACCCCTAAAAACGTATTGTCGCATCCGACGACTCTCCAGAGACACTCTGGTTTCTGTAGCAATAATTCCCCATTTCATATTGTTCCCTTTTGCAGGAATCACCAAAAAAGCAGCTTCCCCAAGGAAATTTGATGCTCAGGTATCAGTAGTATTGCACCAAATATCTCCCAAATTAAAAGTGACCCAGAAGTGTTTTTCAAACAGAGCACCACGTCAACACCTTCTGATAATACAACAATCTCTCCCGAAAGACCTGCCACTGACCCGTAGTAGGCAGCTGCCCAGCTGACTCATTTACCCTGGGAAGGCAGACAGCTTGTCCCTGGATGCCAGCCTCTGTCAGCCCCTCCGGCCCCTGCCAGCCTATGTACAACATTCCACTCTACTCACCTCCAGCACGTTGGGAAATGCTGTCCACACCAGCTCCCAGTGAGGGGGGTGACTTTTTATCTCTTGCCCTGGAAAACTCATGCACTGTGAACATAGCAGTCTGTGTCTCTGGAGAACCTGACCCGGCCTTGCAGGTACAAAGCACAAAGACTAACACCCCCATTCCCACTTTCAGGACAAGAGCGCTGTCTTTCCAGACTTCGTTATGACCATCCAGTGGCTGGAGCTTGGGTGTTAACACTGACATGCCTGTTTGACTGCAGACAAGCTTCTAGCTCTCTTTCTGAGCCTCAGTTTCCCCATCCTGCAAAATGGGGATAAAAATACCCACCACAAAGAGTTAGCAAGTGAACGTGTGTAGAATCTCCTGGCCGGTGCTCAGGAAGTGTACCTTCTCTTTCTTCTTTCAACGCCTTCTTGTTACCTGGATCCCCCTCTCTTTGCAGGGGGCTCCCAAGTAAGCCCCGCTCCTCACGTGTAGCCCTCCCTTCAGACCTGTCTACTGGAACCTTTAAGGTTCCTTCCAGCACTAACATTCCAGGAATCTACCCTCACACCTGCCTTTTGTTCTATCCCCCAGAACCCTCGCCCTGCCTGTAACCAGAGCAGTGAACTGTTTAAATGAACTAAGGAGACAGTCCCAGCTGATTACTGAAGTATGGCAGCATGAATGAAGTACGTAATGAATTAGGATAACTTTCGTCGACAAAACTTTGACTCCAAGGAGGTGATGCTGTGGGTCACCATAACAGGGTTCTTTGGGGTTATGGCTCCAGTTAATCACAATCCCCTCCCCAGATGGGAACACCCAGAGAGCTGGCAACGTGCCCTTTGTATTCTCGTTACTCTGTGACCGAAGCTGAGCTCATCATGGATGAGGGTCTGTGTTCACCGGATGCGAGTCAGCAGCCCCACTGTGTGGTGAGCATCAACCCACCCTGAGAACCAGGAGACGGAGTCCAGGCCACTGCCCTGCCCTAACTTGCTGTGGGCCTTTGGGGAATCGCGCCTCCTCTCGGCTTCCCTTCCCTCTCCTGTAAAATGAGTGTGTTCAGGAAAATGGCTAACGTCTGTTGAGCAGGTGCTGTGAGTCAGACGCTTCAGTGGGTTCTGCATGCATTATATATTCAGTCATCGCTACAGCCCTATGAGAAGGTCCATGACCATCCTCATAGCAGGGGAGGAAACTGAGGCACAGCCCAGGTCACACAACTCCTAGGTGGTGGGGGCAGGATTTGACCTTCAGCACCTGTGGATTACCCACCCACTGATTCTGCCCCCCTCCCCCGCCCCCACTGTACGTGACCACGTGGACTCTGAGAGGAGAGGACATTCAGTGCCTTCCAGCCGCAGGAAGCAAATGTCTTTACATGACACAGGTCTAGAGATCGCACCCTGAAAGTGTTACTTGAGAAGAAAAATGAAGCATAATCATAGTGGCTTCCTACCAACCTATACAGGGTTAAGCCATGGAAATGTAGCAGAGGGCTAAGTCACAGGCTTTGGGGCCGGACAGACCAGGTGTCGATTCTCCTCTGTCACTGTGCTCGCCCTATCTGGAGCTCAGTCTCCCCATCTGTAAAATGGGCCTGATCCTCTATTTTGATGGCAACCCTGCTGAGGATTAAACTAATCAGGACTGCTGGGTAGCTACTGCAATTCTGGACATTGACTGCTCCCCTCAAATCATCAGACAGGCTCAGCTGGTCTGCTTAAAAGAGGATGGATTTCCTTACAGTTTTAAAGCTGACTGTTGCTCCCCCCTGCTCCTCCCTCTGTTCGGCCCCTCTTCCCCACTACCTCCTTCTCCTCTCTCTCCTTTCCAGAAAGAAAGCTCGTTCTTTAAAAAGAAGAAGAAAGAAAAATAAAGCCGCTCTGGCATCCTCTGGCTCCCTCTCCCCCCAGCTGCTGTTGCCATGGTAACCAGGGGCATCTGCCCGCCTCGTTCAGCGGTGCCTCCTCCCCTGCACATTGGGAGTGCGGCCGGTCTTTCCCCTGCCCCAGGAGGCCCCAGAAAACCATGTTTAGGGTTCCCCTGTTTATTCTTAAATTTCCCAGCCAGTTCCCCATCTTTCTTGCTCTCTCTGCCTCTTACCTTAAAGAGATAGAAACGCCCATTCCAAACAGCTGCCCCTAAAGGAGTTGACAGCATTCATTCATTCACCCTGCAGATGTCTCTGGCAGGCCTGCTCTATGTGGGAACTGTGTCAAATAGAAATTTATCAGCGCCAAAATGGATGGAGAGGACACCTCATTTTACAGATGGGGAAACTGAGGCCCAGAAGGGGGAGGCGATTGCTCAGGTCATACAGATGGCAGCAGACTGTCTCAGAAGCTGGTGTTCAGGTGCCCAGGTGAGTACTACGCTTTTGTTTTCAACAGCCTTCGCCAACGACCAGCCACACGCAGGCCCAAGCTCTCCGTCTGCAAATGCATTGGAATTTTGGAGCCACAGGTAATGGGCAGAGCTGGCCAGTCTTCCCAAGATTCCCGCTTACTCTGGCCGCAGCGGCAGGGTTAGGGCCCAGACTCCTTAGGAATGTTCTTTTGGCACAGCTAAGGCAAGCCTTCCGCCGCCACTGCGGCAGACGTCCAGGTGTGCGTGGAACCTCCCCTGCTCCCCCCACCCCGCTTGGCTCCTCATCACAGCCACAGCTGGAGTGGTTGTGGCTGCAGCCAGCTCTGCTCCACTCACCTGCCAGCCCATCTGTGGGCTGACGTCACCCGGGCCGGCTGCTATTCCCCTCGGCGTTCTCTGCTTATTAAAACGCACATGCCGTCCTCCTCTCCCGCACCGTTAAGAGATTTGCTCAGCACACAGACTCAACCCGTTCTTGGGAAGCAGGGAAAGAGAGAGGGCATTTTAGAGTGTGAATTCCACACACTCTAAAAATTAACGTGGAATGAAACATCAGCTCTGGCTCCCCATGAGGTGGCTCGTTTGAGAGGGAGATGGATACTAAAAGGCTTTGATCACTTAATACGGAATCCTTAAAAAGGAGCACCCCTTGCTAATTACTCGACCTTCATGGAGGGAATGAGACAAATCCTAAGTGAAGACCTACTATGGGTCAGGCACTGGGGGCATCAAATCCATCACCATCATCATCATGACCACCACTTACTGAGCACTTACTATGTGCCAGGTACTTGACAGGCTTACTCAATCTAGTTTTCTTTATTCATGCTTTCTGCCGTCTCCACCCTCTTGTCCCTTCTCTCACTGTCCTGCTCCTCTGGGACAGCCACTTGCAATTCTTTTTGCTGATTCTTTTTATACTCACTTCCACATCTATAGGTGGTAGATTTGCATGGGCTGATTTGGGGGTGTCATCTATTCACTTTCCATTATGGAATTCAGCCTTCTTTCACCACCTTCCATACCCACCTCATACACACTTCCCACCTTCATCCTCCCATCATGGTTGTTTCGTCATTTTATTTAGATCACAGCCAGTATTTGTATTATAACGACGATGTGAATGCAAAAACAATCCAAGCCCCGCAGCGTGTGTTTTGTTTTCCTTGGTTTGGTGGCCTCGAAAATGCACCCAGGGCCAGCCCCGTGGCTTGGCGGTTGGGTGCACGGCGCTCTGCTACTGGCGGCCCGGGTTCGGATCCCGGGCACGCACCGACGCACCGCTTCTCCGGCCATGCTGAGGCCGCGTCCCACATACAGCAACTAGAAGGATGTGCAACTATGACATACAACTATCTACTGGGGCTTTGGGGGGAAAAAAAAGGAGGAGGATTGGCAATAGATGTTAGCTCAGAGCTGGTCTTCCTCAGCAAAAAGAGGAGGATTAGCATGGATGTTAGCTCAGGGCTGATCTTCCTCACAAAAAAAAAAAAAAAAAGAAAAGAAAATGCACCACCCAGATCTCTGGCTGCGGAGAGCATAACTGATTGACAGCCCAGCTGCTGCCCCTCTGGGTCCATCTCCACGTTCTCTCCAAGGCCACGTTTCTGCAGCCTGATGACTGAGCACAGGCCCATTCCTGCGAGATGCAGCACTCCTCCGACAGGCATCCTTGGCTGGAGAACTCCCCCATCATTCCGGCTGCTCCTTTCTGGGAACTCCACAGAAGTCCAGACTCTTCCTACCCAGCCTCCTCCCTTCCCTCTCTCCTTCACTGGGGTCTGCACTGCATGCCCTCTGAGGGCTCTCCTGCCTTCTCTGCCCCCTCCCCTTTGTCATTCACAATATTTCTCCCCGGTCAATCTCTTGAACATTTAATTCCATCTTAGTGTCCTTCTCATCAAACCTGAACTGTCAATCATTGTTTCTCCCCCACACTCTTTGTTTAATTTTTTTATGTGCTTGTCACTAATTCAACCCTGGACTCTCCTGGTATGTAAATCTCCTTCCCACGTGTGCAAACACAGCAGATGATCTATCAATTTCATCTCCAGGAACTCTTTCCCGGAGCTTCTGACCTGCCCTGATCTGGACTGACCTCTCTCCACCCACCACCCAGCTGACCTCTCGGGATCTTCCTTTACTGCATCCTGGGGATGGCCCTCACATATTCCTTTTGTTGCACCCCACTTTCCTGATTTGCATGCCTTGCTCTCCTATGAATCACTCCCTCATTTTGGTGTAGCACATCCACCAGTAGCTTCCCGAGGAGGAATGCCAGGGCTGTAAATTCTACAACTGTGATCTATCCTTATTCTTCAATGATAGTCTGCCTGGGCATGGAATTCCAGGTGGAAACCATTTTCCTTTAGAATGTGGAAGGCTTCGCTCTGCCATCTTTTCACACACAGTGTTAGTGTTCAGAAGCCTGAAGCCATTCTGATTTTCAAGACTTTGTGTGAAAATTGTTCTCCCCCTCTGAAAGTGTGTGGGATTCCTCCTTGCCCACAGCATTCTGAAATTCCACAGCAATGTGCCTTAGTGTGGCTGGGTCTAGTTTCTTCCTGGGCCTTGGTTGGTCTCTTTAGATGAGAAATTCACCTCCTTCAATCCTAGGAAAGCAACTAGAATTTTTTATGGATGGATTTCTCCTCTCTTTTCCTTTTTTGCAACTGCTTTTATGTAGGTATCGGACCTCCTGAACTGGTCCTCATGTTTTCTTATCGTTTACCTCCTATTTTCTCATCTCTTGTCTTGCACTCTACTTTCCAGGAGATTTCTCAACTTTATCATGCTACCCCCTTGATTGAATTTTTCATTTCTGTTATCATATTTTTTAGTTCCCAATAGTTCTCTTTTGGTCTTGAAATGGCCCTTTTTATGGCATTTCCCACTGTTTAAAACATTCTTCTCTACAAGAGGAGATATTAATGATACTAGTTGTTAAGACCAGCAAGGATAATTTATTTGACGTTTACTCCTTTCTGCATAGATTGCATCTCTTTCAAGTGGCTTTCTCTTTGTTTTGATAACTTTTGTCTTGAGTGTATTCCTAAATTTTTTGGCTGATTGGTGGTATTTGTAGGTAGTCATTAAAAACCTGACTGGAAGTCTAGGCAAGGTGGTGGCGGAGCTTGCTGATGGTGCGCATGTTGGGCAATTTCCTTGGGAAACCCCAGATCTTAGTATCTTTGGTTCTCTTCTTTTGGGCTGGTTACATTTTCCTGAAAGACTCCTAATCTCTTTCTAGACGCCAATGGAGGAAGATAATTGGAATTTTCAACTTATAGCAGACCCATGCCCAGCCTCTTTCTAGAACAGATCATAGTTACAACCCCCCCATATGAAAAAATTATTCAGTAATAATAATGTAAAGATCAGTATTAATAATTTTTAATTTCTTCTTAAACTTTAAAACAAACTACTGACGGTTGAAACAGAAAAATAAATTTCAATTTTAATGATATACAAATTCAGTAAAATATTTCATGTAAGAACTAAAATCTGCACTTAGCAAACAAAAGTAGTGCATTCAAGTCATACTCTGATTTACTGATTTAAATTTGAAGCATTAATAAAATTCCAGTGGTCATATAGAATGACAAGGTTGTGAAGGAACTCAAGTTCTGTGCATTTGTCTTGACAAGCACTGAGCTCTCACGGTTGATTTTGAGTCTCTTCCACAAATGCAAGAATGTGTGGAGAGGAGACCCACCTCACGCCCCAAGAAACTGAAGCTGGAACAGATCTGAAATGTCAGCAACTTGTACTCAAACGACGCACGTTGCTGAGTCTGCATGTGGTGGGGGTTCTTCTAATTAACTTCCATGTAGAATAAAATACTAAAGGGTGAGCAATAAAAATGTGCTCTTTTGAAGCTTACATTTATGTTATTGAAATTCACTGATAACCACACAGATATCTAGAACACAGATCAACAAAAGATATTTCCTTTTTTTAGTGATAGTCATTCTAATATGTGTGAAGCAGCAAACCAACTTTTAATCCATTTTCTAATTTCTATGAAGTTCTGTGCAGACAATGTGTGTCCTTGTTGCCTGCACCCGAGGCAGACCCTTCCACCGCCTGCCCTTGGTACTTGGCGGACCTCCAAGCACGCAGCGCTCACGGAATCCCCTGCCTCCCAGGGCGCCCTTGGTGTCCCGAGTCCAGAGTCCCTCTCCTTACTCTCCCCAGAGAACAAGTTTCCCATCTTCTGCTGGAGTGGGAAAGGGGCATGCCCCGCGACACGAAGTGGCAGAAGGAAGCTGAAAGTCTAACTGCTTCTTGAGTTTCAATCAATCCTCGTGTTTCAAGCCCCAAATCTCCCGCACTTCCAAAAGTACAATACTTCTGATCTGCTCAACCATTTACATCTTGTTCGTTTGTTTTCCAGCTTCCAACGCCAGGTCCCAAATTTGCTGCTGTCTCCCCACCTTCTTTCTTTGGCCTTGAGGTCCAAGCCTTCTTAAAAATCCCTTTATGATAATTTTGATGGGGTTTCACAAGGGAGCAAAGCTAAATACATGTATTTAATCTGGCATCTTTAATCAGCCTTTACTGGGCTTTTATATGCATTATTTAATTTAAATTTCCCTACTAAAGGTGAGGAAACTGAGGCCCAAGGCCACACAGCACTAAGTGGTAAGGCTGGGATTCAAAACCAGTTCAGGGCTCACTGCCCTGCGCCACACTGTCTCTCAGATCACACAGCTGGAGGCTGAGTCCTGGGGGACCAAGCAGTACCAGGAAGGTCAGGAGGACGCGGGTGCCCTGGACGATGAGTCCGGATAGGTCTGCTAGGATCAAATGGCCAGACTGGGGCTCATAGCAGGCAGGACCTAGAGTCTAGAAGTTCAGGGAGAGAAGCGCAGACACTGTGCTCATTCTCTTAGAGTCGAGGCTCTTGGCTTCTGCCACCCAATCCAGTAGCAGTAGCCTGGGGCCATAATGATTTGGAGGGTCAAGGAGGAAATCTACAACTTCATTCCCTGCCAGTGTAGACAGTCCTATGCTCACCCCATCCCAGACTTGCAGGGGCCCCCACATAGCCACAGCTTCCTCCAGCTCTGCCTTCACCTACCGCACCACTGAATATACCCAGACTAGCTCTGCCTCATCAGCATCAGCTACACTCCCCACTCACAGACCCCACTTGGCCATGTTTCCAAGGTCCTTCTGGTTCCACTGGGACTGTTTCCTGCTTGCGCACACATATATCTATGACTGCTCTACACTCGGTTACCTTTTTTTATTTGCTTATTTCTAATTTCCAGTTTCCCTCATTTGCTCAACACTTACTGGACACCTGTCATGTGCAGAGTCCCAGGGGGACACGAGGGATGCAGAGGCGGATAAGACAGTCCCTGCCCCGAGGAGCTGAGAGTCCCAGGGAGTCAGGCAAGTAAACAGACGGTCTCTGTGCAGTGTGGTCTAAGCTAGGAGGGAGGTGAAGGAGCATGTGGAAGTTCAGGGAGGGCCCCCAGTGCAGAGATGGAGTCATTGAATGCCCCCCCAAGGAGGTAACATGTGAACTGAATCGTAAAGGAGGAGTAAGTTTCATTCATCTAACATCTGTTCTGTATGAGAATGAGGCATCAAGTTTTGTTTCATTTATTCATCCATCCATCCAAAGTGACATTTAGTAGCTCTCACCACGTGCCAGACCCCACGTGAGTGCTGGTGAGCCCCCAGCACATCACACCAGCCCGGGGATCTCCCCTTGTGCCCTTGGCTCTCTGAAACTGCCCACCCATAAGTCATGTGCTTTCTGAGGCCAACCTCAGACCCTGATGGGGCGGCTCTACCATCTGGCACCAGCTCACTCTGCTTCCAAATACTTGTGGATCTCCCAGACTCATCTGATTCTCCAAGGGGCCCTTGTGTAACAAAAGCACCACAACCTGACCTCCAAAAAATCACTGGAAGGTCCCTCCCTCCTCCTCGAAGTGTGGAAGGTTATGTAAGGTCATATGGAAGATGCTAGCTGATGAAACAGCGAGGTTATGTGGAATTCACTGTCAATGACAGCCAAGCTAAGACAGATAATCCTGGAGGAAGCATCAGAGCTGACTCGAATCTCTGCCCACAGAGAGGGGATCCAGAATTCAGAGACTGACTTCAACAAAACTTCAGCCCCCTCCTGGACTGAGCATCAACTCTGCATAATTAATTGGGAATGTTGTCCTTATGACTGACAGGCTGGCAGTAATTAATTATCTTAATATTTGCTCCAGGTTTTCAGGATGTGCAAAGTGATTAAAGAGGGGTTTTGGAAACAGTGACTTGTTTGTTCTCTGTCCCCTAATTGTTTGCTAAATGATTCACCATAATTACATGTAACATCTCCCTGCTCCCCCAGATAATACTTGCATAACACGGAAGCAAAACTGAAATTCCTAAAGTGCAAACACAGTGGAAGTTGGAGGCAGGCTGAGAAATTCCAGAAGGCATCACATACGTGACCTGCCAATCCAAGGCTCCTATCTCGTACATTGCCCTGATTTGTACACTAACATGAAAAGAAACGATTCACACGGAGCTTTGGAGCAAGGTTGTTTCAAAGTAGGATAGCCATGAGTAGTTAAGATGCAGGTATGTGACAGTGGAGTAAGGCAATGAGTTAGCTTCAGTGCCACCAGGAACCCTGGGTTCTAAACCGGGTATTGCCACATTGTCCCTGAGTGTAGGAAAAGAATCTGAGACACAGAGAGTCCGACTGAGCCACCATGGGTCTTCCTGAGCCAAGTGCCCTGACCCAACCCCCAGGTCTCTCAGCTGCTGGACCCCAGGCTTCCTTGCACAAAGAGGAGAAGGAAGTCCTGGGCCTGACCTCCTCTTCTGATAGGCAAGGGGAGTCACAGCCAGGCACTCACCCTCCAGCCTCCACTGCTCTCCCATGCCAGCTACTGCTGGGCTCAGAATAGGTCAGTTGATTGAGATAGGTAGTAATGGAGAGCATCCAAGACAGATGTTGGGGCTCCCAGATTCCCAGAAACCTTGATCCTTGCTCAGTCTTCTTCACCAGTCAGAACCAAGGACAGCGACATTTCTGGCTCTTTAAAGCAGAAATCAAAGACTTGGAGATACAAGATCTGGGAGGGCCTGAAAGGTCATGGAATCCAGTGTCTTACACATGAGGACTCTGTGACCCGGAAAACAGAGGGACTCTCCCAGCATCAAGCTAATCCAGTTGCTCAGGACTAGCAGGATCTGGCTGCTCATGCTGCATGCTACGCCTGCGATGCTGCCCCTCTGCCTGGAGTCTGGGAACCCTGAAGGCAGGGGCTGTCCCTAACTCCTTTGAATCTCTGGACTCAGCACAGGCCAGCCACAAAGAAGGTGCTCAGTGGACACAGTTTTAACTTCCCTGTAGATCCAAATCCCCCCAAGAGCATCACCATAGGCCAGGTCAAAGAACTTCTCCCTGGGGAGATGCCCAGCCATGGTTGAGAAGGTGCCTATGCTTAGAGCTGGCATCATCATTTCACAGGAGTAAACCTTCTGTAGGTTCTTGTGGCTTCTTTCCAACTCTGTGAATAGTCTCCGCAATAAGACTGAGAATTATGAATTCACATTCTCTGAATCCTTAATAATGTCTGTCACAGATATTTGTAAGGTATCCACATGAAGTGCTACCCCAACAGAGAGAGACAGAGAAAGGGGAAGAGAGGGAAAGAGAAGGAAACAATTGGAGGGACAGAGACTTAGAGAGATGAAGACACTAAAAAGAAAGCAAGAAGAACACTATGCATCACTGAGTCACTACTACTGTTCAATGGTCCACAATGCAACAGAGGACCCTCTGAGCCACTAGGGCTCACTGGTCAGAATGAAGACTGTGCTTTATTTTGTCTGATAAAGAGAAGGAAGCAAACATCATGACTCACTGTTGGTTTAAAATGGGCTCTCTCACCCCCAAACCCAAAACGCAGGACAAGTATTGATTCTATTAATCTTCCCTCCAATGTACGCTCTGGGTAACACCCTTGCATCCACACATTAGTCACTGCCTGTCACCTGCCTGCGGTGGAGGAACACACTGCTAAGTAAAGCTTCATAGCCGGAAGCTTTACATCAGGTTTGCAGAAGCATCCATGTGAGTCACAGCCCTGGTGCCCGGGCCTCTCTTGCAGATAAACTACCAGGTGGACACGTGCAAGAGGGGACCAGTCAAAGGACAATAAAGTCAGGAGACGTAAGCCTTCCCCCACCTTTAGGACACTCTTGCTGGGATGGTCCAATAAGTACCTCCAGGCTTTAAAAAGGGAGTGTGGTTTTGTAACCACACTGATCCAATCATATTTGGTTACTATTGAAGACCACCATGGCTTTCCTTGATTCACCAAATCAAGCCAAGGCTGCTTAACCAGAATAGAGAACACCAAGTTCTGGGTCATCCTGCCACTCTAGACTTGCCTTCTACCCCATCCTAACCCATATCCTTTGCTCTAGCTCAACGAAACTGCTCAGTTAGGCACATAGAGCATGGCCATTCAAACTTCTGTACCTTTGCCTCTGCTCTTCCCTACTAGGAATGCCTTTCCACCCTTCTCTGCCCCCCTCAAGCTCTCCACTCAGCTGGGGACTCCCAGGCATCTTTCAGGACCTCAGGCTGAGTCATCCCTCACTCCTCTGTGCCCCAGATGTGGGCCTCGAATGTCCCTCCACCAGCTCCATTAGAGTGATTTACTTACTTTCTCCATTAAGTTGTGAATCCTGAGGACAGAGAGTCTGTGTGATGAACACTGCCACTGTTTACCAATAGCCCCACCATTCCCCCACTGTACAGAAAATTGAAATTTGAGAAATTGATTCCAGGTCCAGGGGTGGGCATGTATTAGTCCAAGCTATTGTGGTAACCTCATCCTCATTAGTGGTGATTGGTCAATTGACGTATTGCATTGCTCTGGAGATGGTTGCCGGTTCGGGGCAGGCACAAGAACTGGTTCAATTAAAAGGAAGACAAGAGCTCTTTACCTGTAGACCTGTAGAGTTGGCAGAGAAGATCTCTCATTCTCTCTCGTGATCTCTCTGTCTCTCCCCCACCCCTCACTGGCCATGAATGAGGAAGAACATTGGCCCAATGGCTCCTTGACCACAAGGAAAACCAGCCTCGGTGTGTGTCCAGCATTGTGGATGCCAGAAGAGAGAGATGGGAGAAATAACCTTGATGACACCACGGAACCTCTGGATCCTCCAATCACTCTCTAGGTTTCTAACTCTGCCAGCAGTGCATTTCCTTGTTGTGTGAGCCAGTCTGGGTTGGGTTGTCTCTCATTCATAGTTGAAACTCCTGAACTGATACACTGTAGTCATCTTTGGATCCCAGTGCCCAGCACCCTGCAAGCAACATGGTAGCTCAAAAATGAAAGCATCAGCATTGGGTACTCAAGCTCTGTTGCTGATTAAGAAAAGAAATGAGTGAGGAAGAGGAGAGAAATTAACTGAGTGCAATGAGTCCATCAACCACCAGGTTGGGATGGATCAAGGGCAGGTAACAACAACCATCTCACGTAGATTCAACAGTGGAGCCAGCACTCATCCTGGGTCTCCCTGGCTCCAAGTGCCTGGCTTATTTCTACCATCAGTCCTGCGTGGTGACCCAGATTCCACGGAGGGCATTATTAGGATGCACTGTGTATTCCATAGTCAAGGTATTTTATCAGGAAATGCCTTAAAGATGTGTTTCAATACTGCCCCAAATAATATTATTTCATATTCTTCTTTGTGCATCAGCACTACATAAAAATATAAAACTCTGTTATCTTAACCAAACAACCAGTCATATCTCTCCAGGGCCTCTGCTGATCATTATCAACGTGTCAACATTGCTTTTATGCCTTTGTAACCAATATCCCTTCCTGCTTCTTAAGTTTTTTCACTTAACTCTTTCATTGACAGGCAGGTCTCTCCTTGTCTGTACAATCATTGTATTTATCATTTTAAATGTCTGCATCCCATTCCACCGTGGTAATAGCTTGACTTTGCAGCCTCTGATGGTTGGGAGTGTGGGCTGTCTCTGGTTTTTCACTGGAATAATCCAGATGTATTGATGGAACAGCTACTGCCTTCAAGATGCTAACCAGTCAGTACTTTTTTTTTTACTGCCAGAGGGTAGAATGAGAAGTAGGGTCCTGGGGCCCTGCCACCATTGGTTTCAATCAGGATGCATTTGTTTGCAAAGACTGAAACTCGCTCAAGCCAGCAGAGGTAAAGACAGGGGGAGTTTAGTGTAGGGATAGAGCAGGACACTAGGAATTGAGAGAGAGCCGGCCTCAGGGGAGCAGCTAGGAACCTTCTTTCATTCTGTTTTTTTCTGAACATTTTTTCTGTCCTCACTCTGCCTCTCTCTCTCTCTCTCTGTGTGTCTCTCTCTCTCCTCTTTGTTCCTGTCTGTCTCTCTCTTTCTGTCTCTCTCTTTGCCCATCTGTCTCTCTCTCTGTCTGTGTCTCTCTATCTCTGTCTCTGTCCATCTCTTGATGAGTCTCCATTATCACCAGGCACCAAATCCACACTACCCTTCCAGGTCAATGTCCATCATCAATTGATCCTGGGCTGAAATTCCTAGGGGATTGTGTTCATCTGTGGCCGGATGTGGGGTGGGGGGTGTCATGTGTTATAAACCTACCCACTGACTTCTGTCTCTTCAACCAGGGCTAAAGGCAGGGCAGTCTCCCTTAAAGGCAGGCCTTTGGATTGAACCTGGCTTCGTCACCCATTGCTTTCTGACCTCAGGTAAACTGTGCCTCGGTAGTGAGTTTCCTGTCACTGGGTGTATTCAAGCCAATAAACATCAAGTGACTGCACTTAGCTGACATTAATTGAGCATTTACTATATGCCAAGCACAGTATAAGCATTTTATATGAGTTAACTTAGTGAATCTACACAACCTCCTAAGATGAGGAAACTGAGGCACAAAAAGTTTAAGTAACTAGCTCTGGATCAGGCAGCTAGTGTCCAGTATTCAGGGAAATGCAAATCAAAATGAGATACTGCTTTCCGTCCATCAGATTGGCAGAATGAGAGCGTGGGTGGTACAAGTGCAGGCACGTGACACGTGTGGAATTTGGAATCGTCTTTCTAGAGAACAGCAGGCCGGAGGTGTTATCCTGGATGTGTTTCTATTCAATGACCCAGAAATTGCACCTTCATGTTCAAACCCTAGAGAAATTCTCTACAGCCACCCAAGGAGGCATGTGCGAGTTGTTCATTGCACCGTTGTTTATAGTAGGAAAGGACTGAAAGTGGCCTAGGCCACCATCACCGGGGGATGGGAAGAAAACGAAGGGTACACCTGCATAGCAGTCAGCTTGATTTCTAAACCAGAATGTGGGGTGAAAAACGTGAGGAAATCAGAATCTAATTTATTCTCCATTTTATAAAGATACACATATATTCCCAACACAATGCTACATAATTTCCTTGAGACGTACAAGTAAGTAAATGTTTGGAAGGATGTACAGCATGTGAGAATGAATGTATGTGGAAGGAGAGCACAATTCGATTGGGAATAATTGGGAGAAAGGGGGAAGAAAAATTGAAATGGAATAAAACAGAACCAGGAATCACCGTTCCCAGGACTTCTAAGAATCAACCTGGGCAGGTGCAGAGAACCACTGTGAACACCAGATCAGTCTTTCTGAGGTGGAAGAGAGAGACTCTGTCCAAGGCCTGGCTTCTCAGGGCCCCCGCCCGGCCATCCTTCCATCCTCCTCTGAAGGAGGCATCTCCAAATCTATTTGCTATGCTTGGGTGCTACGTCATATTATTTCTGCGTTTTTACCCGTGTTTGAAATATTTAACAAACACTTAAAAATCCACTTGATAGTTCAGAAAGGATGGAAGTGGCTCATTTTTCACATTTTATTTCTCCCCCAGGTCTGATGGGAATAGAAGCCTAAGGGGAAAATGGACCGTTTGAAAAAGAATCTTTAGAGAGCTTTGTGCTCCTCACACCCAAGGGACCCCTGACACTCCAAGGAACATTGTTGTCAGGATGCACCCTGTTCTCGTCCCCCAGGAGGCAAGGCCTGGCCCTGCCCCACCGCACTACAGCATTGCATTAGCACACACAGCCCCTGGTCCTGTCCTCACGTCATGGCTGGTGGAAGTTGAGGCCCAGAGACGGGATGGGAATGCAGTGGGTTGAAGGGTGACCCCCTCCTCAAAAGATATGTCCACCTAGAACCTGTGAATGTGAGCTTATTTGGAAAAGAGTCTTTGAAGATGTCATTAAGGATCTTGAGATGAGATCATCCTGGATTAGGGTGGGCCCTAAACACAATGATAAATGTCCTTATAGGAGACAAGAAGAGAAGAGAAGATCTGTAAGGGGAAGTCCACGTGAAGACAGAGAAGAGATTGGAACGACATGTCTCCAAGCCAAGGAAGGCCAAGGGTGGCTAGCAGCCACTGCAAGCTGGAAGAGGCATGGCGGAGACTCCCTCAGAGCTGCCGGAAGGAACCAACACCTTGATTTTGGCCTTCTAGCCTCCTGAACCGTGAGAGAATAAACTTCTGTTGTTTCAGCCCCCCTAGTTGGTGAAACTTTGTCATGGCAGCCCTAGAAGACTATCACAGGGGTCTACTCATCAACCCGTTCCTGACCACCTGTTACCCTCTAGCCAGGGGCTGGTGACTCCAACCAAGTGAAACAAAGGACTTGATCATGGGGAGCGCTCAAGTTAGGGACATGAGTCAGACACATAAGTGACAGAGCGAGGTCCCCGGGGCCTGGGTCCCGAGGGAGTGGGGCTTGGCCCAACCCAGAGGACTCAGAGGGCTTCTTGGAGGAGATGATACCTGGGCAGGAAGAGAATTCCAGGCAGAGGAGACTGAGAGCCACAGCAGGGTCTATGAGGGAACTGCAGGCCATTCGGTGTGGCTTAAGAATAAAGCTTGAGGGGGCTGGCCTAGTGGTGTAGTGGTTAAGTTCGCGTGCTCTGCTTCGGCAGCCTGGGCTTCACGGGTTCGGACCCCAGGTGTGGACCTACACACCACTAATCAAGACATGCTATGGTGGTGTCCCATATACAAAATAGAGGAGGATTGGCACCGATGCTAGCTCAGAGCCAAACTTTGTCACCAAAAAAAAAAAAAAAAAGAAGAATAGAGCCTAACACAGGAAGCAGTGGGAGCAGTGGGGAGGTAAAACCAGGCCCCTTCCTCAGAGCGTAACTCACTACACCTCAGGAAGTGACAGCCACGTCCCTCACTGGCAGATTCATCCAGGGCCTTAGGGGGAAGGGGTCCTGCTCCTGGCTCCCTTTCCGTGATGCAGGTGTTAGAAGGGGATGGCTGTGATGCCCCCAGACCATCACCCAGTGCACAGACCGCCCACGCTGTGCCCTCTTACTTGTACCCCTGCCTACAGTCTGAGCTGTGAGGGCTGCTACCCGGGGGTCCAAGTATTCACTCCTTACTTAACACAGCATCCAGGACAGTGCAGATACTCATCCAGTGTTTGTTGAATGGATGAATAATTTCTGAGGATTAAGTAAGATGCTGTTTTAAACATTTCTGAACGCCACTGTGTTCTTATCTGTGAACTGATGGTATCAATAGCCCCAATCTGGTTCACTATAAAGGTGAGAGAAATCACACATGAGTTGTGATGTGGCAGTGTCAAGCACAGAGTCAACGCTCGGTAGACCGCACTATTATTTTTTATTTTTTTAAATTTTGGTAAAAAACACACAATGTAAAATTTGCCATCTTGACCAAATCTAAGTGTACAGTTCAGTAGTGTTATGTGCATTCACCTTGTTGTGCAACCAATCTCCAGAACGTTTTTTATCTTGCCAAACGGAAGCTCTGTCTCCATTCAGCATTAACTCCCTATCCTCTCCCCCCAGCTCTCATCATGTGGCCATTAAGGACCCCATTGCCTGCAGACAGAGTCCAACCCTCAGCCTGGCATACGAGGCTCTGCTGACCCAGAGACCCCAAGCCAACACCCACCTCCTTACAGATTCTCCCTAGAACATCGCAGGCCACCCTCTGGCTCCAAAGACAGCTCCGTTTCCGCTGGTCTCTGGGGTCCCCCGTTAAAAGGGCAAGTGCCCCAGAAAGAGAGTACCAACCAGGGCTGGCCCTAATACAGGTGCGGAGTGTTACCAGATTTTATGAGTGTTAGGATCTTGAAGCTGATGGATTACAGGGAGAAAAGAGGGGCAGCTGCTTAATTCCAGTTGTTTTTGGTCCCCGTGAATGATGCTGCAACAGACATCATTGCCCACATGACCCTCCATGCTCCTGGCTTCATGTCTATGCAATATATTCCCAGGAATGGGATCGCGAGGTTAAGGTTCATATGAATTTTTAATTTTAACAGATGTTGGCAGATTGCTTTCCTGAAAGGTTATAACAACTCGCACTTCCTCCCACAATGCATGAGAGAGCCTTTTTTCCCACATGCCCCCCGGCAACAGTTATCACTCTTAAATTTTTGCCAGGCTTTAGGGTATAAAGTGATACATCAGTGTCACTTTAATTTGCATGTTCTTGATTGTTCATGAATTTCCATAAAAATTTGGCCTTTTGGGTTTGCTGTTGTATACATTGCTTCTTCCTATAGGCTGCCCTTTTTTCTATGTGTTGTTTGTTCTTGCCAAATTTTAAAGCACTGTGTATATATTATATATATGTTGACTGTCACCTGTGCTACAAATATTTTTTTCCAAATCTACCATTTGTATGTTCACAAGAACTTTTTGCCATATGTGTTTTCAAATTTCATATACTCAAATATGTCTACCTTTTCATTCATAGATCAGGTTTCTGGTCTCGGTTCAGAAGGTTTCTCCCACCCCTAGATTATACATACAATTTGTCTTGCAAATTTCTAATATATCTTTTTTCTAACACAGTCTATAATCCATCTAAATTTTTTGTGTGATCTAAAATAACGACTCATTTTTGTTTCCTTTCAAATGGGTAACCAGTTGTGTCAGCACTATTTGTTCAATAACCCATTTTTCCCACCATATTGAGCCATCATTTTCATTATATATTAAAATCTCCTATTATGTGGGACCTGCATGCTCGATTCTGTTTGCCTGATCAATTTATCTAGTCCTAACCCAATACCAGATTGATTTGGTGAGGATGGATTTGTAAGATATTCTGTTATCATATAAGGTAAGTCATTTATTCTTCATCTACACCTTTGATGTGTCTGGTTCATGGCTTCTTTTTAGGCCCACACTCATTTGGTGTACGTGAGGGGACAATTATCAAACATTAATTTTTTCACATAAATTTATATATTATATTATTCAATAACCTACCCCAAAAACAAAACAGACTTTGAAATTCTAATTGAAATTTTTTTCCCTTTATTATGAAATTTTTGTTGTACCATATAAATCTAATTGAAAAGTCACCATATAAATCTAATTGAAATTTTATCTCATGCACATATTTATTTTAGGTGAACTGACATTTTTATGAGATATCCTTTCCTAACTCACTGTGTTCATTTGTTCAGACCTTAGTTTCCTAGCCCTCAATGAGATTTTCTACTCTTCTCCATATTAGTCCTGTCTTTTCTTATTATATTTATTTCTAAATATTTTAGAGTTTTTATCACTACTGCAAATGAGATATTTCTCCCTATTTCCATTTCTAGATGCTTATTATTGGAAGAAACAAAGCCTACTGATTCTTGTATTTTTATCTCGCCATCTTCTTTATTGTAAACATTTATTACTGTCTTAAGCATAGCTTCTTGAACACAGCACGTGGTTGGATTTTTTTTTTTTTTAATCCAGTGTGAAAGTCTCTGCCTTTGAGTAGGAAAATTCAGCCATTCACATTTAGTGTAACTGCTGATAAATTTGTTCTATTCTTTACAATTTATTTCGTGTTTATTGTTTGTTTCTCCGTTTTCTTATCTTAGGCTGCATGATCAAGAAGCTATTATTCATCTTATTTCTCCCCATTGTTAATTTAGAGGCTCTCTTGTCCTTTTCCCTTCCATTAGTGCTTACTTTCCTTTGCCTGCTCTCTTCATCAGGTACGTATCTTGGTACAAATATTTGGAACTAAGATGTTAACTATTTTCTTTCCCACTGAAGAGGCACTGTGCCCTCACCTAGATGCTCTATGCCACCCGTACTTCCTCCTCACCCAGTAAGATGGGGGCTGGAGATGCCTTCACCGTCCTCTGCTACTTTGCTTCTCCTCTTTCCACCCCAGATAAGACTCTGAGGATGCTTTACCATCATGCATTGCTTAACGATGAGAATGCTTCTGAGAAATGCATTGTTAGGTGATTTTGTCATTGTGCAAACATCATAGAGTGAACTTACACAAGCCTAGATGATGTAGCCCACTACACACCTAGGCTATATGGTACTAATCTTATGGGACCACTGTCGTATATGCCGTCCATCGTTGACCAAAAGGTCATTGTGCAGCGCATGACTGTAGTTTTCCCCCTCCCCCCACCACTGACAACTCTTTGGTTTCGCTGAGTTGATTTAATACCCTTTCGGTTGTGAACTGTGTGGGATAGTCTGTTTCTTCTATTTCAATAGTCTTTATTGAACAAACATATTACACTACCCCAGACAGCCTAACCTTATTCATTTATCTCTAACCACACACACATATGCATATATAATATATTTTATTACACTTCACTACTCACCATTGCTTCCCTCCTCTTCATCTTCCCCATCCTGAGGTCTCTCTTTGGGTTCATTTAATGAGCATTATTATCAATTCCTTTTTGAGTTGGATCATGTGGGTATATACTTCTGGTGAAGGATGTCTTTGGATGATCTAGGATTTGATGTCTCAATCCCTTTCACTCAGCTATCTGTAGACGCTACTCCACTGTCTGCAATCTTCTAGTTGATGCAGAGGAGAAGTGCGATGGCAGTCTGATTCTTTCTTCTTTGTAGGTAATTTGTTATTTCTGCTAGGAAGCTTGTAAGAGCTTCTCTTTATCCTTAGAGTTTGGGGATTTTTAGCCGGATATGCCTAAGTCTGTGCTTTTTCTTATTAATCCAACTTGGAACTTGGTGAACACTTTCAATCCACAGACTCAGGTTTTTTTTCAGTTTGGCTCATAAAAGTTGTCTTCTGTTCGTTGGTTGGTTATCTTTCCTCCGTCTATCCCTTCTTTGTTTTCTGAAAGTCCTACTGTTCATGTGTTAAGTTCCCTGCATCTCTCTTCCTAGTCTCTTATCTTTTCTCCTACGATTTCCAAGTCTTCATAATTTTGTCCTGAGATTTCAGATATTTCATGTGCTTGCCCCTCTGGGCCACTAACTTGGGTCTCAACCATGATCAACATCTCTTACTTGTTTTCTTGAGCTCAGAGACCACACTCTTCAGTCCAGAGAGTCTCGTTTGTACTATTACTTGAACCACTTTATGTTACTCTTCTGTTTTAAGATTTAAGTTATCATCTGTCTCCACCAGCCCCTTATTTTGCCGGGCACCTACTCTATGTATCATGACTTACCTCTCTCTCTCTGGCTCTGGACTGCCTACATAGGTTGTTTTTTGTCACCTCTTTAGGGCTCCATCTAGCTTGATTATTAACATGTCCTAAGCAGCAGAAGTTTCCCAGGTGAGAAGCTAGAGCTGGTGGTAGACCGACCAATGGGCAGTTCCCTGCTAAGGCTTCTGGCCAGAGGAGCCGCTCTGCACTCAAATCATCATGTGCTATTCTGGCACCAAAGGCAGGGGTAAATCAGTCCATTTTTTCATCAATTCTTCAGCACTTGATGGCCAAGGGGATCAGGCCCACACATGTAGGGGGGTGTTAACCTTTCCTTTATCCTTCCAAAGTCCTCAGGTCTCTGAGGGCCAAATTCTTCCCACTGAGCATCTTAAAATGCCAAGTCCTCACCCTGGAACTCCCAGAAGGTGGTCTCCGGGTCCTGGCTCAATCCTACAAGGGATAACACTTGCAATTGCCACAGAGCCCAGGGCTCCACTGGAACTCAGCTGTCCCTGGACCCCACAGGTAGGGCAAAAAGAATGGAGAAGGGAGAGAAGGGCTTGATCAAGTCATGTATTTCCAGATTCTCCCTCTTTATCATGATTTGCATTAAATACTAGAAGGAGGGAGGATGTGTGCATATACACATGCACACATACACACAAGGCACACACACAAACACACATGCAATGCACAGTTTAATACTTCCTACAACTTGAATAGTTGCTGGACTCTTTCCTGGAACAGCTTTAACAGGAGATGAGCAAAAAAGGGGAAGCATTTTGCAATTCCTCAAGATGTAAAGGAATTTGGGACTAATATTTATTGAGCACCTACTATGTGCCTGAGTCAGACATGGATGCTTTTGTACATTGTCTCATTTCATCCTCCCATCAACCTTAGAATCAGATAGATTTATCCCCAATTGTCTTAGTCGGCTTGGGCTGCTATAATAAAGCATCATAGATTGGGTGGCTTAAACAATAGACATTTATTTCTCACAGATCTGGAGACTGGAAGTCCAAGATCAAGGTGCCAGCCAATTTGGTTCCTGGTGAGAGCTCTCTTCCTGACTTGCAGATGGTCGTCTTGCTGTGTCATCACATGGCAGAGAGAGGAAGCTCTGGTGTCTCTTCTTATAAGGGCACTAATCCCATCATGGGGGCCCCACCCTCATAACCTCATCTAAATCTAATTACCTCCCAAAGGCCCTACCTCCAAATCCCATTACATCTGGGGTTAGGGCTTCAGCATATGAACTTTAGGGAGGACACAAACAGTCAATCCATAACACCAAGTACAGATGAGAAAACAGTTATTGATGAGAGACTCAAGTAGATTAAATATTTTGCTCAAAATCCACCAGCTAGAAACGGCAGGCATGAGATTAAAACCGAGGTCTCTCTTATTCCAAAGGTCATGATCTTTGTACTACACCATCCTAAGCAGAGATATTCTTTTAAAATTTTTCTTAAAAAACAACTCACTCCATCCAGGCGTGCCTGGTTATTTTATAAGGCTTTATAGCATTTGCTTCTCCCTGTGGTGACACTACTTGGAATGAACTCGCTGTTCCTGAGCAGAGGCAGAATTCATTTTCCTCCTCTAGAATCTGCCAGAGCTAAGAATAGGCGAGGGACGATCTGTGTGTTTAATAACACACTGAGCTGGGAGTGCCAGCCTAGTGAAGCGTCACCTTGGCTAATGGGATGAGACTGGAGAAGGCAGAGAGAGAGGCCTGTGGTCTCTATGCTGAAGCAGGATCACCTCTTCAGAGCAGCCTCTTAGAGATGCTGGAGAGGCACACACACATGCATTTACACACATGCATGCACACACATACACACATTCATACACACATGCACACACAATGCACACATATATACACACATACACATGTATGCATGCACATACCCTGATATGCACATGTACACACATATGCACATATACACCTGCACACATACACACAATGCACACACACAAACATACAAGCAATGCACAGTTTAATACTTCCTCCAACTTGAATGTATGTTGGACTCTTTTATGGAACAGCTTTAACATAGGATTAAAGAATAACAACTTTGTAACACTTTTGTATTTTAAAAAAAACTAGTCTTTTTTGTCACTCATGATTTTTATATATTGCACAAACAGCTTTATGCCAGAAATAAAAAAATGAGAAAGAAGGGGAAACATTTGGCCAGAATCCCTTGAGTCCAGCCTAACACTGTCTTAATTCTCCCATGTTCCTCTGGCTCCCTTGTTCAGATGAAGAGGTATTTTTACAAAGCTCCGAGCTTTATTCACTTGGTCTTTTCCTGTGTTGAAGATTATTTTCAGAGTCATCGTTGTTATCAGTCAGGGTTTATTCCACTGAGTGGAATTTCCTAACTTACTTTGTTGTATAAATCTCCAGACTGCTGTATCTTTTTAGTTGTGTGCAAATTTTTGCCACCATAAATAACAGCACAGAGATCCTTTTTGTGAGGAGGGGTTCTGTTTTGGAGTATTTCCTAAGGATGGATGGATGAGTCTCTGGGGGGTGGATGGGAGAAGTTGGCCTAATGCTATGTTTTACAAGCTTCATCTTTGTGGGTCCCTTGGGGAAACCCAGAGATGGTGCTCGGTGCTCACAGAAAAGTGAGAGACCAAGAGGTGGACAGGGCTGAGAGGGTCCAGGCACCCCCAGCTCCACTTTGGTCAGAGCCTTGCTTTCATCTCTTATACGTCAGACTTCTGCAAACAATTTTATTTCAATAAACAGAGGCGCTGCTAACACGTGTTTGAAAATAAGAGGTCAAAATTATTCCTAAGAATATTCCTATCCAGCCCCCATTTGTTCATCAATGCATATTTTCATTCATTTAATGGTCCATGAATGGGTTTTTTCACTTATTTAATCAATAATTCAGCACTTTTTGAAGATCCTTTATGTGCCAGGCTAGATATCAAAGGTAAAAATATGAACAGTGAGTCCTTGCTTTATAGGGCCCCCAACTTAGTAGGGGAGAGAGGTACCCAAATACTGATCATGATGAGGAAAGCTCATGAGTTACCAGGACATTTTCTCATTTAGTTCTCACAACGGCCTTCTGGGGCATTACCTGTGATAGCCCATTTCACAGATGAGGAGATTGAGGCTTAGAAACGAGTCAAAGGTCACCTGGCTAATAAGTGCCATGCTGGGCTCAAACAGAATCTCTCTGCCCAGAGTGGGAGCTGTATACCGCCACACACCCCTGCAACTCTTGGACAGAGGACTGGTCCAACCAAGTGACAACTACTATACTGTATAAACCACGAGCTAGGGGAGCTCCACGAAGAAGGGCAGGGGTGAGTTGGGGGGCCCAGAGAGGGTAAGTGGCTCCAGCAAAATTGCACAGCTAAGGCAGGAGAAAGATGAGGCTGGACCCAGGTTCCCTGACTCTCAGTCCAGTGCTCCTGCCTCATCAGCAAAGGAGAGGCCCCTGGCTCTTGTGCTCTCAGGCAGCGTGGGAGGAGAACTGCAATGGTTCCTGAGACATGATGGGCTGTCCAGCACAAGGACAGCAGAAGCAACAACAAAGGGAAATTTGCCGGACGAGGGACTACAGAAATGCGGGATTTTAAGCACGGCAAATCCTCTCTGGCTCTTTGAAAAACTGGGTCAGCTCCTGATGCCGAGCGCCCTCTCTGCCTGGAGTTTTCTACCTGGAGCAGCATTTCAGGCACCATGGACGTCATTACTACCCCCCAGGGGACTGAATGGTCTGACAACGCTCCCCGAAGTTAATGACCAAAATTACGCAAAATCTCAAGGAAAAGAGAATCAGGGAAAGTGTCCCCCACTCCGCACCACCCTTCTTCCGTCTGGGGCTGAAGTTCTGAGACATGAAAAACAACCCACTTGAACACCAGCGCATCGCTTCTGCACATGATGAAAGTCTTCTCCTGCTCTCGAGAGGAGATGAAAGGAGGCAATGCGGGCTCCCTGCTCAGCGTTCTCGCTACCACAGATCTCAAGAAAGGCTTCACCTGGGGACGGGAAAGAGCCTCAGACTGGGTCAGGATACCTGGGATCTAGCCACCAGCTCAGTGTGACCTTGGGCGTGTCATCTCCCCTTGCTGGCTCTTAGTCCTTCCTCTTGGGCCACATGAAGGCATTAGACCAGGTGTATCAGTCAGCGTTCCCCGGAGAAACAGAACCAATAAGGTATATGTATATCAGATATATATATATCTTCTGTATATATATTTATTTATTTTTATGTATATTTATGTTTATAAATATACCCTTATATATCTTTAATATATCTATATGTAGATATCATATGTATACATACATACCTTTATATATCTATATCCTTATCCATATATATATATATATCTCCTTATATATCTTATATATAGTCATATATCTACATCATTATATGTGTCTTTATTATATATCTATTTATACCAATATAGATATACAAAGAGATTTATTTTAAGGAATTGGCTCGCATGGTTGTGGGGTTGAAATCTGTAGGGCAGGCCAGCAGGCTAGAAACTCAGGCAGGAGTTGATACTACAGTCTGAAGCCAGAATTTCTTTTTTCTGGGCGACATCAGTTTTTACTCTTTGGGCTTCAGCTGACTAGATGGTATGATGAAGACGATTGGTGATGATGATGAAGGGATGGTGACGATGGTGGTGGTGGTGGGATGATGATGATTTGATGATATTGATGGTAAGATGATGGTATGATGAAGTGTGTACATATGCATGGATGCTGCTCTAATAATACCTAGTTTTCCCAGAAGCAGAGATGTGCAGTAAAAAGGAGATAAACTTGATGTGATCACGTCTGAGTCCTTACCCCAGTTCCATCAGGTTATAGAAAGTAGTTTAACCTACCTGAGCTTCATCCATCCAAGAGATATAGACAATATTTACCCCAAGAACCAAGCGATAGTCAAATTCTGTGTCTGACTGGCTACCACCTGTCATGAGGTCTCTGAGGGAAATTTAGGCTCAGAGGACAAGCAGGCAGAGAAGCCTTTATGACCAGCTGGGACACTCATGAAGATGGCTAGTACACCCATGCGCACCCAGTGAACTCCTTTCCTGAGCCAAGGTGTCTTGACTGGCCTTGAGCTGACATGGGCTGGAAGGCCTGCTCTGCTCCCACACCTCCAGGCTGACCACTTGGGTCTGGGCTCACCTTTCTGCCTCCCCTTACCTGCCCTCAGCCCTCACCCCTCTGAGAGGCCACTCCCCCACCCCCCCCACCCCATCCTACCCACCCCCCGTTCTTCCTCTGCTTCCCCCCGCTTCTCAGCTTTCACAGACATTGCCCGGAGCCCTTACATTTCAATTCTTTTCACTTCAGTTCCTACCTGGTTTGGAATACATCCCCTGCATGTATACTTTATTTTAATTACAGTGAGCTTAAGATTTTGAATCCTACTCTTCCACTTAATAGTGTGCCTTCCACATTATATTTAGTTGCTGCGTGTTCTCCTTTTTCATATCCACAAATCCCCCAGCGAGTGGGCCAATTCGATCGTCCATCATCACACCCTCACTGAGCGTCAGAGTTGGGCCCTGTGCTGGGTCCACCTCGGCTTCCAAGGAGCTTGCAGCCCGGCTTCTCGATTTCGTGCCCACATATTCAGATATTCCCTGTTTTGGGGAATTGGGATTGTTCCCCTTTTGTGAATGATTCTAGGGTTACTATCTTTGGGCGTAAAGGTTTCCCCAATTTTTGGATCCTTCATTTCTTCGACCATTTATGGAGCATCTCTACACCATCAGGTGGTCTGTTTCAGCTAGCAACATCCTCACCCCCTTCCACCTTCTCCACTGGCTTGCAGAGGAAACACACAAAACCAAATTTCCCAGAATCCTCTTCCAGTATGGTTCCCGTTTAGTTTCTGCAACTGAGAGGCCCTTGCTTGAGATATGGAAGGGAAAAGAGAAGAAGCCATTGTTGTTTGCTGGAATCCGGAAGCGGGCAGCTGGGATCATCAGTCCAAGTCTCTTCACTTCAGGTGTCCTCTGGAGTCGGCCTGCTCCAGGACAGCAGGCAGTCAGAGTCAGTGATGGTGCCTTCTCTGTAACACCTGGACCTTCGTCTCACCTCAGGTGGACACTCTGGTGTCCCCCACAGGTCCCCTCTTCAGGGATGATATACACATCCCCTGGCTGCTGATAGCTCACAGCTGCATCCCTCACCGGGAATTGCCCTCCGAGTGCAGCAAATCCACACCCAAGGTTATGTCGTCTCCAAGGGGATGGCCATAGCCAGCAACTGGCTGATGCCTGGATACAAAGGCTCTCTTGCTCCAGTTTGAGACAAGACTGAAGGGCCCTCCCAGCTCCAGAGCTCCCCCTAGGATTGGCTGAGGCCTCCAGGCAACCACACTGCAGGTCAACTTCTCCGTCCACCTGACTATTCCGTCCTCGTTTCCTTACAGGTGTATCTCTCAAGAACGCTCTCCAATAAACCTCCACACACAGCTCCTTCTCAGAGCCTGTTTCCAGGAAACCCAATCTAAGACATTGGTCTTTGCTGCCCAAGCCCTTACAATAGTCATGTAAGCCGAGCAACTTGTCTCTTGTGGTGACTGGCACTAATTATCTGAACCACAACAGAAACTGGGCCTGGCAGTGGAGTTCTGCCAAGCAATAATCCTAAAATATGTGACACATCCTTAGTGATAAAGTGACAGGCATTGAGGAAAATTAAGACTTAAGATCGAAATATGTCAAGTCGTCTTATTACAAAATAGCACAACATATGGTGAAACTATTGCCTGTAGTTATTCGGGTGGCAGACCATGGGCTTAATGAATTGACCACTCTAGGGTAGGAGTTGGAGAATTAGCATTAATGGTGTGTGTTGTTACTGTTGGCTGGATTTGATAGGATAAAATAAGAAGAGATGAGCTCAGTCCAAAAAAGTGGAAATAGAGAGTCCAGAAATTTGGGGCCTTGCAGGGATGAAAAAACCAACTCTTTCTAGATCCAAAATAGGAAGAGATGGGATCAAAAGGTACTTTGAAGTACAAAGTCCAGCCAAACTTCCCAATAAAGATCAAATTCACAACAAAGATCAGAGTAAGGGTGTGGGTACCAACCTGCTGCTCCAGAGAACCTCAATGGGGCCTCCATTAAGTTGGGTAGGGCATGGGGCAAGGGAGCAAAGGAATAATGCAGATCAGGAACTAGTTTCAAAACAAGCTTTAGGTGCAATTGCTTTAATGCATGGACCCAGCTGGAAGCAACTATATCAGAAATGTACTGTTTTCGAGGGTCATCTTATCAAAGAAACCACATAACCAGGCTGAGCAAGGCTTTCATTGTTCAAGACTTAAGACAATCTTTGCACCAAACTTCCAGAACACCAAGTGGGCCAAAGAGCCAAGCAGTCCCCAGAGAAGGCTTATTCCTCAACGTCCACTTTGCCTGCTACCAAGAAGGCTCATTAAAAAGGAAGAAACTCCCAGAGGGTGGAACCAGGATTAATGGAGAACAATGAGCAAGGGAGAATCTCCCAGACAGTGATGATAGGACCTAAGCGTGGACCCTCCCCAGCCCCTAGGATAGGAACTTTGACGGTGTCTGCCCGGTGTGATTTCAGAACCACGATGGGTATAGAGACTGTTGTGTATCTCCTATCCTTATTCCCTCCACATGGGAGTACTTATTGAGGTCATATTTGCCCAGCTCCATCATTATACATTGGAGGAGGGTTGGCAAGTGTCTTGTTTTTTCAGTTCAGACAACCCTGGACCAAGAGGAGCCATGTAGACCCGATGGGAAGATGGTTGAACATCATCTGGAAATCCTAGATTTGAAAATAGATATAGCAACTGGAAGAGATTTTGGAGGAGGGGTCAAGCAAGCTGTGGTCAAAAGGTCATTTGGAGCCCAGGGGGCATACTTGGTAGAGACGGTACTTGCCAAGTACTCTCTGTGCTTCCCTACACTTCCTAGCCTCCCTTACAGTTAGGTTGGGGCCATGTGACTAGTTATGGCCAATGGTGTGTGAATGAAGTGACATGTGTCTTTCTCTCTTGCAGAGGCAGCATGCACCAAGTGATATAGCTACAAGGTACAAGAGGGCCCCCTGAGCACACTGAACTTTACATAAGAAAGAAATAAAGCTTTATTACATTAAGTCATAGAGAATCCTGGGTTTATCTGTTTCTGCAGCAGAGCTTAGCCTGTCCTGACTAATATTCCTACTGTGTGCTACTTTTCCTCTAGTCACTGAATAGAAAAAAGCATTGGGTAACAAAGTAACACATTTAGGTTGTTACAAAGTTCCCACAATCTTGTAAAATTCTGATACTGTTGGGCCCTGGACTTCTGGAACCTCTGCTGCACCAGTCTACCAGTTTGGTTAGACTCATTGCTTCTGCCGTTATTTCTGGGGTGTGAGGGGGAGGCTGGAGGACTCCCTGATACCACCTCTCCTCTTTCTGCCTCCAACCCTTCAGTAAGATGTATGGCCCAGACTCCCCTATGAAGGCACCTCTCCCACTGCTCATCCCACCAGGAAAGAGTTATGGGTGCCCAGCAAATGATCTTCACCCTTTCTGAAGACTGTCAACCTAGGGGACAGCCCCTTCCTTGGGTCCCCAGCCCTGCCCAGAGCCAGCTTCTTGGAACATTTCTTTCCACATCATGAGAGATTTTTTCCAGTGCATTTAGGCCAGCAGAGTCTTAATCTTTCTGGGCACAGAGCTCTTTGAAGAGCATCTCTTCCCCATTCCAAGGATGTCTTTACCTGAAGTTAGGAACTTAGATTTAGATTCTGAAGCATGAAAGCCTGAAGGTACATGTCCTTCCCACCTCTGGTATTTAGGAGTGTGGAAATCACAGGGAAATTTGATCCAGGTTCAGCTCCAGAGAGCGTCCAGGTCAAGATCCAGTCTCTGTACCTGCTGTATCTGGGTTGAGATCCGTCCATTTCTGTGAAAGACATTTCCCCCTGAAGCCAGCCATCAACCAGCAGGCAAACAAGACTTGCTCACTCTTCTCTGAGTAAACTCTGGCTTTCAAAAATATAAAATCATCTAACTTATCCAGTAACCTGCCTTCAGTTTCAGGATGTTCAAAGATCCCATAAAGCCCAAACTTGGGCCTCTAAGGGCTTAGAATATCTTGCCTAGAGGAGGAAACACCTTACATTTTAGGCTATTTGATGTATAATAGCTCTTCCAAAGACCTTCCTAATGATGTCAACTTTTGACTATCCTCATTATTAAGTACACAACTTTCAATCCATTGAAAGACTCAGAATCACAGCATTTCAGTGGTAGAGGAGCCCTTAGAGATCAACTAGCCATGGGCCGTGGGAGTGTCCTAATGAGTCGCAGGGACCCCACAGCCATAATGGAGGTACTGAGTAGGCTGGATGCCCCATCCTCTAACTACTTCAAACAACTGATTCATTTTGATCTGTTTTATATTATGGAGGCCCACACAGGTTTTTTGAGGAAGGACTGAAAACACAGTTTAGCTTCTAAAACAATTAAATTACTGATCTCATCCAAATAACCTTCAGGTTACTGATGGAGAAACTGAGGCCCAAACTGGCCTCTAAGATAAAGTAGGCCTTATTTTTTTGGCTTACTTTATTTTATACTTTTATTTATTATAAATACTGTTTGTTTACATATAACTAAATGTACAAATTTATTTACAAATACCATTATTTTCAAGAACAAACCCAACCCATTTTTCACCACCCTCTCCACTCCCACATTGGGTTATAGCCATGTCTGAGATTTCCTGTGGGACCAGGTTTTCTCATTCTTGTGCTACTTCCTCTATCCAGAACACCTTTCCTGACAGGCCCCTCTACACCTCCCCTGTGTCCCAAACTCACTTGATTCACATCTCTCTGTTTTTCTAAATTGGGCTCTCTCTGTGTTCCTGGATAGAACAGACCACCTCTTCCTTGGTGAGCCATGGAGCCTTCTGCACACCTGGCTCTCATAGGTCCTGTTGGCATTTCCCACCTATCTTCCCTTGTCAGTTGTGAGCTCCCTGAGCCCGACAGCCACGTTTCACAGTCTCTGTATCCCTTGCACCAGAATATCTCACTTTGAGTTATTTACCAGTCTTGGCTTGCATGACTTTCCTTTAGGAGGAGGAGCCCTTGTGCCTTAAAGGTTCCTGGTGTGCTGAGAAACCATGCAAAGTGGGGAGCTGAGACTATACTGGTCCTCAAGACTGGGCAGCAAACCACCCCCTCATAAGTCTTCCTGGTCTCAGGACCAGAGTCTTGTCCTTGAAAGTAAGGGAGCGTAAACAACACACTTCTTAATAACACATGGGTCAAAGAAGAAATCTCAAGTGAAATTTAAAAATAAAAATTTGACCTAAATGAAAATAAAAACACAACTTATCCAAATTTATGGGAGGCAGCAAAAGCAGCACTTAGAGGGAAATTTATAGCATTGAATGCACATATTAGAAAAGAAGAATAATTTAAAATCAATAATCTAAGTTTCCACTATAGGAAACTAGACAAAGAAGAGCAATTAAATCCAAAGTAATGAGAAGAAAAGAAATTATAAGAATTAGAGCAGAAATCAATGAAATTGAAAACAAGAAATAATAGAGAAAATCAATGAAACCAAAAGCTGATTCTTTGAAAATATCAGTAAAATTTATAAGCCTCTAGCCAGCCTAACTAAGAAAAAGAGAGAGGACATAAATTACTAATATCAGAAATGAAAGAAGGATATTACTACAGATCTCATGGACATTAAAATGATAATCAAGGAATACTGTGAACAAATTTATACCCACATATTTGATAACCTAGATGAAATGGACCAATTCCTTGAAATATGCCATCTGACAGAACTCACACAAGAAGAAATAGGGAATATGAATATACATATATCTATGAAGGAAATTGAATCAATAATTAATAACCTTTCAAAAGAGAAAGCTCCAGGCCCTAGATGGGTTCACTGGTGAGCTCTACCAAACATTTAAGGAAGAAATTATACCAATTCTCTACAGTCTCTTTCAGAGGATAGAAGCAGAGGAAATACTTTCTAACTCATTCTATGAGGCCAGCATTACCCTATTACCAAAACCAGACAAAGACATTGCAAGAAAAGAAAACTACAGACTAATACATCTCATGAACATAGATGCAAAAATCCTCAACACAACATTATCAAAGAGAATCTAATAATATATAAAAAGAGGTACACACCACAACCAAATGGGGTTTATCCTAGGTTCAATATTCAAAAGTAAGGGAGCCCAGGAAGACAGCTGGGGAAAAAAACCTAAGTACTGAAAAGGAGGATTCCCTGAGTGAGCTCTCTCTTTGGAAATCTTCACAGAATAGGACAGGCCCTGGAGGACGTTAACACTGCCAGGATCAAACATGTGAATGTGTTGGGCAAACTAGATTCACACTCTAGTTGTCCCCTGTTGTTCCCCCTAGATATTCAATGAACTCTGGAACTTTTTATGGTCTCAGCTCATGGATCCAAGGGCATAAGCTTGGTCCTATGCAAGCTCCATTATTCAAGGGTGAAGGTATCCAGACGGGAACCTCAATAATCAGAGGGAAGCTTCCAGGGATGGAGAAATAGCTGCTGTCACCAACCCACACTTGCGGGTTTAAACCTTGGGAATATTTCAATAAGGAAATCTATTGCCCAAAAAGCTCTTTCATGGCCTGGATGTATACTGAGCAACGACCACTTCGTGTATGGAATCTCTAACATTTCTCCCTTACGTTTCACAGACAGAGGAGGCTCTTCACAGGAACCTTACATAATAGCAATAGCTACTGTTTACGAGCCCCCACTCTGCGCCATGCACTTCATAAACATATTCCAATCATCCCAACAGCTCCTCACGGTTCAGGTCCCCACCTCTGTTTACACAGGAGGAATCCAAAGCTCAGAGAGGTTTAGTGACTGGCTCTAGGTCCACAGCAAATAGCAGATCTGGGATTTGAACCCAGGTTTGTCAGATTCCAAAGCTTATGCTGTTTCTACTTCCAGTCTAGCTTTGCACCTGCTGCTTTGTCCCTCCCCTGTTAGAAGTCAACTCTGCCCCATTCCAATTTCCCCACTCACTCAGCCAACACGGCCGCACTGCCCACCACATACTAGGCATTGTGCTAGCCATCGAGAGTCTGAGATGACAAAGGTGTGTGCAGTAAAGAACAAGAAGACCAGCATCCTGGAACTTGCACCATCCAAATTGCCAAGGCTGATCTCAGTTGAATGTGAGACAAAGGCCTGGATGGTCAACGTCCCTTTCCCACTGCAGCTTCCTACTTTCCCCGTCATGCAACCTTCCCCACCCTATTTCCTGACACCGATTTCTTTAAGGTGCCCTGCAGGATTCTCCACCATCCTCCAGTAAGGATCTTACTCTCCTTCATCAAAGTTGGCCAATTCGATGCCTATTCTCCCAGAACTCAGCTGACTACACACTGAGTTTTTTTTCCTCAGGAGCTCTGTAAACGACAACTCATTCATTCATTCATCCAGCAAACACTTAAGTCTCTTCTAGGTGCCAGGAACCCTTGGGTAAGCCCTGGGGTTACAACGACAAATAATACTGTGGTGCTAACTTCATGGAGGAAGAAGGTGGACACACAAGGGCTCCCAAGTATGACAGGTGAAGTGACAGGAGTCAGGACATGGTACAGCATAAGGGATGGTCGAGTCCATGTACTCTGAGGACAAATGCTTCCAGAGAGGCTTCAAGGAAGAGGTGACAGCTCCAATTAAGCATGAAGCATGAGCAGCTGATCTTGGGTTTCCAGGAAAAGAGGTAGGTTGGGGAGTTGGTGTAGGAAACAATGTTCATGAGAAGGAACTAGCATGAGCAAAATCACAGAAGTATGAATCACCAGCGACATTCCCCAAATTCCAAGAGATAGGGGATGGCTGGGTCGTGGTGTATAGTGTGTGTGTGTGTGTGTGTGTGTGTGTGTGTGTGTGTGTTGTTGGAGGAAGTGTGCACAGGGAGGCGCACTAGGCAAGGACCAGATTCTGCAGTGCTTGTAAGCTGTGCTAGAGAGAGGCTAGACTTTACCTTGTGGGCTGTGGTCACACTTCACTGTGCACCAGAATTCCCCAGGGGCCAATTACGTGCAGGTCCCTGGGCCCACACCAGCAACTCTAGTTCATCAGGGCTGGGCAGGGGCCTGGAGTCTGCGTGTTTGACAAGCAGCCAGATGATCCCGATGTATGTGGTCTTAGGACCCCTGCTTGCTACAGGAGAGGTGGAGCCTATGGGCAACACCTTGACCCGACCCGACCCTGGCTAATGAGACAAGAGCCAACCACATCATAGAGCTCCAGTGTCCTCAGTGCCATTCATACCACCATCTCATACAGTCAAGATTCAGGGCCCCTAAGAAAATAAGGGCTCGGCTCCTGTTCTGCCCTCACTCACAGCTGAGGCTCAGAGAGGGAAGACGCTTGCCTGCGCTTGCAGCCTGTGTCCACTAGAGGCAGAGCTGGGATTAAAAGCCACGCTCCTCTCTGCCCATGGGGCCATGGCCATGGCCCTATGTCCACAAAGCTGTTATTGCAGAAAAGTCATCTCCAGCTCTAAGCTGACCGTCAAGGCCCAGGACTGGTCAGCTGATGGAGCCCCTGCTGTTCCTCCTGCAGAGCATTTTAACTGCAGAACATTTTAACTTGAATAAGGCACTCTTGGGAGCCAGGGGCATGAATCCCTGGTGATGTCAATGCAGGTGCCATGACAAGACAGAGTTGGGGGCAGGTAAAGTCCTTCTCCTGGGCCTCGAATCATAGCACAAAAGAGTTGCTGGGTCACTGCTGAGAAAATTTCATCAAAGGTCATTCAGCTCTCTGTATTTTATAAATTCAAGTACACTAGCTTATTTAAAGGCATCTGGAATGTCACTGATGGTCAGACTTCGAGTCTCTGGAAGGCTAACAGAAATGTTTCTGGAGCCTCTGTCTGTGCCCTTCCAGCAAAATGAAACTCACTTTTTAAGACCGACTATTCTGTGTGGGGATGCTTGGGAGTAGAGTTCCATCTCCTTCTCCACCAGATTCTTTAGGCACAAGTCTCTACACCATTGACAGCAGAAAGAGGCCTCAGCCCCGTGGGTCCCAGCCAAGAGCTGGGGAGAGTCTAGCTCTGCCAATTTCAGAGTTCATTTTGTTCAGAGAAAGCAAACCATTTGCTGGGGGAACTTAGCCAGTCGGCAGAAGCCCATTTCTTATGCACCAGAGCCTCCTGCTGGCCACATATGAATCATGATGGTCCCGCCTAAATCGGACCCTCTACTTTGGAAAGCTCCCAGTTTAAGATGTTCAGACTTTCACTTGTGAAATCAAATCACACGCCACTCAAAATCCATGGAGAAGAAGGTGGCTTGTTCCACAATGAGTGCCAGGGGTCCACTGTATGTGGGGAGATTTAATTAGATTCCACTTCACACGTTACACTGGTGTGAATTCCAGATGAATTAAAGAGTTACATATAAAAATGTGGACTACTAAAAGAACTAGGAGAAAATATGAGTGCACATTAATTTAATTCATGGTGGAAAATACTTTATGAATGTAGAACCAAAATAAGATTTTATGAGCCAGCCCTGATGGCCTAGTGGTTAAGTTTGGTGCACTCCGCTTCGGCGGCCCGGGTTCGGTTCCCTGGTGTAGAACCACACCACTCATCTGTGATGGCAGCTCACATAGAAAAACTAGAAGGACTTACAAGTAGAATATACAACTATGCACTGGGGCTTTGTGGGGAAAAGAAAAGAGGAAGATTAGCAACAGATGTTAGCTTAGAGCGAATCTTTCCCTGCAAAAAAGAAAAACATGAATAGATTTAACAAGAGGAAACATGTTCATTTCCTCATGGCAGTCATCTTAGATGGAAACAGACATAGGACAGAGATTCAGGTGCAGGAGAGTTATTGAGAAGAGCTCTCACACTAACACCTGTCAGGGAGGGAGAGAAGCAAGACCACACAGGGAGCTGGGATAGACCTCCAGCTGTCCTGAATCAGGCTTTTGTGAACCCATAGGACCAGTCATTAGATGTGAGATGCCCGAGGGAGTCAATTCCCAGGGAGAGACTCAGCTGTGAGCCGTCCATCAACCAACATTCACGGCAGCTGGAAAAATAAGTGTCTCTGTCCTTCAGGGGGAATCTGGGTGGCACACCACACCATCCACTACACCAATATTTGCGTCCATTTCATCCTACCCTTGGTAACATCAACAGTTGATATTTTTAAATCTTTGCCAGTTTCATGGGTAAAAAAAATTGAATAGTCTTTTAATTTGTTAAAGCATCTTTTTTTTCGTATATTTACTGATTTTTCCCAGATTTTGTGACATGCCCAGTCGAATTCCTTGCTCCTTTCTCTACTAACTAAACTTGGCCTCTCTATAAAGTGAAAGTTCAGATAACAACTAATCTACAAAGGCAACTGGCAGCAAATTACGAGTTGAAGGCTTGTCTTCTTCTATAATCATAATTATAAAACTTTAAATGTATTCTTAAGAACTTAAAAACTTTTACATCCCAATTTATTCTTACCCTCCATTCCATCCAGCTATATTTTACTGTAATTCCATTCTCCTCCTTTTTCTTAAAAGCCTGAAGGCGACAACTTTGAAGAATGCTGGCTGTCAACTGCTAAAATGATAATCAAGTTCTTTCGAGAGAAATTTATCTTCTAGCAAAAAGGCATTTAGCTGCATTTTTAGATGTTCCCATATCAAGATATGATTACCGAATCTTTTGTATCCTAAAAAGTGTTCATGTGTACTAGCTTCTAAAAAAAAAAGCCATATTTTTTTCAAGGATCACCTTCTGAAAAAACATCATCATATTGTCAAGACACGAGACTTTTTTTTGTAACGAATATAAATTTCACATGTTGGTATAGTGAAAGTGTTCAGAGAAATGCTATTGTTAAAATAGACTTGGTGAGGCTAAAGCTTCGAAAATCATCTCTCTCTAAGTAAAAGACGATAGACAATTCAAGACAGAAATGATGAAGCTTCCTATGGTTCGCACCCACTTAATTCAATTTCACCAGTGGCTGTTGAATATCTACCCTCCGGAAGGCACCATAAGCTTGGGTGATTTACGTCCCTATTCCTCAATACGGCATTCAAGGTCCCTCAGGAGCTTGCTCAGCCTACCTTTCTAGACACTTCTGCAGCCACGCCCACCACGCCCCTTAAAGTGCACCATACAGGACCCTGGGATGGTCCCAGAACGTGTGTCCCTGCCTCCCATCCTCTGTACTTGCTGATGACACTCCCTCTTGTATGGTCTTTCTCCACACAGGGAACTGCTGCAGCTCAAACCCTCTTTCTGTGTAAGCTGCTCTCTCGTCGTCTGTCCCCAGCGAAGGTCCCCTTCCTTCTCTAGGTTCTCACAGTGGTTTGTATGACACTGACCACAGACTTTCTGTAGTTTTGGACAGTTGTTCTCTTCCACCACCTATGAGGCCACAGATTCTTTAAGGGAATGAGCTGTGCCCTTCAATACGCGGCTGTAGACGTCGTTAGCCAAGTTTGTGAATGAGCAAATGAATAGATTTGGGAAGCAGTCAGCAGTGTACAGAGCATTTACACGGACTGGAGGTGATTTAATCATCACAAGTGCCCTGCAGGCTTGTGATACTGTTTTATTCCATTTTTTGTTGGAAATGAAGCTGAGAGAAACAGACAGACAGACAGAGAGAGAGAGAATTAAATAAGTTCCTGCCTTCAAGGGGTTTACAAGCCAGGAGGGAAACAGAGATACTGTAAGGACTTGACAGACATTGCAGAATCAGTCTTGGGGACCAAGAGGTAAAAGAGATGAATTCCAATTTAAAGGGAAAATAAATTATGTTCATTTTGATTTTCCTATGAGTTACAAAAATCCTAGCAATAACATAAACACACCACACAGGGGCAGAAGAAGCTCATTATAATTAGGATGTAATATACCTTAATGAGTTTGTGCCTGTTTGTAATTCTACGCTGGGTGGAGACAGAAGGAAATTAGGTTCCTCACATTGATTAAGTGCCCACTATGTGCCAGAAAGTTTACATGGGTGAGTCAATCAATTCTCTGGTGCAATTAACCCGGTAAGGGATTCTTATCTGCCCCCCAAACCTCCCCACCTTCCCCATCCCTACGCACCCCTCAACCCCAGGGGTAATGTGACTTGTCCAAGGTCACATATATGCTCAGCAGTGGACATGGGATTCAAACCCGTGTCAGATTCCAAAGTCTGTTTTTATTCTTTTCATTTCCTATTTCCTTTTCACACACTTTAGAATACACAAATAAGACAAAAATGCATTCTCATTGTTAATAAAGAAATTAAAGATAAAACATACATCATCCTTGATTCCCACCTAACTCCACTCCTCTCTCAAGGGTAAGTGCTGGTATCAGTTTGCTGTGCCCCTTTCCAGACTTTCCTCCATGCATTTGCAAATGTACAGATATTTATTTGAACACAAATGAGTTCACATTGAGTTATTATTTCACTGCTATGTTATATTTACTGACTTAAAAGATGTCTTATAATGACATATTATGTTTGAAAATTGATGTTATATACTATTTCCTGCAAGACAGTCTGCTAGATGAAACAAGAGGGGTCTTGGATTGACAATTATTATAGCTGGATGACAGGGTTCGTTGTACTCCAATTCACCATAATAAAACAAATTTTAGATACTCATAGATTTCCACTGCATAGTCTCCACTTAGGATAGAGGAAAATGAAAAGAACACTGCTCCCACCTTTACAACAACAGAATTGCCAGACAAATTGTAATTTGTAACTTTTCTTGAGCCGTCAGATAGCTGAGGTCAGGGGGCAAACAATCATGCCACAAGACAATAAACCCTGTCACCCTCAGGGTACTAGTGAAAACCCATTACAGATGGGGGAAAGGGACCAAAAAATGTTCTCTACTTTGGGGAAAAATGCAGGGTGACTGTCCACGACCAGACCTCCAGTTGGAAGTGGGCAGGATGGCTGAGAAGGCCCTGTCTCCAAGACCCAGCGACAGAGCTCTCAGCAAAAACAGAGGCTGAGTCAGAACAAGAGAGGATGTTTCCACCCCCAACCCCCACCAGAGGCAGATGTGACTTCTTGTGCATGTGCCCTGTGCAGGCTCACAGGGCCCATGCTCAGAAGGGTCCTGCACTTGGTTTAACACTCTGCTGTTGCCGTCTTAACACTTTTAATAATTTTGACCAGGGTGCCCCACATTTTCATTTTTCACTGTGCCCTTCAAATTGTGTAGGCAGTCCTGCCACCAGGCTAACAAGTGTAACAAGTAACCAGCAGAAGAAAGAAATAATAAACTTCAAGATAGTTTCATTGAGATTATACATTCTGAGGAACAGAAAGAAAAAATAATTAAAAAAAAAAAAAAGAATAAGGTAAGTGAACAGAGCTCCAGAGACCTCTGGAACACCATCAAGTGTGCCAATGCAGTCACGTGTTGCATAATGACATTTCAGTCAATGACAGACAACACGTACAACCATGGTCCCATAAGATTAGCGCCACATAGCCTAGGTGTGTAGTAGGCTATACCATCTAGGTTTGTGTAAGTAACTCTATGGCGTTTGCACAATGATGAAATCACGTAATGATGCATTTCTCAGAACAAATCCCCATCGTTAAGTGACACGTGACTGTATACACATCAATGGGAGTACCAGAAGAAGAGAAAAGAAAGAGAAGGATGTATAGTATATTTGAAGACACAATGGCCTAACACTTGCTAACAGTTGATGAAAAACATTAACATGTACATCCAAGAAACTTAACAAACTCCAAGTAGGATAAACTCAAAATTTTCCACACCTAGACACATCATAATTCAACTTCCAACATCCAAAGACAAAAAAAGAATCTTGAAAGCAGCAAAAAACAAGAGACCCATCCTGTACAAGTGATTCTCAATAAGATTAATAGCTGATTTCTCATCAGAAATCATGGAACCCTAAAGGCAATGAGATGATATATTCAAAGTAAAGAAAGCGAAAGACAATCAACCAAGAATTCTGTATCTGGCAAAACTATGGATATAGTTTGCTATAAAATCCAAATCTATGGAAATTGAGGGGGTGACATCAGCGTCATGGCAGAGTGAGCTTTCCCGTGAACTCTTCCCCCGATAAGATACAACAAAAGGAACAGTCACAGACCAACAACGGAATCTCAGACAGTGAAAAGCTAGATCGGAAAGATCCACACTGCTGCACATCTGAGAGTGGAACGCGCTGGGCCCCTGGAGGAAGTGAGGAGAGGTAAGGAGAACTCCTCTCCCTCCCCATCAGATCAGTGATGCCAGTCTGCGTGGCTCCCAGAGAGGGGGGAGGGGCGGCCCTCGGCGGGGAAACCGTAGCTCTTCAGGTTCTCTCAGCCAGTGGGAAACTCCCGCACAGAGGACTCAGAAGAGCCGCAGGGCTACCATCAACATCTGAGCACCCCAGAGAGCACATAACGAGGGGCGAACGAGAAGCCCCCCATGCCAGGGACCCAGAGGGCAAAAGAGAGAGCCCCCCCTGCAGCTCAACCGACCCTGCAGCTCAACCGACCAGACCAGACCAAGCGATCTACGGCAGACCAGATCAAGCCACCCGACCTGCGGATCACAGCGGGGGGTGGGGGGTGGGGGGCGACTGCAGATCGCAGCAGAAAAACCGCGGCAGAGCACAGGGGGCTTAGACTACACAGCCCTTTACCACCACACAGTAGCGGCGGGTGGAAATTGCAACCAGAGATTTCCAAGATGAGGAAAAACAAAACCAACACAGGAACCACAATGCAAAGATATATGAAATCACCAGACCAGAAGCAAAATGACAAGCACCCAGAAACCAACCCCGAAGACACAGAAATCCATAATCTAAACAACAGAGATTTCAAAATAGCTATCATAAAAACACTCAATGAAATACCAGACAACACAAACAATTCAATGAGATTAGGAGTTTCTTCACAAAAGAGATTGAAATCATAAAGAAAAACCAATCAGTGCTGATGGAGATGAAGAACACAATGGAGGAGATAAAGGAGAATCTGGAATCTTTAAAGAACAGAGCTGACAATATGGAGGAAAGAATTAGCACTTTAGAGGATAGGAATACAGGTATGCTCCAGATGGAAGAGGAGAGAGAACTAAGACTAAAAAGAAATGAAGAAAGTCTCCGAGAAATATCTGACTCTATTAGGAAATGTAACATAAGAATTATAGGTATTCCTGAGGGAGAAGAGAGGGAAAGAGGAACAGAGAGCCTATTCAAGGAAATAATAGCTGAGAATTACCCAAATCTGGGGAAGGAGCAGGAAATACCAGTAAGCGAAGCCAACAGGTCACCTAAATATATTAACAGACAAAGGCCTTCACCACGACACCTAGTGGTAAGGCTAGCCAGAGTCAATGATAAAGAAACAATATTAAGGGCAGCTAGACAAAAACAAAAAATAATGTACAAAGGAACTCCCATCAGGCTCTCATCGGATTTCTCAACAGAAACTTTACAGGCTAGGAGAGACTGGAATGATATATTCAAAATACTGAAAGACAAAAACTTTCAGCCAAGAATACTCTATCCAGCAAAAATATCTTTCAAATATGTTGGAGAAATAGTAACTCTCCCAGATAAACAAAAGCTAAGGGAGTTCATGGCCACGAGACCCCCACTACAAGAAATACTCAAGAAGGCGCTCAGGCCTGAAAAAAAGAAGAGAAAGGGAATACAAAGCTTGGAGCAAGGAGAAAAATAGGTAGAAAAACTCAGAAATATAGTAGATCTTTACCGGAATAGGTTAGCAACCACTTAAATACTAAAATCAAAGATCAAAGGAAGGAACTCACCAAAAATAAATTTAACCTCATCACTGTAAACACACAGCCACAACACAAGATAGAATAAGGTATAACAAGAACAACTTAGAAGAGGAAGAGGAAAGTGATTGAACTGACTTAGTATAAGGAAATAGGAGGCCATCAGATCATGGACTATCTCATACACAAGATTTTTTACCCAAAACTCAAGGTAACCACTAAACAAATAATCAAAACAAAACCACATATGATAAACAAAGAGAAAACTAGAAGGGTCATAAGACAGAACAACCAAACTGAATTGGCAGTCCGAAACAAATGGGACAAGAAACAAAGGAAATGCAAAAGAACCAGAAAAATAAGTGACAAAACAGCAACATTAAGCCCTCGTATATCAATAATTACCCTAAATGTAAATGGCTTGAACTCTCCAATCAAAAGACACAGAGTGGCAGGATGGATTAAAAAGCAAGACCCAACAATATGCTGCCTTCGGGAAACACATCTTAGCACTAAAGACAAGCACAGGTTCAGAGTGAAAGGATGGAAGACAATACTCCAAGCTAATGGCAAACAAAAGAAAGCAGGTGTTGCCATACTCATATCAGACAAAGTAGACTTCAAGATAAAACAGGTTAAGAGAGACAAAGAAGGGAAATATATAATGATAAAAGGGACACTCCATCAAGAAGACACATCACTTATAAATATATATGCACCCAACATAGGAGCACCAATGTACATAAAGCAACTATTAACAAACCTAAAAGGAGACATTAACAACAACATAATAATAGTAGGGGATCTTAATACCCCACTTACATCAATGGATAGATCATCCAGACAAAAAGTCAATAAAGAAAGAGTGGACTTAAATGAAAAACTGGACGAGATGGACCTAGTAGACATATACAGAGCACTCCATCCAAAAACAGCTGACTACACATTCTTCTCAAGCTCGCATGGAACATTCTCTAGGATAGACCATATGTTGGGAAACAAAGCAAGCCTCAATAAATTTAAGAAGATTGAAATCATAACAAGCATCTTTTCAGACCATAATGCTATGAAACTGGAAATGAACCATGAAAAAAAACTGGGAAAGTGACAAAAATGTGTAGATTAAACAACATGCTACTGAACAACCAATGGATCACTGATGAAATTAAAGGCGAAATCAAAAACTATCTGGAAACAAACGAAAATGATAATATGCCATGTCAAACCATATGGGATGCAGCAAAGCGGTCCTGAGAGGGAAACTCATAGCGATACAAGCCCACCTTAACAAACAAGAAAAAGCCCAAATAGGCAACCTTAGATTACATCTAACAGAACTAGAAAAAGAAGAACAAACAAAGTCCAAAGTCAGCAGAAGGAGAGAAATAATAAAAATTAGAGCAGAAATAAATGAAATTGAGAGCAAAAAAACAGTAGAAAGGATTACTGAAACAAAGAGTTGGTTCTTTGAGAAGATAAACAAAATCAACAAACCCTTAGCCAGGCTTACTAAGAAACAAAGAGAAAAGGCTCAAGTAAATAAAATTAGAAATGAAAGAGGAGAAATTACAACAGATACCACGGAAATACAGAGGATTATAAGAGAATACTATGAGAAATTATATGCCAACAAATTGGACAATCTAGAAGAAATGGATAAATTCTTAGACTCATACAACCTCCCAAAACTGAACCAAGAAGAAATGGAGAATCTGAATAGACCAATCACAAGTAAAGAGATTGAAATAGTAATCAAAAACCTCCCAAAAAATAAAAGTCCAGGACCAGATGGCTTCTCTGGTGAATTTTACCAAACATTCAAAGAAGATTTAATACCCATCCTTCTCAAACTATTCCAAAAAATAGAGGAAGATGGAACACTTCCTAAATCATTCTACGAGGCCAACATCACCCTGATACCAAAGCCAGACAAAGACAATACAAAGAAAGAAAATTACAGGCCAATATCGCTGATGAGCATTGATGCAAAAATCCTCAACAATATATTGGCAAACCGAATACAATACATTAAAAAGATCATACACCATGATCAAGTGGGATTTATACCAGGGACACAGGGATGGTTCAACATCCGCAAATCAATCAACTGATACATCACATCAACAAAACAAAGAAGAAAAACCACATGATCATCTCAATAGACACAGAGAAGGCATTTGACAAGATACAACATCCATTTATGATAATAACTCTCAACAAAATGGGAATAGAAGGAAAGTACCTCAACATAATAAAGGCTATTTATGACAAACCCACAGCCAACATCATACTCAGTGGGGAAAGACTGAAAGCCATTCCTCTGAGAACAGGAACGAGGCAGGGCTGCCCACTCTCACCACTCCTGTTCAACATAGTACTAGAGGTTTTGGCCAGAGCAATTAGGCAAGAAAAAGGAATAAAAGGAATCCAAATAGGTAACGAAGAAGTGAAACTCTCACTATTTGCAGATGACATGATTGTATATATAGAAAACCCTAAAGAATCTGTTGGAAGACTATTAGAAACAATCAACAACTACAGCAAAGTTGCAGGGTACAAAATCAATCTACAAAAATCAGTTGCATTTCTGTATGCTAATAATAAACTAACAGAAAGAGAGCTCAAAAAGATAATATCATTTACAATTGCAACAAAAAGAATAAAATACCTAGGAATAAATCTTACCAAGGAGGTGAAGGACCTATACAATGAGAACTACAAGACATTATTGAAAGAAATCCAAGATGACATAAAGAAATGGAAAGATATCCCATGCACGTGGATTGGAAGAATAAACATAGTTAAAATGTCTATATTACCTAAAGCAATCTACAGATTCAATGCAATCCCAATCGGAATCCCAATGACATTCTTCACAGAAATAGAAAAAAGAATACTAAAATTTATATGGGGCAACAAAAGACCCTGAATAGCTAAAGAAATCCTAAGAAAAAAGAACAAAGCAGGAGGCACCACAATCCCTGACTTCAAAACATACTACAAAGCAATAGTAATCAAAACAGCATGGTACTGGTACAAAAACAGACACACAGATCAATGGAACAGAATTGAAAGCCCAGAAATAAAACCCCACGTATACGGACAGCTGATTTTCGACAAAGGTGCTAAGAACATACAATGGAGAAAGGAAAGTCTCTTCAATAAATGGTGTTGGGAAAACTGGACAGCCACATGCAAAAGAATGAAAGTGGACCATCTGCTATCACCATTCACAAAAATTAACTCAAAATGGATCAAAGACCTGAAGGTGAGACCTGAAACTATAAAACTCATAGAAGAAAATATAGGCAACACACCATTTGACATTGGTTATAAAGGAATCTTTTCAGATGACATGCCTACCCAGACTAGGGAAACTAAAGAAAAAATAAACAAGTGGGACTTTATCAGATTAAAGAGCTTCTATAAGACAAACGAAACCAGAATCAAGATGAACAGACAACCCACCAGCTGGGAGAGAATATTTGCAAAACATACATCTGACAAGGGGTCGATCTCCATAATATATAAAGAGCTCACACAACTGAACAACAAAAAAACAAACAACCCAATCAAAAAATGGGCAGAGGAAATGAACAGACACTTCTCCAAAGAAGATATACAGATGGCCAATAGGCACATGAAAAGATGTTCAACATCACTAATCATCAGGGAAATGCAAATCAAAACAACACTAAGATACCACCTCACGCCCGTTAGAATGGCTATAATCACCAAGACAAAAAACAACAAGTGTTGGAGAGGATGTGGAGAAACAGGAACCCTCATACACAGCTAATGGGAATGCAAACTGATGCAACCTCTATGGAAAACAGTATGGAGATTCCTCAAAGACTTAAAAATAGAGATGCCCTATGACCCAGCCATCCCATTACTGGGACTCTATCAACGAACCTGAAATCAACAACCCAAAGAGGCTTATGCACCCCTGTGTTCATTGCAGCATTATTCACCATAGCCAAGAAGTGGAAGCAACCTAAGTGTCCCTCGACTGACGATTGGATCAAGAAAATGTGGTATATATGTATACAATGGAATACTACTCAGCCATAAAAAAGACAAAATCGTCCCATTTGCAACAACATGGATGGGCCTGGAACGTATTATGTTAAGTGAAATAAGCCAGAAAGAGAAAGACAAACACTGTATGATCTCACTCATATGTGGAATATAAACCAACACATGGACAGAGAAAACTGTACTGTGATTACCAGGGGCAGTGGGGGTGGCGGGGGGGGTGGGCACAAGGGGTGAAGGGAGTCATATATATGGTGATGGACAAACAAAAATGCACCACCCAAAATTTCACAATATTAAAAGCCATTAAAACATCAATAAAAAAAATCCAAAACTATGGACATGGAAGTTAAGATATTCTCATATAAACAAAAACTTAGAAATTTAGTTGCTAGCAGACCTTCCCTACAAGAAATGCTAAGGAGAATCCCACTGGCTGAGAGGAAAGGACACCAGACAGTAATTCAAATCCACGTGTCCACAGGAAGAGTAAGTATAGAGATGTTATAAATGTATTTTTCGTATGCAACTCTTTTTTCCCCCTTCTATCTGATTTAAAAAAAAAAAAACTACATAAAGCAAAAAATTATAAATCTGTGTTTATGGGCATAAAACGTATAAAGATGTAATTTGTATGATAATAATAGCACAAAGGAGGGAGGAGTGAATAGAGCTATATATGAGCAAAGATTTTGTGTACTATTAAAATTTAAATTGGTGTTAATTTGAACTAGATTATTATAAATTAAGATTTTAATTATAATTCCCAGGACAACCACTAAGATAATAAGTCAAAAAATGTATATATATTTCACATCCACTAGGATGATTAGAATCAACAAAACAGAAAATAACAAGTGTTAGTGAGGATATGGAAAAATTGGAACCCTCATATATTGCTGGTGGAAATATAAAATGGTGCAGCCACTTCGGAAAACATGGCAGGTTCAAAAAGTTTGGCAGGTTCAAAAAGTTAAACATAGAAATACCATAGAAGCCAGCAGTTCCACTCCAAGAAAACTGAAAACATATACCCATACAAAAATTTGTACATGAATGATGAAAGCAGAATTATTTTTAATAGACAAAAAGTGAAAACACCAAATATCCATCAACTGATGGATGGATAAACAGAATGTGGTATATCCAGACAATGGAATATTTTCAGCCATAAAAAGAAATGAAATACTAACACATGCTATGATACTGATGAACCTTGAAAACATTAAGCTAAGTAAAAGAAACCAGACAAAAGGCCACATATTGTGTGATTCCATTAATATGAAATGCCTTGAGTAGGCAAATTCATAGAAAGAGAAAATAGATTAGCGGTTGCCACAAGCTGGGAGGAGGAGGAAATCGGGAGTAAGTGCTAATAGATATGGGGTTTCTTATAGGTGTGATAAAAATGTTCCGGAATTAGATAGTGGTAATGGTTGTACAATTCTGTGAATATACTAAAAACCACTGAACTGTACACTTTAAAATGGTAAATTTTAAGATATGTGAGTTATAGCTCAATTAAAAAAAAACTACATGCATGTTTATAGTGGCTTATTTGTAATTACCAAAAAGAAAAAGAAAGAAAGGCAAAGAAACAACTTCAAGTCTCTCCAGAGGGAATGGATAAACACACTGGTCCATGCATGCAATGGAATACACCTCAGCAATAAAAAGAGAACGGATTACCAAGTCACGCAACGACATGGTTGTATCTCAAATACATTATACTAAATGAAAGTAGCCAGACTCAAAGGGCTACGCACTGTATAATTCCATTTCTATGACATTGTTACAAGACAAAATTATAGGGATAGATAACAGATCAGCAGTTGCTGGTAACTAGGGAAGGGGGAGGGGTTGATTACAAAGGAACATGGCAGAAGGTACTCTAGGGAGGTGATGGAAGTCTTCTCTATCTTGATAGTGTTGGTGATTACAGGACTGCCTACATTTGTCAAAACTCACAGAATTGTACACTAAGAAGGATAAATTTGACTTTATGTGTCTCATATCTTCATTAAAAATGTGGGTAATTTTTCTTTAACATCTTAAACATCTTAGAAATCTTAGATGTCAATGCTTGGAATATCACCTCATTTTTAGGCTGCTGCAGAACATTCCACACTATGGATATATCCTAGTTTATTTATCCATTCCTTAACTGGTGGTCACTGAAGTTGTTCCTTTCTTTTCCTTTCCTTTTCTTCCTATGATAGCGTTGCTTCCATAAATATTCCTGTACTTGCTTCCTTCTGCCACGGGTTTTTATTTTGGTAAGACATACATCTACAATAGAATTCCTAGGTCAAGGCTCACCCTCAGTGTTCTGCTGAACATGGACAACCCTCAGAGATTCTTCTGCCAGTTGGCAGACTGGAACCTTCCCTCCACCGCCCAATGTGGGGCTGATTATTGAGCATTGGGGCTCCGAGTTTCCTTTTCTAAGGGTTGGCTACTTTTTGATTCAGAGACTTGTCTCCAGCATCATTGCCCTGTTGGGTGGATTGAATTGGCTGATATATATCCCTTCTGTGGCTCATTTATCTTGCTTTCCAACAAGCCTCTCTTTCAGGAGGTGGCTGATAGATGTGATTCTAAAGCTACACAGAATTTTCTTGGCAGCAATATTGATTTTCTTAAAGCAATGCAAGACAGCTTCAATTACCACAATCGATGGCTTTCTTTACTATGCACAGATGATTCATGCAGGGGTTTTTTGTGTCTAATTGGAAATCCCTAGGAAGTGTTGGTTTCCCAAGGTGATGTAAATATCATGTTTTTTTTTTTTTTACATATAGTTAGCCATGGAGTCTTGAAACTTGGAGGGACCCATACACCCAGAGGGGAAAGAACTGTGGATGAAGTTATTCGTCATGGAATACTCAGTGTCTAGCATGGTGCCTGGCATGTAGTAAGTGTGTAAATGTTGAAGATAAAATCTCTCCAGGGCATTCGGTGGAATCCAGCCAATCTATTTGAGTATTTACACTCACAAGCTTTGGAATCAGACATCGGTCTGCTGTAGGCCTATGCTTCCAATATCTCTTTCTCCATCCCAGGGTTCCTTTCTGAGCTCCAGAGTCACGTGTCTGTCTGCCTACTAGGCATCTCCACTGGGGTGGCCCGTCCACATCTCAACTACAACACGCATCAAACAGACTCAGCTTCCTCCTCTCTGCTCCTCCCCCAGTGTCCTCACTTCAGGAAATGGCAAAAATACCCACTTGGTGGGCCAAACCAGAAACCTGGGCATCACCTTTCTAGGTCGCTCTCCCACACCCAATCAATTTCCAGTCCTGTTGATTCCACCTCCTAACTATCTCTCATAAATGCCTTTGGAACCCACTGATTCTATCCATCCCATCATCACGGCCATGTCCACGCTGTGCCCTAGAATGACTATAACCCATTCCCAACTTATCTCTTAACCTCTGTGTCCTCCCTCACACTATTCTCCAATTGGCAGTGTTATCTTTTGAAAGATGCCTGGTTAACACCTTTCAATATCATCTTTAGAATAAAGTCCCAACTCATTCATGTGGCTTCCAACTCTGCCATGATCTGTCCCTTGTCTATCCTCCCGCCTCACTCTTCACTCCTCTGTCCTTCCTTCCTCCTTCTCTGCCTTCACCTTACTAATTCCTAGTCATCTTTCAGGTCTCAGTTAGATATTTCTTTCTCCCAGAGACCTTTGCTGTCTCCCCAATTCTGGGTTATTTGCCTGTCCTATGTGCTCCGGTAACACCTGGCACATTCTAGCTCTTTTCACAACATATTGTAATTGCTTGTTTCATTACCTGGCTTTTCCACTTGACTATGAACTCTATAAGGGCAGAGAGTACAACTGTGTTTTTAATCATTTTGTCTCCAAAAGTTACTACAATTCCTCTAAGGTAAGTAATAATAATGTAATAATTGGAAGAGGAAGATAAGAAGGAAGAAGAGGAAGAAGAAGGAGAAGAAGGAGGAGGAGGAGGGGGAGACAGGGAAGGTGGAGAGGGAGGAGGAGGAAGAGGAGGAGGAGGGAGGGAAAAGAGGGGAAAGGGAAAAGCTGCCTGTCTAGCCCCACACACTACCTCTGAGCCTTCAGCCACCACTGTGGCAGTTGAAAAATAGTTTTCAATTGAGTCCAAGTGGTGTGATGTGGACAGGGGCCCTCAAGATCATTATCTTCTGCCTCATTAGCTGCAAAACATCCCCTAGGGCCTCATCCTGATACCTTCCAAGGCCTCCCCAATGTGGAGTGGACATATGCGCTGCCCGCTTGCAGGCCCAGGAAGGCACCCATAATGATAATCCAGGCTCACTTGGATTGAATGCATCAGCAGATCCCCAAAGTGATGATTTTCAGTTTGGAAAACAATTACCTAGTTAGCGTGTCCATTACTGGAAATCAAAGTCATTATCCTGGGATTCTCTTCTGCTTCTAGGCCTCCTGGGGCGCGCAATGCTGAGAAAAGGCAGGATGCCCGCAATACCCAGCTGTGCCCCATCAGGCAGCAGGGAGCTCTTCCCAAACTCACGCAAGGGGGAGCCTTTCTGGCAACGCAATGGCTCAAACAGGCATGCCCCAGCCCAACCTTCTCAACCGGTTGATGTGAAGGTTGATTGACATGTGTGGAGTGAGACAAGAGCTCCTTGTGGAGGAGCAGAAGATGGTAATGGTTTATGGTGGCCTGGGCACTGACTTAGACGTCTGCCCATAGGACGCTCTGAGCCCAGGAAGTGGTAAAGCAGGCCAATGCTTTAAGGACAGACTAAAGAACAGGACCTGGAGCCTCATGAATGAGCCAAAAAGTAAGTTAATTAACCAGTAAACTAAGAAGAATAGCCTATTTTATTGAGCATGTCCTATGGACGGGTACTGGGCCAAGCACTTTCCATGGAGCATCTCATTTAACTTTTATGACAACCCTGCCACGTCCTATCATTGGTCCCACTTCATAAATGAAGAAACTCTTGGGATTCCAAGTCCTGAGATGTTTCTACTGCAACAGCCAGGGCTGGACATGGTGACGCCACATGTCAAATCTCAGCATCGAGTGTTTAGAATATGGAAAATTCCATATGCTTTTGGATCTCTCTCATCAACAAGAGAACCCTCCTTTTATCTGTGTTCCAAGTGTAAATAGCCTCCTAGCCAACACATATAAGCACAAAATGCCACATTTGAAAAATCAAATAAAAAAATCAAATTATATCCAGCTCTGAGTTCTTCTCATAAAAGTTTCCAAGAAGTCCATATCTAACCCTGGTGGACTCCCTCCCACTCTTTTCACTTAGAAAGGTTTCACCAGAAATCCCAAGGTTTACTCAGACCGTAAAATTGGGAGAGAGACCTGGCTCTCTCCTTTGTTCACCATCCCCATCCACGGTGGCCATTTGTGGGAGCACAGCCCAGGCATATCCACCCCAGAAACATGCAAACTCTGCCCCTTTCCAAGCTCGGGACCACTCCATAGCCCTCCTCAGAGCTCAGAAATAAACAACTCCTCCTCTATGAGAAAAACCAGCTTAAATCATGAAACACAAAAGCTATTAAATCCTCTTTGTGGCAAGAGAGCCCCCAACTTGGAACTCAAAGCCTGGCTGTCCATCTTATTGGGACAGGGGAGGGGACAAATCCCTTTTCACCCTTACTGAAGTATCCTCAGCAGCCAAGGAAACCAGACACCAGTTAATTTCTCAAACACTCAGTCTGTCACATGTGTTTTACCCATTGGGCGTCTTTGAACAAAGCATACCATAGCTAAAAATAAAGTGGTTGAAACAACTGGAAAATGTTTGCATTTTACAGATGAAAGACCAATAGTTTCCCCAAGGTCTGCGAGCTTCCAGAGAAGGTCATCAGAGTTTCAAATGTTGCCCCACTGAGGGTTCAAAAGACCAATGACTACTAGATCTTGATTTCTAAACACTGTGTCTCAAAAGTAAGCAAGTGCTCAAAAATAAATAAATAAAAACATGAGAAAGGACACAGAAACCAACTTGAAGGGGCTTCCAATGGCCAAATCCAAGACATTGTGAGCGTCAAAATAATGTAGTTGCTTTGGGTTAAATTTTATCCCCCCCACAGATTCATGTGTTGAAGCCCTAAACCCTCATGTAATGGTATTTGGAGTTCGAGCTTTTGGGAGGTAATTAAGGTTAATGAGGTCATGAGGGTGGGGCCTTCATGATGGTATTAGTGTCCTTGTAAGAAGAAACACCAGAGAAAGCCTGTTCTCTCTCTCTCCCATGTGAGGACACAGCAAGAAGGCGGCATCTATGAACCAGAAAGCAGGTTCTCACCAGGCGTTAAACCTGCTGGCACCTTCATCTTGGACTTAGCCTCCAGAACTGTGAGAAATAAATTTCTGTTGTTTATAAATCACCCAGTCTATGATATTTTGTTATTGCTGCCCAAACAGACTAAGACACCAACTAAGGGACATTCTGCAAAACAAAAATGTCGATGTCAAGAAAAACAAAGATAAACTGATGAGCCATTCCAGACTAAAGGAGACTAAAAAGCAATGCAAATTAAATGCAATGCTTAACCCCAAAATTAAATCCTGAATTAGAATAAAAATGACCATAAAGGACATTATGGGACAATTGGTGAAATTTGAATAAGTTCTATAGATTAAATAATAGTATTAGATCAATGTTAAATTGTCTGATTTTGATAATTATACTGTAAGATGAATGTTCTTGTTCTTAAAAAATACACAATAACTATTTCTGGGTAAAGATGCATAATATCTGCAAGCTTATTCTCAAATGGTTCAGAAAAAATTAATAATTTGGGTATGTATATATAAAAAATAATAATAAGGCAAATGTGGCAAAATATTAATAATTGGTGGGTGGAGGACATATGTCAGTTATTTATTCTATTCTTGCAACTCTTTGGTGTTTGAAATTATACCAAAGTAAAGAGCTACCCAATAGAGTTCAAAGATAGTTGTATTCACCCATACACACTCCATATGTAAGGGGAAAAAACTAAATTCAGTTGAACAGTGAAGATTTCCATACCTCAATAACTATCCAGGTCCACATTTCTGTTGGGTTCACACAGCTGTGGAAATATTGCAATTGGTGATGCGGAGTTTTCCAAGTCATTTACACGTAGTCAGAGGAGAAAGAATGCTGAAGATGAAACCCTTACAAAAATTCCCAGTGCTCTTATATTCCAACCAGCCTCTCCCCAAGAGTCAACTTGAGTTTTTGTATGTCAAGATTCTTTCAACTGCAAATGGCAGAAACTCAATTCAAACAGGCTTAGCAAAAGAGAAGATTTATTGGCTCGCTTAGCTGGAAGTTCCAGGGCACCCGAGTGCCAGGGGCGCAGAGGGTGTTGTCCTAAGTCTGTCTCACTCTGTCTTTCTATTCTGATTACCTCTGCTTTCAGGGAGGCTCTCCCTTCATAGGAGCAAGATGCTACCAGCAGCTGCAGACTTGCCCTCTACAGGCCTCACGGCCTCAAGGGAAGGGAACTTCTCTTTTCCTAGTAGTTCCAAAGTACTTGCTTGACTCTTATTGGGATAATATGTCTATCCCTGGTAGATTGTGGGATGTCATCACTGATGGTCCAGGTCTGGGTCATGGAGTGACCCCTACGGCTGAGAAGTTGGGAGGTGGAGGAGGTGTCAACCTGGCCTAAGCACTCTGTGTGACAGTTGGGAAGGTCTGTTCCCCAAGGGAAAAAAAGGGTGCTGGGAGCAGAAAAGGCAAGGATGGGTACTGGGCAGATAAAAACAATAGATGTCAACTGCATCCTGCACTTTGATACCATCTTCCACATACCACAGTCTTCCCATACCTTCAAAAATACCTCCACTTAACATAGTGCAACAAAATTACGTACAATCAAACACTACCTTCTCCCCACCACAAAACAGAGACAGCCTAAAGTCATGTCCATATCCAGATCCAAATCTACCATCTCTGGGTGGATTTCATTAATCTCAATTAGATCTGAGTAGTTTCTAGAAGTCCAGCAACATATGGCTGAATGGTAAATTAACTCTCCTTCTAATACGTCTCTTGTATAATGGTGGAGAAAAAAAAGGAAAATTGCAACAAAAATACCTTTGGGAAAAGAAGATAAGGAGAAACAATACAAGACTGTCACTCTTCCGTGTTATTTAGCTTATGAATTATAGCAAAGACTCCCTCCTGGCGACGGACGAGTTCCTTGATCAGCCACTTTTGGCTGCCCCTGCTCTGCTCTCTGAGAAGATCCCCCTGGTCTGCTGACCTTCCTTGCTGGATCATGAAGGATGCTCCTTTGGAAGCCACACATCTTTGGCCATCCAATTCCTGTTGGTGTAGGTTCAAGGCTTCACGATTCCCTCAGGGGCTGAGCAACGCAGGCTTTTCGTTTTCCAGGACTGGGATTTCTCCAGAAGTTCAGTGACCTTACAAGCTCATTAGGATCCCAGACTACTTGTTTCAGGACAACTCCTTGGACCAGCATCCAAAGCTAGAGCTCTGCTTGAGGGGGTAGTCCTGGCATCCAGGCCACGGCTTGGGAAATTGTACAGATTGGAAACAGGCCTCTCTCTGCTCTCTTATCTGACTCTCAGTCAACTTGGATTATTGACCACAGGCAGAAAAGCCTCTTGTAGGAAAGCCAGATTTTATTCTCGCTCATCACTTGGATGGGCCAGCTTCCATCAAAGCTTGTCTCTTTCTAGTGAGAATTTACTGAAGTCCACAAGAATCAGCCAACATGCACCAATATGGCTTTTCTTGCCATGTCTCTTAAAGTCCAGTGCCTGTAGGTATGTGGCCCCAGTCCCAAGACAAGCAAGTGACTCATGGCCAGCTGGTTTCTCCTGTTTAACAGGGACTGCCAACTTCCTTGCTGCAGATGGGCAAATTCTCATTGCTCCACACCATTCACCATTCAGCTGATTTCTCATTTTAGGTTCTGTCACTTGCAACACCCCCCTTCTGCTGCCAATGTCAATATTGAGTCAGATCTTTTGGTTTCAGGAGATAACATTCCAATTTATTTTCTCTGGTAACTGAAAAGTCTACAGGTAGATGTGCCTTCAGGCACCATAGGATCCAGGTGCTCAAATGATGGTATTGGGAACTTTCTCTGTCTCTCAGTTCTGCTCCCCTGTGGTTAGCTTTGGTAGAAAGACGGCTACTAGCAACTCCAGATTTACATTCTACCAGCTTAGCAACCTCACGGAAAGACAGCTTCTCTTTCCAGTCAAAATTCCAGAGCTCACTCTCATTGGACCAACTTGGGGTTACATGTCCATCCCTGAATCAAATTCCCAGGGTACTGGGGTGTAGAATCAGCCCCAGATGAGCACATGGACAGAGAGCTGAGGATGGAGATTATCCAAGGAAAATTGGGGCACCATCACCAGAAGGGGGAAGATGGATGCTGGAAAGACGCAAACAACACACGTCCACAGTAAGTTTCCAGATGTAAATGGCAGCTGTACCTGGAGAGTACAAAGCAAAGGGAATGAACAATTCTGGAACATCTACTATGTGTCTTTCATCTGCTTAGTTTTTCAACATAAGTTTTTGAGCACCTATCATTATAAATAATAATAACAGCTAATTCTTACATAGCATTTATTGTTTACTAGGCTTCACACTGTTAATTCATTTAGTCCTCACAATTCTACAAGGTAAATACTAATTATCATCCCCATTTTACAAGAAACTGAAGCACAGAGCAAATCTTGCAGTTAGTTGTAGAGCTGGGCATCTGTATGAGTTTCCTACGGCTGCTGTGACAAAGAACCACACACTGGGTGGCTTAAAACAACAGGGGTATATTTATTCTCTTACTGCTCTGGAGGCTGGAAGTCTGAAATCAAGGGGTCAGCAGGATCGCTCCTTCCTCGTCTCTTCCTAGATTTTGGTGGAGGCCCGCAATCTTTGGTGTTCCTGGGCTTGTAGCTGCATCACTCCAATCTCTGCCTCCATCCTCACAGGACTGTCTCCTCTCTGTGTGCTTTTCTGTGTCTTTTCTCCTCCTCCTCTTATAAGGACACCAATCATATTGGATTAGGGCCCACACTAATGACCTTGTTTTAACTTGATTACATCTGCAAGACCCTCCTTTCAAGTAAGGTCACTTTCACAGGTACTAGGGGTCAGGACTTCAACTTTGAGCGGGGGCGGGGAGGGGCGCAATTCAACCCAGAACAGCATCCAACTTCAACACATCTTTTGGGGGGACACCATCACAGCACCCAAGCCAGGCCTGGTTCCAGAGTCCTTGATCACCTCTAGCCTAAGATCTAGGAGACGGCTCCTGGGGTCGCAGCAGTGAGGTCGCCAGGCGTGTACCCTCCAGGGGCCTTTGCAGTGTAGGGAGGCACAGTCAGCGTGGTAAGCAATGAGGGCTCTGATGAGGGTGGGCACTACCCAGCTCCGGGCAGATTCCTGGAGGAGGGGATGTCCGCATGGAGCTGTGAAGGATGAGGAGGACACAGGCAGGAGGGGATGGGGACAGGGTGGGGGGGACAGGGAGTGTGTTCCAGGCGGAAGGGAAGCTGTGGGCAAAGGCTGAGGGAGAGAGGGAGCACAGCTTGTTTGGATTTGTCAAAACAGTTCAGAGTGGAGCCGGCCTGGTGGCGTAGTGGTTAAGTTCAGCACACTCCACTTCGGCCGCCAGGGGTTTATGGGTTTGGTCCCGGGCATGGACCTGTACCACCCGCCAAGCTCTACTGCCACGATGCCTCACATACGAAATAGAGGGAGACTGGCACAGATGTCAGCTCAGGGCCAATCGTCCTCAGCAAAAGAGGAAAACTGGCAACGGATGTTAGATCTGGGCTAATCTCACTCAGCAGAAAGAAGGGAAGAAAAGAAAGAAAGAGAGAAAGAGAGAAAGGAAGGAAGGAAGGAAGGAAGGAAGAAGGGAGGGAGGGAGGAAGGAAGGAGAGAGAGCGAGAGAGAGAAGGAGGGAAGGAAGGAGGGAAGGAAGGAGAGAGAGAGAAAGAGAGGAAGGAAGGAAGAAAGGAAGAAAGGAAGAAGAAAGGAAGGAAGGAAGGAAGAAAGAGAGAGAGAGGAAGGAAGGAAGGAAGGAAGGAAGGAAGGAAGGAAGGAAGGAAGGAAGGAAGGAAGGAAGGAAGGAAGGAAGAGAAAGAAAGAAAGAGAACAGCTCAGCGCGGCCAGAGCAGAGCCATCAAGGAGGGAAACGGGAAAGAGGAAGCTGAGGCGGCCGGCAGGGCAGAGCGAGGCGGGTGTGGGAGCCACACTGAGACGCCCGCACTCTGTCCTGGGCGTCCCGAGGAGCTGTGGGACGGCAAGTGCGGGGCTCCAGTGGAGGTGCTGATTTTAATCAAATCCTCACCGTCCTGTGAGGTTGGTGACATCAGCCCCATTTTACACAACGCAGAAATCGAGCCTCCCAGAGATCAAGGCAGCTGGGTAGAGGCAGAGGCAGAATGTGGCTGGGGAGACGGGGGGGGGGGGGGGGGTGGGGGGGGGGTGGGCCTTAGGGACACATCTTACTCCAGGGAGTTGGGATATGAGGTGGAGACAGCGGACAGATCGCCAGGCCAGATGCTGAGTCCAAGTCCTGCCCTTCCGCTCATTTGTCATGACTTTAGGGAAGTTGCTTCTCCTCTGAACTGTGACTCTGACGTGCAGACACCTCACCCTGGCCTGAGCTACCTTGCAGGGCTACTCCAGGGAGTGACCAAGAGGTGGGCACAAAGGGGCTTGGGAAATCAACGGCGGGAAAACAGGAGCAGCCTGGCGACCGCGTGATTACTATCATCATTGTTATTGTTGGTGTTACTGGAGATGACTGCATGTGGCTGCCCCGGCAGGCAGAGCTGGAGGAAGAAACATCTTCCTGCGTCACAGCCCTGCCGCCCTCCCCAGCAGACCTGCACGTCCCCACCATTTCTTCCCAATGCAATCAGGGCTTTAATTAAAATGAGTTCATCAGACTCTGGAGGCGCAGCCAACAAAAGAAGCAAAAACAGCAATTACTTTCTGGGGACGGTGCCTGGAGCTCTGGAAGTTTCCTACGAAGTGGAGCAAGTGGGGGTGGATTTAGCTGCAAGGATTTAGCTGAGGTTTGGGGAAAGGCAGACACTTCTCTCTGCATGAGATGTGCTAGCAGATGTGCAGCATGGATTTCTTGGGGGGGACACAGTGTTTCTGAGGCTAAGCGTTCCACATCCCATCCCCGTCAAGGTCCCTGGTCTGAGCCTGGGATGCCAGGGTGGAGGAGGCTGCCATCTTCTCAGATAGCGAAATGAGCGTGTCTAGATTTGAAATGCCTCTCGGTTTTGTCTGCTTGGGAAACTGGGGACTTATTTTGGTTAAAATTGCCTCCTGGCTGGAGTACCTTGTCTGTCCCCCTCTCTGCCCACCTGGCCCAAACCAGCCCATCCTTGAAAGCCACAAAGCCCGCCCAGACCCTCCAGCCCTCCTGCATCCCATCGAGATGAGATTGTGCTCTGAACTCTCTCTGCCAGTGCTCTTCAACAGACATAGAATGCAAGACACGTACGCTATTTAAAATTTTCTAGTAGCTACATTAAAAAAAAAGAAACAGGTAGAATTGATTTTAATAATTTATTTTATTTAGCTCAATATATCAAAATATTGTCATTTCAACATGCAATTAATATAAAAATCATTGTGCGTAAAATCCTGCATGCATTTTGCACTTACATCTCAATTCGGACTGGCCCTATTTCAAGTGCTCAATAGCCACGTGCGGCCAGTGGCTGCTGTATTGGACAGTGCAGGTCTGGACTGTGTTAACGTCTGGTGATGGCCTTGGTACATTTCCCTCCTAGGAACTACAGCCCGGGGAGGGTGTATCTACCCTCCAGGGAGCCTGGCACCATGCCTGACTCTTGGTAGGAATTCAGTAATTGTTCTGGATTGAATGAGTGATTGTAGAGGGTGCTAGGAGATGTGGGTCTCTAATTCTCTGGGCGTGGCAATGGCCCAGGAATCCTGCTCCTCGTGTTCTCTCTCCTTCCCATGGTGTGGGAGCCCTGCACCGCAGAGGAATGAGTGGGGCCGACAGGTGAGCTTCTAGCATCAGGCGGTCACTCGTTTTCAATATCAGCCCCTAAGTGTGTGCTCCAGCAAAGGAAAGCAGGTGAGGCCATCGAGGGCGACAGAGGGAGACGTTTTACTTTCTACATCCTCCTACTTAATTTCATCCCTTCATGTATTCAACAGTAAATGTTTATTAGCTCATCAGTCTGTTCATTCAGGAAGCATTCCAGAGCACTTCATTTAAGCCAGGCGTCTGGTAGGTGCTGGTGCATTTCATGGATAAATAAGAAACCATCCAACCTCTGGCTCTGTAATCCTCTGGTGTCCTTGTTCTAGCAGAACATGTGTTAAAACTAGAACAAACGTAAGCAAATGAGCGATCCGTGTATAAAACTAGCACCTTCCCTTCCCCCCACGGACTTGAACTGATCTTATCCTCTCCTACCATTGACAGCACAGCCACTATGCGTCAGCTGCAGTGCTGGGCACTCTTTCCATCGTCTCATTCAATCCTCCACTTTTAGAGATGACAAAACTCCGGCTCAGAAAGGTTAAGTAGTGTGCCTGACGTCTTCCAGCTAGCAAGTGGCGGAGCCAAGACGCAAACCCGATTCTTCAGCCTCCCCAGACAGAGAGCTTTGGATCACATGGCAGCTCCCTGTCGCTGCTGTTGAAGCTCTGCATGGCTCTCTCGACCTCTTCCAGGCACATGGCGCCCAGCACAGGGTAGGTGCTCAGGAAATACATACTGAATGGATGAGTGGGAACTTGAATTAAAGTGCAAATGGATAAATGAATGAATGAAGTCTTCCTTATTTTATAATTACTTGCTTTTGCATTGGTCTGACTAAAACACAGGCTCCTTAGGGACAGGAACCATAGCATAGAAGACTTGTGGACTTGGAACTCAGCTGGATCTGGATTCAAATCCTGGCTTGGCCCGTATTTGCTGAGTGACCTGAGCAAGGGTCTTAACTTCTTTGAGCCTGTGTTTTCTGGAGTTTAGAAGCAACGCCCTCGAGATGATACACCTGTGTGCGGCATAGCATAGGTGCTCGGTAAATGAGCCTCAGTAGCTGTTAAACGAAATGGAATGGAAACACAATTTCATTACAGAGTCCTAGGGAGGCCTAGAGACGAGAAGGCTTAATTTTGGTTGAGAGGAAGATGAGCTGGCATCAGTTTCCTTTGAGGATCGTGTACAATCCCGATCGCATGGCCTCCTTCCAGATAATCTGATTCAGGACGAATCTGCCTTTTAACCAAGTCCCCTGGTGATCCAGATACTGGTGGTCTGGAGGTCATCTTCTGAGAAACACGAGGGGAGATCCGTAGTAAATGGTCAGAAAAAAACGTGTCTTACTGCAAGAGTTGATAGAGGAGGGCGTGCTGGGCCCAGGCCTCATAGGGAAGCAGGATTCCCTGTGCGTTTTGCTGTCCCCACTGCCGCCCTCAATTTTCTCTGCCTGCTAAAAGTAGGGGTGGGTCCTGGGCCATCTCCGCCCCTGGGATGTGCCTTGAATAATTTATCAATGGCTCTGTGAGAAGCTCATGACTTCTTAAACCCTTTTCAGGGCCTCCCAAGAAAAGAGGGCATCCACTCCAGGGTCTCTGTGGCCCCCTGCCCTCTCCGTCTGGGTCCCAGATGAGGCGCAATGACAGAGTCAGGCCCCCCTGCTGTGGCCTTCAGGCTGAGAGCCTTTTAAGGAACGGAATGTTCCTCCTTGCAGGATCCCAAGCTCTCTGTGCACATGAATTATGTATCCAGGACTTGGCAGAACAGCAGCCTGGAGATTGTCCCTGGAACCCTAATCCTCTAAGTGTACCGTGCAGAGGTGCACCCCCTTCCCCCATCCCCACGCCAAGCTGCCAGGATGGAGAGTGTGCAGGTGGCCCAAAACCTGGGACGCTCAGAGCCCACAGCAGATGGCCTCTCTCAACAAAAATGGAGAAATGTAAGAGAAAAAAATAAAATAAGGTGCTTTTTATTTTAGGGATGGGTTATTTAAGCTAGAGAAGGTCTCCTAGTGGAGGCGGCTTTTGAAGTGAAACCTGAACCGTCAAAAGAAAGATCTGGAGGAAGAGAGTTCGAAGCAGTAGGAGTAGCAAAGACTATGTCCCTGCAGGGAAACGCACTTGGTGTGCCCCTGGGACAGAAAGAAGCCCCATATGACCAGAGCACAGTGAATGACAGGGTTAGTGGGCTGAGAGTGGGTGTAAGGGAAAGAGAAGACTGAAGGATGACTCCTGGTTCTACCAGCCCTTGCGTAGCCTTTGGGGGTATTAGCAAAGGCCCCCCTTCCTCTGGACAGACACAGGCTCTCACCTGAGCACAGGATTCCACCAGAGGAGCATGGCTGGATTTTAACCCCAACTCGCCTCTCTGCCAGGCACCAGGGTGCAGTGTGCACCATGCAAAATCCTACGTGTAAGACGTGGGTAGTATCGTTACGTGATTGTAATGGAGCCAGGTGGAAGGGGAAATCACAGCTCAGAGCTGGCCAGGTTAAATTTGAGATGCCATTACCACCCAGGAGAAGATGCTGAGCAGACAGATGGATGTACCTGTCTGAACCTCAGGACAGAGGTCTGGGCATCCTCACTGGATCATTGCACACCTGGATGAGGTCACCCAGGGAGAGCTATAGAGAGGAGAGTGATATTTCTAATGTGCAGATCTGCCTGTGAGGTGCTTACCATCAATGGGGGGGCCAGCCAGGTGCCTAGGCATCAAAATTTAAGGAGACACTCACTCTTAGGGTTGCACAAATGCAGAGTTGGCCCCTGAGAGTGCGTGCCACCTTAAATTTTGTGTCTCCTTAAGTTAGGCCTTGTCCTGGGTAATTCAATGGAGAAAGGTTAGTCCCTACAACAAATGGTTCTGGCACAATTAGACATCCATTTGGGAAAGGAAAAAAAAACAATCTCAACCTTTACTTCACACCTTATTAAAAAAAAATAGATCATAGACCTAAACATAAAAGCTACAACTATAAAACTTTTGGGGAAAAAAGGGAGAAAATCTTCATGACTTTCAGGTAAGCAAAGATTTCTAAGGTCACAAAAAGCATGAACCATAAAAGAAAAAAAAGGATCAATTGGATTTTATCAAAACTAAGAACTTTTCTTTGAAAAACACCGTTAAGAAAATGAAGAAAAGCCACAGAGAAAATATTTGCAGTACGTATATCTGACGTAGAACTTGTATCCAAAACACATAAAGAGCTCTCACAATTCAATAATAAAAAGACAACTGATGCAATCTTTTTTAATGAGTGAAAGATTGGAACAGATCCTTCACGAAAGAAAATATACAAATGGCCAACAGCGCACAAGTAGAAGAGATGTTCGACATCACCACTCATCAGGGGAAGGCAAGTTTAAACCATAATGAAGTACCACTTTACACCCACTAGAATGGCTAAATTAAAAACAATGAAGATAGCAAGTGTGAGTGAGAATATGAAGCAACTGGAATTTTGAGACACTGTGGTGGGAATGTAAAATGTACAAACAATTTGTAAAAAAGTTTGGCAATTTTTTATAAACATACAACCAAGCAATTCCGTTCCCAGTCTTTTATCCAAGAAAATGTCTATACAAAGACTTGTACACAAATATTCAGAGGCACTTTATTCATAATAGCCAAAAACTTGGAAACGACCCAAATGTCCGTCAACAAGAGAATGGGTAAACAAACTATGGTACACCCATACATCAGAAAGCCATCCAGAGATAAAAATGGAACTATCGATATATGCAACAATATGGATGATTCTCAAAAACATCATGTTGAAAAAAAGAAGCTACACAAAGAAAAGAGTATGTTTCGTATTATTCCATCCATAGAAAAATCTAGAAAAGACAAATATAATCTGTGGTGATAGAAACCTGATCATTGGTTGGATAACCTATAGGACAGAAACCTGAGGCTGGAGGTGTGCGGTGGGAGTTGACTGCAAAGGGACAAGAGGGAACTTTTAGGGGTGAGTGGAATGTTCTATAACTTGATTGTAGTTCTGTTACGTGGGTGTATACATGTGTCAAGACACTTCGACCTGTACTGTGTATGTAAAATGGGTACATTTATGTAAATTATAAAACAATAGAGTGGTTTACAAATATCTCCATTCAAGCTTTTATTGGTAACTTTTTAAATCCTCTGATCCTCCTTGTCACTCTGAATGTGGTCACTAACATAGGACGTTTTCTTTCTTCAAGGACATTGTGATAAAATAGTTCTGTTCACCATCAGGACATGGCGGGCGTCAAAAATGGACCCAAGTTTGGCAGGTCCATATCTGCCTCTTCTTTTAGAGATGAGAAAACTGGAACCTAGAGAGAAGAGACTTGTCCAAGGACACACAGCTTGGTGTAGGTATTGACTCAAGGTGTCTCTCAGGGAGGTTTGAGTTTAAAACATAAAAGCAGAACAGGCGAACAGACGGACGTCCTCAGCTCACCCCTTGTTCCATCTGTCTTTCTTCAGAGCTGAGTCCTGGGAGAGGTCTGGGTTTCCCCTGAGCAAGGCCAGGCCTGCCAGACAGGTAACCGAGCAAGCCCTTTGTCTCAGAGCACCTTCTAGACGAGACGCCCAGTCTGGAAGCACAGTCACCATGAAGGAGCGAGGGGTGCAGGACAGCGAGCCCTGCTTTTCAGCTGAGCCACCTCGTGCAGCTCTTTCCACCTTCATCATTGTCCTGCCTGCCTCCCGGGGTCCTCACGAGGAGCAAATGAAAACACGGATGTCTGCTGTCGCCACTCATACTGAACCTAGTGCTAGAAGGTCTGGTCAGTGCAATAAGGCAAGGCAAGGAAATAAAGAGCAAACAGGTCAGAAAGAAAGAAAGAAAATAGTCCCTATTTGCAGATGATGTGATTGTCCACATAGAAAATCCTAAGGAATCTACAAAAAAATTCCAAGAACTAATAAGTTCTAGGTTACAGGATGCAAGACAGATAAAATAAAACCCATGACATTTCTATATACTAGCAATGGACACAAAAATGAAAAGTTCAATACCATTTACAATCACTAAAAAAGAAAAGAAAAGAAATAAATTCTTAGGTGTGAATTTAACAAACATGTCCAGGACAAGTATGACGAAAACTACACACCACTAATGAAAAAAGTCAAAGAAGATCTAAATAAATGGAGAGACATGCTGTCTTAATGGATTGGAAGACTCACACAGCAAAGATTTAATTTCTCCCCTATTTGATACATAAATTTAACATAATTCCATCCCAGCAGGATTTGTTGTAGACACAAACAAGATTCTTCTAAAATTTATATAGAAAGGCAACAAAACAGTACTAGATTGGCTAAAACACTTTTGAAAAAGAAGAATAAAGTGAGAGGAATCAGTCTACCAATTTCAAGACTTGTCATATAGCAAGAGTAATCAGCAATGGATAGACACACAGATCAATGGGACAGAATAAAGGACCCAGAAACAGACCCACACAAATACGCCCAACTGATTTAGACAAAGGTGTAAAAGCAATTCAGGGGAGGAAAGACAATCTTTTTGGCAAACAGTCCATAAGCAAAACATAAATCTCTACCAAAGTGTCATGGCTGATATAAAAATCAACTCAAAATGGATCGTGGACTTAAATGTAAAACACAAAACTGTAAATATTGGAAGAAAACGTAGGAGAAAATCTTCAGGATCTAGGGCTGGGCAAAGAGTTCTTAGACTTGACACCAAAAAGACAATCCATAAAAGTAGACATTTAATAAATTGCCCTTCATCAAAATTTAAGACAGCTCAAGTGTTCTGGCAGAGGGAGAATTCAACCTTCCTCCTCCTTTTTGTTCTATTCATGTCCTCATTGGATTGCGTGATGCCCACCCCTGTTGGGGAGGGCCATCTGCTTTGCTCAGTCCACCAATTCAAACGTTCATCTCTTCCAGAAACACCTTCATAGACAAATCCAGAAATAATGTTTAACTAGCCATCTGGGCGTCCTGTGACCCAGTCAAGTTGACGCATAAAATTAACCATCACGGAAATTAAGTCAGAATAGCATTAACATAGGGACGGATGAGCAGCTGATGGAATAGAATAGACAACCCAGAAACACCCCCACGTCTGGATGGGAACCTGACAAATTTGGTGTTGCTAATAAACACCAAACAGAAAGGGCTGGACTGGTCAATAAAGAGGCTGGGATAATTGATTATTCATACGGGAAAAATGAAATTGCTTCCTTAACCCGTACCAAAAAAAATAATCAGCTACAAAAGGGCTGAAATATGAAAAAAACTAAAATAAAAGACCACAAGAGAGTATCTTTATGGTCTCAAGTTGGGAAAAGATTTCTTAGACCAGGTTTAACTATGAAGGAAAATATTAATAAACGTCAACTAAATTAAAATGAAGAACTTCTGTTGTTGTGTCTCTTCTTATAAGGGCACTAATCCCATTGTGAGAGCTCCGTTCTCACGACCTGGTTACCTCTCAAAGGCCCCACTTCCTAACACAACCGCGGGATGAGGGTTTCAACACGTGAGTTTTGAGGGGGACACAAACACCCCATCCAGAGCAGTCGGTAAGGCACTGGTCCCACTCCCACAGCCCCCCTGGGCTCCCGGCTGCTGGCCAAGCTTGAACAAACACTCCTCCATCTCTTTGTGCCACAGCTTAGCCGCCCCTGACAAAGTCTGCAAGTCCCCACCGCCTCCCTCACGGGCTGCTTAGAGGCTCATGGTGCGCACCGAGGAGAAGGCCCCGGGAGCGACACGCCTGGAGGGACTACGTAAAACTCACGGCGACCTGTCAGAGCACAACCCATTCCCTACCAGTGAGCCCTTAGAGAAGGGCAAAGCTCCCACCTGCTCTTCCCAGGGGTGTACACACACACACACACACACACACACACACAGACAATAGGCCCCTGTAGGCATCTCTGCTGTTCTCATTTTTGCTATGGCATCTGCACAGTTTGGGATACTTGTTCGAGGTAAGGGAAGATTGTAACGGAGCCGCAGGGCACCAGTTGCGCAGGTTGCGCACTGTGCAATCCTAGAAGGCACCACTCACAACTTAGTCTCATGTTATTAGCCATGTTTGAGCTCACATTTATCGAAGATACTGTGTGCCAGACACATGATCTCATTTAATTCTCAGGTTCTGTTATCTGCATTTTACAGATGAGGAAGCCCAGGCTCAGGGAGACACTACCTTGCCCAAGCCGCACAACAGAGCAGAGCTAGGATTGGTGGTTACCAGAGGGAAAGGGGGGAGGGAGGAGGGCGAAAGGGGTAATTCGGCACAGGTGTGTGGTGATGGAGTGTGATTAGTATTTGGGTAGTGAACATGATGTAATCTATACAGAAATAGAAGTATAATGATGTACACCTGAAATTTATACAATGTTATAAACCAATGTTACTGCAATAAACAAAAAATTAAAAAAAAAAAAAAAAAAAAAGAGCTAGGATTTAAACCTCTACTTGCCCAGTTCCAGAGCCCCGAGCACACAGGACTCTGGGCGCAGAGTTGTTACAGAAAGTTGGTCACTCTGACCCTGATCCTCAGGCCCCTGAGCAAGGCACGGCAGCCCCACGGAAGCACCGCTCCCCGCCCCGGCGGGCTGGGCTCAAGCGCACGGGACGAGGCGCAGCAACAGCGCTGGACTTGAGTTCCAGGCTGATTCCGGCACCGACCAGCTGTGCCACCCCGGGCCTCAGTTTCTCCACCCGGCCCACTCAGGGAGAAGACTGAGAGCACTCCCAGGTTCCGCCCACCCTCGGGGGTGGGGCTGGGAGTGGTCACGTGCAGGGGCTCCGTGTCCCCGAGCCCCGCCCCGGCCCGCCCCAGCGCTCCGGGTCCTCCGCCCCATCGCGGTCTGGAGCCGAGAGCGCAGAGCAGCCGAGGGTGCCGCGCGGGCTCCGAGCGCGCCGTCTCACTGGGGCTGGTGAGGTTGGCGCCGCCGCCGCGGGGGTCCAGGGGGTGCCTGCTCGCTGCTCGGTCCGCTCCCAGCCAGCAGTGCAAGTGGCTGGACCCGCAGCAGCGGCAGCAGCAGCCGCGGGAGCAGCGACACCATGGATCTGTCCTTTATGGCCGCGCAGGTAACGGGGGCACCTTCCCCCAGCCAAGTTTGGGGAGGTTCGGGGCCACGGTCTTTCCCTCCCCGCCGGGGCTGGGCGCGCCGGGAGGGTTCCGGCCGGGCGATGGCGCCCGCCGGGATGCATGTCCCGGTCCTTTGTCTGCAGCCGGGCATCCCCACCTGGTGCGCGCGTTGGAGGCGGCGAGCGCGGTTCCCCGGGGCTGGGGCGGGCTGTGGGCCCTGAATGCCCCGGGTCGACCTGTTCCCAGGCTGCGAGGGGCCCGAGCCGTGCGAGTCGCCCCCTCCCTGCCCATCCCCCCACTGCCGTCCCCCCTCCCGTGCCCCGAAGCCCTCCAAGGCCGGGCAGCCCAGATCCGTGCAAACCCGGGTGGGCGGGCAACCTCGCTCTTCCCCATTCTTTATCTTCACGAGGCGCCGGGTAATCTGTGACTTGCTGGTGACATCGGGCGTCCCCACCTCACTTCTCTCCTCTTTGAGAGGAGACCACCTCTCCTGCAGCCTGAGGAAGGCTGTGAGACCCGCTTTGTGACCAGCCATGCGCCGAGCGCGGCGATCGTTTTTTCCTTTTTGCTTTGTGCTGAGTCTGTAGCCATCAGTGCCCGTGCGACCATAACTCTTCCCTCCACACAAAACATGTTCCCCATGGCTGGGAAAACTGATGACCCCTCATCTCTTGCTCTGTGCTCCACGAGAATCCCCTTGAGTTCTGAGGTTGAGTGATCTTTGTTTCTGCACCTTAACTCTCTTGAGCCAGAACAAAGGCAAACACACGCTTTCTCCAGCTGTCTGTGGCCCTTTGGAGGACCCAGTGCCAACCAATCTGGCTCGAGGGAAGGGTCGCCTTTGTTCTGGGAGAGTAAGTCCCAAGCTACCAAGTTCAGACTTTGCACCTTCTCTGTGGTTGGTTATGTTGGAAGCCCGGAGGTGGGAAGGCCACCGAGGTTCCCTCTGTCCCCTGGGTGTGTAGCAGCGGTCCCACTCGCTGCTGTTTGATTTTCCAGGGAATGGAGTTTGAGGAAACATTTTCCTTTTCCCCCACCTTCACTGTGGTGGAAGCCTGTTTAAAAAGTAACAGCAAATCCAGGCTGTAGGGACAGCAAGTCCCCAAACTAACACAGGCATGAAAGGATGCAGAATCCCCAGGCTGGCTCAGAGGAACCCAGATCCCAGCTCTTGGCAGCCTCTTAACAAGTTTCCTGTAATGCTAATTGCTCCCATGAGCAAGGCTGGCCTTTTTTTGCCTAATTTTTCTGTCTCCTATTCCTAAACCCATGTTTATAAATATTGTTATATGGACATCATTTTAGATAGTGGTGACTTTAGCTACATGAAAACTGAGGAGGATTCACCAGATTTGTTTCTAGAGGAGAGAGGAGCTCACACAACCTCTGTTTCTGCTTCCCTCTGGATCCCACTGAACAGCTGGCGTTTCCTTGGTTACTAAATAAATTGATCAGTGTTAACCCTGGGGCTGGCTGGAGCATCATGAGTTGCTATGGTAACTTGACAAAATAAACATAGAGCTTTTCAGCACCCATAGGCAGAACCTACACAGAGATTGGGTTCTTGATTTTTTTTTTTCCCACAATTCAAGTTTCATGTGGTCAATTTATTCCTGTCGACAGATGTTTGGGCATTGACACATGCTCAGTCCTGAGCTAGCCGCAAAGAGCAGAGACATGAAGAGCCATCAAATGGGGAGAGATGCTAAGGTTTGTTGAGCACCTGCTGTGTGCCAGACGCTGGGCACTTGCACGCTTGACTACAGCAAATCCTTACAAATCTACGACACAGGCACCGTCATCCACATTTGACAGATCAGGATGTCAGATTTCAACGAGATTAAATAATTTGCCCAGGACACACCATTAGTAGGGAGGAGAACTGGGTTTCAAATCTGGGTCTGAGTATTTGCGAAGGTCCTGGATTTTCCATCTTATCCTTCACCATGGAAACACAATATATGGGACAGGGCAGACATATTTGAAGATGACTCATCTACTCCACCCGGAAGTGGTCTTACCATTGTCTGTTGTACCGTAATGGATTGCTGCTTCCTGGTGTTGCTCTGTCCATCTTATCCCCACAAGGGCAGGAGCTTTTATTCCTTTGTCTGCAGCATTAGCACTGCTTGGCCGAAGCGAGTGCTCAGCAGGTGCTCTGAGTGTGCAGTGACCACCAGGTGGGTGTGACCGAGTCCCTGTCCCCACACATCAGCAGTGGGCAGGTTGATAGAGAGATGTTAGTGCCTCTATCCACTTGTTCAGCAAGTGTTGAGTACTGCCCTTGTGCCAAGCTCTGTGTCAGGCACTGGGATGGGGATGCTCGGGGACAAAGTTGAATGGGATGTAGACTTTCTTTCTGGGTGTTTACAGAGTATTGGAGAAATGATGAGCCAGGCCATTCCCAGCAAGGGCAACCAAGATGCCTGGCACATAGTAGGCCGTCCACAAGTATCTGTTAGATGATTGGATGAGGGCAAGACAAGATGTATGTGCATGAAAAGACATTAGCAGGAGAAGACAGTGAATTTGAGGTGTTAAATGCCCTCCCCCTTGAACACTTGTCATCATCAGGACTTTGAGGATGGGGGTCTGATGGATGAAAACTATAGGCAGATTTCTCCTGGTGGTCCTGGGAATAAGGGCATTCTAGGCAGAGAAGCATGGAGGTAGGGAAGCCCAGAATATATTCACAGAATCCTTCAGGGAGGTGGAGGGTCGGGGGCACAGTAGAACTGAGAGAGAGGCCAGGGCCAGGTTATAGAGGGTACTGACTGTTGGGGATGAGATGTTCACAGGTAATCAGTGGGCAGTGGGAGCCGTGGGAGGTTAGTGAGCAGGGAATGGTTTACAGTTGAAGCAATGCCTTGGGAAAACCCAGCCCCACGAGAGGACAGAGGCTGGAGGGCTGGGTGGAGTTCAGAGTGCACACCTGCTTGATTAATTGACTGAGTGACATAAACCAGTCAATTGTAGTTACCAGTCCTTGTAACTCCGAAACCCAAGTATTTTCCCCTTCATTATGTTGCAAAATGTGATTCTTGTTTGTGGCTTAAAAAGACCCAGGGGATATAAGCCATTTTAGAAAGATATCCCTCTCAAAATCTAAGCACTGAAAAGATACCTTTCTTGGATGTGCAGAGTAGGCATCAGTTATCCCGCAAATCCTCTTGTGCAGACCTGCCCTCCCTGGTATGGGTCCCGGGGCCGAGTGTAAGGGCTTAGAAGAAGCTGTGGGTGCTGAGATGTAAAGCCTCAGTTCATAGACCCCACCTCACACCTGAGCCCTGGAGGCCCTCAGCCACCCTTTCCTCCACCCTGGAAACACCCCAGCACCACCCTACATAATCTGTGGGTCCCGGGAGACTCTGGAGGGTTGGACAGTGAACAAGCCAGAGCTGGCCAGGAGGGCAGGGCTACCCAGACCCCCTAGGAGCTGGAGAGGAGGGGAGAATCACAGACTTGAGGACTGAGCCCCAAATCCCTGTGTCATTGGTGGGGTAGCCAGTCTCCAAAGACAGCCCCATCCATTCCTTTCCTCCCTGCTGGACAAGCATGCTGGCCTCCACATGGGGCGGGGGAGAGGAGAGAGGGAATCTGATTCCATTCCCCTTAAGTCTGAGCTGTTCTTAGTGACTTTCCTGAGCAAGAGAATGCAGTGAGGGACATTCTGAGACTTCTGAGATGAGCTCTAAGAAGCCTGCAGCTCCTACCTGGGCCTCCTGGAATGCTCGCTCTGGGGGAAGCCCACCATCACACATGAAATGCAGAGACCCTGAGACCTCCGTAACGTGGGAAGAGCACAAACATTTAAGGAACCTACTGTGTTCTGGGCCAGTCTGTGGGATGAACAAGAGGGACGGAGCGCCTGTTCACGCGTTTCTGGGTGGTAACCGCTGTAGAACAAGCACGCCTGTGGCATAAGAGCTCGGTCTTACTGTTGTTTTGCATTGTCTCTGCAGTGACTGGTCTAAACCCAGTAGTTCCCAAGTGTTGCTGCCATTAGACTCATGCGGGAGCTTTTAAGAGCCCTGCTGCCCGGGTCCGACCCGACATTCCCATCTGGGTCTGGGGCTGGGATCAGCAGCAGTATTTTCTTTTCATCCCCCAGTTTGTTCCAGTCAAGGTCGAGACCCGGAGCTTAAATCCATACTGTAGGGCTGTCTCCCTCCCCCGTCTCTGGATGAAACAGATCCTTAGATTTCTGGTCCCTTTTAAGTCATAAAAAGTCACGTGGTCACTGAAAGTCACCCCAGTATTGATTTAACAACTTAAAATAGTGAGGCCCAGAATAATATAACCTGGAAACTTGCTCCAAAATAGAAGTTCTCCCTCTGGACCACAGCTGGCCTGACGGGAAACCTGTAGTGGGGGTGAGTGCCCTTATTATGCCCACCACACAGACAGGGAGGAAGTGGAGAGCAGGGTGGCTCGGCCAACTCGCAGGGGAGCCAGGGGTGGATGCCCATCTTCTGACCTCAGGGTCATCCTTCCATGTCATCATGCCACCTGGCAGAGCAGTCCTAGTGCTGGGGCAATGGTGGGGGCGACCAGGGACCCTCCATGGATCAGCTTCAGGGAATCATTGATCCTTTGAGGCAGACAAAATGTTGTGTTTGTGTACATTTTTAAACAAGGTCTTAAAGACATCTGTGTTCGTTTCCTAGGGCTACCATAACAAAGTACCACAAACTGGGTGGCTTAAAACAACAGGAATTTATCCTCTCCCAATTCCGGAGGCTGGAAGTCCAAGATCACGGGGCCAGCAGGGTCCTGGTCTCTCTGAAGGCTCTAGGGGAGAATCTGTTCCACGCCTCGCTTAGTTTCATGATGTTGTCCACAATCCTTGGTTTTCCTTGGCTTGTAGACACATTCCAATCTCTGCTTCTGTTGTCACCTGGCACTCTCCCTGTGTGGTCTCTGTGTCTCTGCTCTTCTTATCAAGACACCAGTCATGTTGGATTAGGGCCCACCCTAATGTCCTCATCTTAACTTGATTACGTCTGCAGAGACCCTATTTTCAAAGAAGGTCACATTCTCGGGTACCCGGAGTTAGGACTTCAATATATCTTTTTGAGAGACACAATTCAACCCATTACAGGGTCTGAAGACCCATAAAGAAGAAGGATCTTGGTTCTTGTGTTAGTGGCCACTGGTCTTCGAGAGGCAGTGGACAGATCACTTCTCTAAACCTCAGTTTCATCACCTGTGAAATGGGCACAAAATTGCCTTCCTCATGGAAATATTCTAGTCATTCAGTAAATGTGTCCTGTGTGCCAGGCCCTCCCTACCCGGAGCACTGGGGAGGAGGGGGTCACAGGCCCTGCCGTGTGATACGTGACAGGGTGGAGGTAAATGGAGGTGCCCTGAGAGCCCAGAGGAGGCACCTGACTCTGCTTTGGAGGTCAAGGAAGGCTTCTGGAGGTTTGAGTTGAGCTGAGTTTGAAGGATGCATAGCTGTTATGTAGACAAAGAAGGAGTGAGGACGTTCCAGGCAGAGGGGAGGGCACGCACAAAGGCTTGAAATGGAATGGGCGCAAAATAGTGTCTCCTGTTGGGGGTGGGGGTTGCAAGTCACCCTTTGGTTGGGCCGAGGAGACAGGTGGCGAGGGAATAGGAGATGAGACCAGGGAGACTGGGGCTGGGAAGGTGACCTTGTGGAGTGGAACAGGTCGGGTGGGAGGCTGTGGTGACCCAGAGGGCAGGGGCCCTGCTGGAGTCAGGCTCAAGCAGCGGCCCTGAGCTCCACCTCCTCTCTGTGCCACTCAGACACACGGGCCCAGGGCTGCGGGTGCTTCTGGGTTTTCAAGAAAACTGAAAATCCTGATTCTTCCATGCAGTCTGGATTGTCAACTGTTGGCAACTAATTAAAAATTTTGCACAAGTCAACCAACCGTGTTGTGAGCTGTTTCAATTACTTGTTGCTTATTGTTTCAGTTACTTAGTGGCTGAAAGCAATAATTTATTTTGCTCATGAATTTGTGGGACCAGAATTTGGGAAGGGCTCAGCTAGGCATTTCGTTTTTGCTCCTGGAGTCTAGACATCCAGCGTGGCCTCCTCATACACAACTCCATTCAACTTGACGATACACCCCACTTGCCATTTCATCCTGCAGATGTTTCTTCAGCGGCTGGAGTGTCCTCCCAGTATGGTGGCCTCTTCTTGGGTGGCCCTGCCTTCCCCTTGTATAAGCATTCCCAAGTGGAAGCTTCAAAGCTTCCTATGAACTAGTCTTGGAAGGCCCAGAATGTCACTAACTCCTCATTCTTTTAGTCAAGAAAGCCCTCAGGCTAGCCCAGATTTAAGATTTAAGTGGAATCACGTTCCACCTCTTGATGTGGGGAGTAGCATGCGCGTCCAGGATGGAGGGAAGGAATAGATGGTGGCCATCCTTGGAGACTGGCTGCGACATGGACCAAACTGAAGAGATGTGTGGGCTGGATTCATCCTGGGGCTGCCGGTGTAATATCTCTAGACTGGACAGGTGTGTGTAGCTTGACAAAACCTTGTCAACTGCCAAGCCCAGGACAGAAGTAAGTTATTACTAAGGAGGAAGACCATGATTTTATTAGGTGGAACTCTATGAAGTTGCTGATATTTGGCCATTTTGACCCACAGTTTCATATTCATATGTAGTTCAGCCTAATATGTACTGCCTGGTAAGACAGTAAGTTCCTTGAGTTATGGAGGGAGGATGGGCTGTGGGACGTGGATGGAAGGAGGAGACATGGCGGGAATCGCCACCTGCTGGGGAGATCTGAGGAGGCTCCCCCCACCATCCATTCCCCACCGCCACTTCTCCTCTCAGCCCAGCTCTTAGAACCTTGGTTGTGCTGGTGGGAGGACACAGTCACATCTGGAACATTACACTGACACTGGGTGGGTCTTTCTGGAAGATGTGTAGTCTAATCATAGCTAAGATGCTGATACAACCCCCACCAGTCCCTCTTCCCCCACCTCTCCCTCCACCTGGCCCTTGGGAGGCTCACAGTTAATGTGCATTTTAATCACTCTCCATGTAGGGGAAAAAAACACAAAAGGCATCTGGTAGTGTTGACAAGGTGATTCTGTTATCTCTTGAAATAGTGGTAGCTACACTCAAGGGCCTGTGGGATCATTCTGAAAGATCAGCAAGAAACCAGGGGAAGTTTTCCCTCCCCAGAGGAACACAGCACTGCCCAGAAAAATAGACTTCTAGGGAGTCTGGCAGTCTGCTGTTTAGAGAATGTTTTCCCCAGCCGGTGACTGCTCCTTTTTCATAAGGCAAGAATTATCATTAAAGTACAACTAGTCTATTATCTCAAGCGTTTTTAACCGAAGGGCCTGTCTTGTTGTACTTCAGATTTCCATTTAAAGATTTAAGTATTTTATCCTTCTAATTAGACCTGCCTCAGGAGAGAATATAGTGCTATATTTTTGCAGGGGTGTAATGAGCAGTTAAGGAAGAAGTAAAAATCTGTAGTGTTTTTTGTAGACCAAATTTCTAGACAGTGTTTTAAGAGTCAAGACATTCCATTTGACTTGAAACAGAGCATCTAGAGATGGATTGCAAGCCTCCAGTTAAATACATGAGTGTCTATGGAGCATGTGCTATATGCTCAGTCATGCTTTTGGGGTCCTTCTACTCTGAGATGATGGAAACCTATGTCTGTTCACTCCCTCCCTGTTCTGTCCCGTCAAGATGTCCCCATACCTTCTCATCTTAGCTGCCATTTATCAAATGCTTGGGAGGTGCCAAGCAGGCCCTGTGTTGAACAATACACAGAATCTCACTAAATCCTTGTGACAGCCCCATAGAATAGGCAATTTTATGATCCATTTTACAGATGAGGAAACTGAGGCTTAGAGAGGCAAAGTCACTTGCCTAGGGCACACAGCTGGGATTCAAACCCAGATCTCTGTGCCGCTTCAGCTTATTTTTTAAATCCAATCTGACAATCTCTGCCTTCTGATTGGAGTGTTTAAACCGTTTATGTTTAATGTGATTTTTTTTTTTTTTTTTTTGTGAGGGAGATCAGCCCTGAGCTAGCATCCATGCTAATCCTCCTCTTTTTGCTGAGGAAGACCAGCTCTGAGCTAACATCTATTGCCAATCCTCCTCCTTTTTTTTCCCCCCAAAGCCCCAGTAGATAGTTGTATGTCATAGTTGCACATCCTTCTAGTTGCTGTATGTGGGACGCGGCCTCAGCATGGCCAGAGAAGCAGTGCATCGGTGTGCGCCTGGGATCTGAACCCGGGCCGCCGGTAGCGGAGCGCGCGCACTTAACCACTAAGCCACGGGGCCGGCCCTAATGTGATTTTTTTATATAGTTGGATTTAAATCTACTATCTCGGTGTTTCCTATTGGTCTCGTCTGTTCTTTGTTCCCCTTTTCCTCTTTTTCTGCCTTCTTTTGGGTCAACTGAGAAATTTTTATTATTCCATGTTATCTCTGTTGGCTTATTAACTATAACTATTTTGTTATTTTATTGGTTGCTTTAGGAGTTACATTATATATGTTTAACTTATCACAGCCTGTCTACAGATGTTATTGGGCCACTTCACATATAGTGTAAGAACCTTAACAACAGTGTACTTCTGTTTCTCCCCTCTCAGCTTTTGTGCTATTCTTGTTACACATTTCACTTCTTACATATGTTATTAACCTCACACTACATTGTTATGATTTTTGTTAAAAGTCAGTTATCTTTTAAAGAGATTTAAATAGTAGGAAAAAAGTCTCGTCTGTTTTTCCATATGCTTATTATTTCCAGTGTTTTTTATTCCTTTGTGTAGATCTATATTTCTTTGTAGTATCATTTTCTTTCTACCTAAAGGACTTGAACATTTCTAGTAGTGCAGAAGTGTGGTGATGAATTCTTTCAGCTTTGGTATGTCTGGGGAAATAAAAGTCTCTTTTTGGCTTTTATTTTTGAAAGTTATTTTTTACTGTGCATAGAATTCCAGGTTGACTGTTTTTCAGTCCTTTAAAGATGCTGGTCCACTATCTTCCTGCCTGCATTGTTTCCAACGAGAAATCTGCTGCCATCCTTATTTTGTTCCTCTGAACATACGGTGTCTTTTTTTTCCTTTGGCTACTTTTACAGTTTTCTCCTTTTGATTTTGAGCACTGTGATTATAATGTGCCTTAGTATAGTTTTCTTCATGTTTCTTGTTCTTAGGGGTTCTTAGGGTTCCTGCATCTGTGGGTTTATACTTTTCATTACATTTGGAAAAATTTTCTGCTGTTCTTTCTTTTTTTCCCCCCAGTTTTATTGAGATATAGTTGACATATAACATTGTATAAGTTTAAGGTGTACAGCATAACGATTTAATATATGTATGTATTGCAAAATGATTACCACAATAAGTTTAGTTAACATCCATAACCTCACATAGTTACAATTCTTTTTTTCTTGTGATGAGAACTTTGAAGATCTACTCTCTTAGCAACTTTCAAATATATGACACGGTATTGTTAACTGTAGTCACCATGCTGTACATAACATCCCCAGAAGTTATTTATCTTATAACTGGAAGTTTGTACCTTTTGACCCCCTTCACCCAATTCTCCTACCCTCTGCCTCTGGCAATCACTAATTTAGTCACTGTTTCTATGAGTTTGGGTTTTTTATCTTCCGCATATAAGTGAGATCATACAGTATTTATCTTTCTCTGTCTGATTTATTTCACTTAGCATAATGCCCTCAAGGTCCATTCATGGTGTTGCGAATGGCAAGATTTTTTCTTTTTTATGGCTGAATAGCATATTGTGTTACGTTACATTCTATTACACACGCACACCACATTTTCTTTATCCATCCATCCCTCAATGGACAGTTAGGTTGTTTCAATGTTCTGGCTATTGTAAATAATGCTGAAGTGAATATAGGAGTGCAGACATCTCTTCAAGACAGTGATTTTGTTTTCTTTGGATATGTACCCAAAAGTGGAATTGCTGGATCATATGGTAGTTCTATTTTTAATTTTTTAATTTAATTTTTTGAACCTCCGTACTATCTTCCATAATGGCTGCACCAATTTACATTCCCACCAACAGTGCATAAGGGTTCCCTTTTCTCCACATCCTTGCCAACACTTGTAATCTCTTGTCTTTTTGATAGAAACCATTCTGACAGGTGTGAGGTGATATCTCATTGTGGTTTGATCTGCATTTCCCTGATGATTAGTGATGTTGAGCACCTTTTCATGTGCCTGTTGGCCATTTGAATATCTTCTTTGCAAAAATGCCTATTCAGGTCCTTTGCCCATTTTTTAGTTGGATTGTTTGGTTTTTGCCATTGACTTGTATGAGTTTGCCATTATTTCTTTACATATTTTTTCTGTTTCCCCTTCCCTCTCCTCTCCCTTGACACACATATTAGGCTGCCTGAAGTTGTCTCACGGCTCCACGATGCTTGTTCACTGTTTTCGGTCTTTTTTTCTGTTTGTGTTTCATTTTGGATAATTATTATTGATATGTGTCCAAGTTCACCAATATTTTCTTTGAATATCTAATTTCTATTAACCCCATCCAGTGTATTTTTGATCTCAGACATTGTAGTTTTCATGTCTAGAAGGTTAATTTGGGTCTTTTTTACATCTTCAATTCTCTTCTTAATGTGTTCAATGTTTCTTCTAGCTGTTTGAACATATGGAATGCAGCTCTAACAACGGTTTTAATGTCCTTGTCTACTAATTCCAAGTCTGCGTCAGTCCTGGGCTGGTTTTGATTGATTGCCTTTTCTCCTCATTATGGGTCATATTTTCCTGGTGCTTTGCATGCCCGATAATTTTTTATTGGATGCCAAGCATTGTGAATTTTCCCTTGTTGGATGCTAAATATTCTTGTATTCATATAAATGTTCTCAAGCTTTGTTCTGGGATGCAGCTACATTACTTGGAAACAGTTTGATCTTTTTGGGTCTTGCTTTTAAGATTTGTTAGAGGGGACCAGAGCCATCTTTAGTCTAAGAGTAATTATTTCCCACTATGGAGACAAAGCTGTTTTGAGTATTCTACCCAATGCCCTGTGAATTATGAGATTTTCAAAATGACTGGTGGAAAAAGGCACTGTTTCTGGCCCTGTAGGGGCACAGGCACTGTTCCTTGTCACCCTTTTGGATGATTCCTTCCTGCCTCAGGTGGTTTCCTCACACACATGTGCTCACCAGTCCTCTGCTGAGCATTTGAGCGGTCCTTCTACAGATCTCCAGGATCCTCTCTGTCCACTCTCTCCTCTCCATACTCCACCTCACAGTCTCCAGCTGCCTCGGTCTGCCCAAACTCTCAGCCCCATCTCTTCAATCAAGGAGTCCACCTGCCTCTGCCTGGGTTCCCCTTTCCTGCTCCAGAGCCTGGAAGCTCTCCCCAGGCCGTACATTGAGTCAGCTGTAGGGCTCACCTTGTTTGTTTCCCGTCTCTCCAGGGTCCTTCATTGCCATTTGCATATGTCTGTCCATTTTCTTGTTTTTTCAGTTGGAAGGGTAAATCTAGTCCCTGTTACTCCATCTTGTCTGGAAGCAGAATTTTCTTAAGCCTGTGTGTTTAACAACCATATGTCCACCCTTCTCCTTTCCTCCCATTGTGGAAAAAGGAATGTGACATTTGAGTCTGAATCTGGCCCACGGCCTCCCCCTCCCAGCTGTGGCACCTTGGTCCAGCTCTTCCCTGCCTCTTCTGAATGCCGTACAAGGTGGGTAATGCTCGTACTTAACCTCACAGGTGAGTCTCTGATAGCAGAGTTAGAAAGTCAGACCATGCATGGACTGACGAAATTCCTTTCCGTGCTGCCATTGCCACTTGAGCTTCTGCAGGCTGTCCTGTGACAGGATGTTCCATGAGACTTGAGAGGGCCAGCTGGTGATCCTGGTGTCAGGTCTGCACGCCGGCAGCTAGAAGTCAAGCAGCTTAGTGAGCAGGGCTGGGTCCCCTTAGGCTTCCTGGACTCTGGGGAGCCTCATTTCCCAGATAGATGAAAGCGAGGTGGTGGCAGCAGGTTGCTCTAGCCTCAGGCCCACGCAGGGTGGCAGCCAACAGCTGGGACCCTGTTTGTCCTCTCCAGACCCCATGACAGCCCCTCATCCATCTCCTCAGCCCGGATCTCCAGGAGCTAATTAGAAATGCGTGAAGACTTGGCTTCCAGTGGCTTTGAGGGAGACCTGAGGGAGGTGACTGATGTGCTCTCCGGGCCCCTGTGCCCCCGCCTCTCCTCACTGAGCCCTGACAGTGCCGCCTGCGTCTCCTGCCTCCTCACTGACGTCCTGCCAATCCTTTCTCCCTCCCCATGGAGATTCCATCTGGGCCCTGTGCGTATCCCAGTAACCATATCAATCAGGCAGGGTCTGCCATGGAAACACCCCTCGTGCTGTGTTGGGGGGTGTCGAGGAGCCAAAAAGGAGCTATTGCCAGCCTTCCTGTCACTGTCACTGTCATCCCCATGGTGCGAGCATGTATTACATACAGAACAATGCAGATGAGGCAGGAGCCTGCCCTCCGGTGGAGGAAGAAGAAGACGGACGTGCAGATGAATCTTGAGCACCTGCTGAGGGCCAGGCTCTGTCGCACACCCATTTCAGAGAGGGGGATAAGGAGGCTCAGAGAGCCTGAGGGTCTGGCCCAGAGTCACCCAGGAAGGAGGGGGTAAGAGCAGGCTGAGCCCAGGGCCCAGGTTCCAGTGCTGAGTGGCAGCTGAGGGATTGCAGTGTTGAAACGAGAGTGGAGGGAGACCTGAGCCCCCAACAAGTGTGTCACCAACCTCCACAGCCCAGGCCTCCATTAGCCTGCGTCTTCCTCCCTGGGGCCTGTGTGGGCGGAGGGGATTGTGGCTGAAGCCCAGTTGTTCCAGAGCGCAGACAGGCTGGCGCCAGAGGCGGGCCGAGCCCAGGGGAGGCTGAAGGAACCCGGGGAGGAGGGGGTTGGAGGAGGGGCACCTTGCTCCCTCTGAAGTGGCCCTCCCTCCTCCTCTGTACCCCTCCCCCTACCCCAACCCCTGGCTCCATCCAGCTCTCCATCAGAGCATCTCTCATGTTCCTTAAGGGCAAAGGTTCACATCTCATTTATGTCAGGACAGCTGACCCGCCCAGGACCAGACCTGGTAAATATTTAATAAACGAATCAAGAGAGAGCCAGGAATCAATAGAAGCACGAGAAAAGCTGGGTAGAAAACCATGTCTTGCGTCAGCTTTCCAGCTCTTCCTTCTTGGGTCTGGATCATAGCTTCTCCCCCAGGCCACCAGTTACTGACAACACCCAGTCCTGCCACCACACATTACTCCTGTCCCTCAAACTCCGCATCCCCAGCACCCTCCCCTGTCCCCCTGCAGGGTGTCTGCAGTGTGCCAGGCCCAGGACTACAGGCTTTCCATGCAGCATCTTGTTCCACTCTGAACAATCCTGTGGTGTGAACCTGTGGTCATCCCCAGTTTACTAATGAGGAATGGAGCCCAGAGAGGTGAAGACCTCTGCAGCAGATAGCTGATGGGGCGTGGGTTTGAATAGAGGGCTGATCCCTCCTAACCTCTGGACTTCACCATCAAAACAGTAACTCAGAGGTAAGGAGACCAACCATCCAGGTCTGCCCAGGACTGAGAGGTTCCCAGGATGTGGGACATTCAATGCTGCAACCCTGACAGTCCTGGGCAAACCAGGATGGCTGGTCACCTTACTCAGAGGCCATCTGGGATTCAGAGGGCTTTTTGGATCTCTCACGGATGACTCAAACGCTCTTCCAGAGTTTAGTGCACCTCACTGTATATTTCACTAATATTCTTGCTCTTTAAAAATGAATGAGGGTGGTTGAATCTTTTCCAGAATCAGCACCTTCTCTCTGACCCATTCATTTCTCAAATATTTCATAAGCACCGAGTGTGGGTCAGACTTCATTCTAGGGACTGGGCACACTGGGGAACAAGTCCGGGTGGGAACAGATAATGAATGAGCAGGTGAACAAGTGCACAGCTGGTTATAGTCAGTGATGGCATAGTGTCCTGAAACCTCGTCATCTCCCATGAAAGGTAGCCAAGGATGGGCAACCTTACAGCCCCTGCTGTCCACTCACCTCTGCATCCCAGTACCACCCAGAGGAGCACCCAGGCAGTGCTGACTCTGACTAGATTCCTCAGGAAGGGGGCAGAGGGTGAGCAAGACCCATCACACCCGTGGCCCAGGAGGCTGACTCTGCTTGGGTTGCCCAGGCCGTGCGAAGGGAGCGGGCACCCTTTTCTTCTGTGGTCCTAGCCCTGCCATGTGCCATCACGGAGGCCCAGGCCCCTGAAATCCCAGACTGAGCCCCAACAGCAGGGGATGGTCTCATAAGAACAGAGCCCACTTCCAGGAAATAAATCCTAAGACTCAGGGAAGTTGGTTTGCCTGACTGCTCTTGGCTCTTTCAGTCTCCCACTAGCCGCCCATCACCCAGATGCCTCCCGCTGGTGTGGAGCACTGTTCTGGGAGCACTCCCAGCTAGAATGCATGGCTCACCCTGTTGGTCCCCAGCAGCACGTCTGGGGAGGAAGTGCCAAAAAAAAAAAAAAAAAATGATGACAGTGCTGCTGTGGTTGAGAGGATATGGGAGGAAGCTCTCTAGGCGAGATGAACTCAACCCTCTCCATGCACTGAAGGCTTAGAGCGCATCCCTCTCCGTGTGTCTCTGCCTCCCTCTCTGTCTGGGAGACCCTCAGAGGCTAATGGAACAAGCTGTGCCTTATTCTTCTTTGGAGCCCCAGGGCCTGACCCATGGTAGGTGCTTAATAAATGCCTGTGGAGGGGGCGTAATGAGCCCCTGAGTCAGGGACCCTGAGAGTGAGTTCTGACTATGTTTGCATTGCTCTAAGACCCTGGCCAAGTCACCTAGGCAGACCTACCATAAAATGCCAGAATCCCTTCCCAGCACTCTTTATGAAGGGTGAGTCACCCTCTGCGTCTCTTCCGTGACGGGGAGCTCACTACCTCACAAGGCAGTGACTTCCACTGGAGTCAGCTAACCTCAGGCTCAAACATGGCTCTGCCACTGCACAGCCTGGGAGATCACTTCCTCTCTCCAGGCTCGGCATTCTCAGCTGTGCAGTGGGATGATGGTGATAAGTTACGATAAACCTCAGGATTTTGCAGCTTAAATATGATCATGTGGCACTAGTAAGTGGCCAGTAAATGGGAATTAGTCACTGTGAGCATCCTTGAGTCAAAAATCATCTTCCGTTTAGCTCTGCTCGTTGGTCCTAGGAAGCGAGTCTAATCCTGCTTGCATGTGGTGGCCTCTGCTGTGACTGGCCGGGGCCACGGAGAGCACCAGAAATGGGGAAGCAGGAGGCGCGAGTTCCAGGCCTGGCTCTGCCACTCATGACTTGGAGCGAGATGCTTGACTTCCTGGAGCCTCGGTTTCTCTGTCTGTTAAATGGGAATGGTAGCACCTAGTTCACAGCGCGGACAAGAGAATGAAATGAGACAATGGATGTAAAGTACACACTGTACAGGATGGCATAAATGCCAGTACTCATTATTACGCTTGAGCCGTCATCCTGTATCCTCCCTCTGCATCATCCCTTTTTTTAGACTAAATGTGGCCATTTCCCTCAGTTATTTTTCCAAATGAATATTCTCTCTGGAATCTTCACCAGGTCAGGCTCTGGTCTGTCAGTATTCTTATAAATCAGTTTTCTCAGAGCAAGACATGATGCTCCAGAAGAATCTATCACCTCCTCGGATCTAGCCCTGATATGCCCGCTGATGTGGCCGCTGAGAGCCGAATCTTGCCTTCTGTGATGCTGTACCTTTGGCTCATACTGATAAGAGGCCTCTGTCTTGAGTGCTGCTGTTCAGGCAATTCTCCCTTCCAGAGTTTTTGCAACTGATGTTTTTGAGTCTTAGCACAGATCTGTGAGGAATTGTGAAAGGTCTGAAATTTTACCCTGCTTGCAAGTTAAAAAAGTTGCTGGATAAAGGACTTTGTTACTCACAGCGCAGCCAGCAGCAAGAGCTCATGTTCGCATCAGTGCGCCTTATCCCACAAGTCCCATGGGGGCCGGGCGGAGCACCCAGTGTGGATTCTGTGTAGGCAGTGGGTTTGCGTAACAGGGAAACCCCACTCTTTTAAAGGGACCTGCTAGCAAACCTGCCCAGCCTTTGTCCCAGAGGGAGATATTATCTCAGAGGAAGCTGTCATCCTGGTCAACAAGCAGATGTGCACTTTGCCCCCCAGGGGACACTGTCTCTTTCCTCCGGGCTGTTTGCTGTACAAACACCTTTGAGAAGATAGTTGGGAACAAGAGCTGTCAAAGCCTTTACTCAGAAGGTCCGCAGAGCACAAGAGACCCATAGAGAATGATCTCCCAGCAATATGTTCATACTTATCCCTCAGAACGGCAGTGCACAGGTCTGGCCTCGCATCTCACTTGGCCGCTCCTGAGCTGTGTCACCTTGAGGAAACTACTAACCTCTCTGATCCTCAGTTTCTACAGCCTGAAAAAGGTATAATTCCTACTTTCCAGAAGTGCTGTAAGGGATTCCTTGTAATAGCGTTCTTGAAGCATCCACCTGCCTGGTGTAGGTAGACTGTGGAGAGAAGGCAGCAGAGCCCGTGATCCCGTGATTTGGAGCCCATCCTTCTGATCACTTGATTCTCTCTCCTCTTTCTTCGCCATCTTTCCCTGAGCTAGTCCTCGGGGCTCCTGTCCCGTGTCTCCTGTCAAATGGGGCAGAGTCACCGTCCTGGCTCCGAGCCCACCAGCGCATGGTGGGGACCTGGTGTCGGGTGGAGCAGAGAGTACAGTCTGTTCACGTCTGGGGTTGGGGACCAGGGTGACTTATTCTCTGAGCCTCAGTTTCTTCCTCTGTAACATAGAACTCACCTGAGATTGAAGGAAGAATTAAAGGAGATAATAGACACGGAACATTTCTGCACGTGATGAGTGCTCAGCGGAGCCATTAGGGTGTCATCTCGGTAATTTGAGACTCCTGGAACACAGTGTGGGGCTGGGGACATGAGTTTGCTGCCTGGTGAGGGAAGCAGTCATCTAGCTGCTGCCTGGAGGGAACTGATGAAGAAAAGCAAGACAAAGGGGACCGTGGGGCAGTGAGCTGGTCTCACAAGTCTCTTGCAGATGGCTCAGCATGCTGGCAGCGTTCAGTAGCAATTGATTGGGCATTCACATGATGGGGCCCTCTGTGCGCCTCCTCGTGGGGAGTACAGGCTGCCCTAGGTGGGGCCGGACACCTAGGTGTCCCTAGGTGGGGCCGAGAGGTGGGGGGAGCTTGGAACGGGGCCTCCGGAGACCTGCTCTCTGGTCTTGACAATGCTACTCACAAATTGTGTGACCTTGGGGGCAGGGTGACAAACCTCTCTGGTCTCCATTTAGGGACTCAGTGTGGCATGGTGGGTGGGTGAGGGTTTGAGATGTAGAGTCAGGCAGACCTGGGTTTGAATCAGGAGTTTGAAACCAGCTGGGAGACTGGAGCAGGTCCTATATCTTCCTAAGCCTCTGTTTCCTCATCTGTAAAGTGGGGATAATGACTTTCGTACTTCATGGAGTTGTTGTGAGGATCAGACAAGGCCGTGCGTGGGCCGAGCCTGGCCAGTAAGTGGTGCCTATTATGATGTTGCATTATTTTCTGTTTCTTGGTCTACAAAATGGGGTTGGGTATGAGGGGTAGGGGGGACACAGGATCTCTTACTGCATGGAGCATGGAAAGGCTCCTGGAGTGGAGGTCAGAAAATCCTGGTCCAAATTCTCTTTAGCCTCTTCCTGGTTGTTCGTCACCTGGATGAGTCACATGTCGTTTCTGCACCGCACGGTCAATGGCACCAGCTAATCATACCTCCTTCTGCCACATGTGGCAGAAACACTGGTCACCGTGCCTGGCCCGGGACCCCGGTTGGTGCTCAGGGCCCCTCTCAGCTCCAAGCTTGTCAGTCAGCAGAGCTCCTGGCCTCAGAGGGCACCCCGTCTAATCGGGGTCACAGCCAGCAGCAAGGTAACTCAGACACAGGATACTGGGTGGGGTCAGAGGAGCACACAGACGGGGCTCTCAAAGTGGGCTGCAGACAGGTCCTGATGGCTGGAGCTGCCCATCGCGCTGTCCCAACCCAAGGATTAGTCCTCGGGATGTCCACTGGACTGGCTTGGGCTGGTGGAGCCTGCAGTTCGTTGTACCCCAGTGGCAAGCAGAGTGGACCGGCCCACTGGCAGACGAGAGGAGCAGCATCTTCTGCAAAAGGAGGATCTGCTCAGCTTTCTCCTGACGAGTGCTGTCTGCTGAGCTGTCGGAGGTGGAGCTCGCTTGTCATACTTTTGTTCGGGAAAATTAAGTGGTGCTAATGGATATTCTTTGGGGAGGGGCATGCGGGCCTCCACTGCCTGGATCCGTTGCAGAGAGGAATGTGACGGCTCCAGGGCCCCTTCTGTCTCTCAATTCGTGTCATGGGGGTTGGAGGAATTGACCTTCCGGGAGCCGCGAGTCCCTGGGGTCACTATGACAGTGCCGACCTTGATGATACCTGCTGTTTGCTGGGTGCCGGGCTCTCTGCTGAGTGCTTTACCTTGATCAGCGCAGCTGAGCCACACCACCACGCTCTGAAGCGGAAATTACAGTGATGCTCATTTTGCAGCTGAAGGAGCTGAGGCTCGGAGAGGTGAAGGAAGGAGCAGGGCTGAGATGTGAACCGGCTGCCAGGCTCCCCCGTGCTCTTCCTCACGGCTTACTCCCTGGCTCAGTGGCCCTGCAGTCTAGCCTGGTGTGTTTTTAGATCTGAGCTCAGCCCGAGCCGGGAATCAGAAGAGTGACAGTAATTGGCATCCCCCACATTTCCACGGGGATTTGCGGGTGGCAGCGCAGAGCAGGGGTCGGAGCCAGCTCTGACACGGGAGCGGTTACTATCTTTGTTTTCAAAAGCAGAAACCGAGGTGCAGAGGAGAGAAATGGGCATCCCAGAGCCACAGGGGATGCCCCCCTCCTGCCACACTGCATCCCGGCCTTTCCAAAGGGCACAGCTAGGGCATGGAAAAAGTGCCGGAGAAAGGGAAGCACGTGGGACATGGGGGAGCCGCTCTGTGGAGGCTGGGGAAACGGCTAGTGGCCTGGGAAGGTTCCTGAACGGGAGCTGTTGCTACACCTGAACGGTGCTCTCTGCGTGCAGGAGGAGCCCTGCTGGGGGCTGGTGGAAGGGAACTGCCCTGATGGACAGAACAGTGGGACAGATGCCAGATCCTCCAGCCTCAGTGCCCACTGGGGACGAACCCTTTGGGCCTAGAAAGCAAAGGTGCCCAGACCACAGAATGAGCAGACTGATGCCACTCAGGCCTGCATGCCACGCCCAGTCTTTGTTCCTTAATCCACTTAATTCATTCAATAGCTGTACCCTGGGCCTCTTCCCTGGGCCTGGCTCCATGCTGGGTATTGAGAGAAGAGGTGACCAGGATGGTCCCCGCTACCAAGGGGCCAGCCATTTGGTGGGAGAGCAGAAGAGCCAAGAGAACTGACAATCCTCAGAGAGAAGGGTGGGCTGCGCCTCAGAGGAGTGCCCCTCAAGCAGCCTGTGGGAGCAGGCTCTCTGGGAGGGCTACGTGGAGGAGGTAGCGTCTCTAGCCCTGCTGTTGTGGGACTTCCTCTCCTGCTGCTCTGCTTCTGGACACTTGAGCCCTCCTCGTAGGTCAGAGCAGCTCTGGTGTGGCCACAGGCTTTGCAGGGAACAGCCTGGCAGGTCCCTGAGTTCTGTAATTCTGGGCTCCAGCCGGTGCCAGGTTCTGTCTAGTTTGGGGCATCTAAAGTTTGACACTAGGGCAGTGAGGCCCCCTCAGGTCGTTCTCTGGTGTCTGCACTGGGACACTTGCCCACCTGGGAGTGTTGATTCCCCATTTGGGCAGGAGATGCTAAAAGGGAGAGCACGTAAGGCTCAGACCGCCAATCACAGGCTTGCGTCCTGCTGCAGCTAGAAGGGGCTTGACATCGGAGCTCCCTCCGCACAGAGCCGGGCAAGTCCTGGGTGGAACAGTGTTGGGAGTGCAGGGATGAGCCCGGGGCAGGGCCTGCATCCTTGATGGGAGCTGGCCTCTAGAAGAGGTGCCCTCTTAGACCACCTGCTCTTCCTCTACCTTTTCATTAGTCTTAACAACTGTCCCGTCCTCATAATACCCCAAAAAGCCTCCACTTCGGGGGAAACATGCTGCTCCCCTGTGTGCCCATGCTACCCCAGCTGTGCTTCTGCCTTTGGAGGAAGACACACCTGCCTTCAAATTCTGGTTCTGCCATCTAGGCTGCCGCGTGACTGGAGGCTCCAGACCTGTTTCCTTGCGTGTAAAATCGAGTGAATGACATTTGCCTGGAAGGGTTGCGTGGGAATTAGGAAGAGCAAGGGTACAGAGCCTGGCACAGGCCTGGCATTGAGCTTAATCTAGATCCAAGGCCCAGGGAGGGGAAAGGCCCTATGTGCCGTCACTGGTTCAAGGACAAACCCATGGCCTTGGGGTCACCTCTTGCCCACGCTTGGGCCTGTGAACTGCCCAGTGACTTGGGTCTATTAACTGCCTGGGTCTCTTAACCAGCCTGGCTCCAGCTGGTGAAGGCTCTCAGCTCAGGCCAGCGCCTTCCCCCAGAGCCTTGTCTCGGTGTGAGGATTCAGTTCCCATTTTCTGAGCTCCCCCTGCAGGTCAGGGGTGGCGCTGGGTGGCGGGGTCAGGTTCAGCATTGCATTTGAAGCTCATCTGTCAGCCATATTGTTTTGCTTGCAAAATAATTGTGTGCAAGGAAGCAAAAGCCTTTAGCTGTGTTCCGGAGTGTAAGACAATCAGCACCATTGAGTTGATTCACACTAGTTTAGGGAGTTGGCAGCCAGTGGGCTGCTTAGAGCCAGGTTGGTGGAGAACATCCTCCTGAAACAAAGACAGTTCATAACCCTGGGTGACCAAGTGGTTTTCTACAGCAAATATTCTCACAAATGATAACAAACATTCATAGACTCAAAGTTATAAGTCGATAGCCCTTAGAGCTGTTAAAACAAAATATTCATTATAACAGCAAAGCTGATGGCCCTTCTCGGTAAATAGGATGAAGTTTGACCTTTTGAGGACAAGGTGCAGAATTGGTACAGCTTCAACTTAACCCTTATGGTAATGTTATGTAAATATGTAATAATCTCTCCTCTTCTCTGTCTAAAGGAAGATAAACAGAAAGCCCATTGTCAGTAGCTCCCTCGTCTCTTAAATTTCACGCAGATATATCTGTGGGTTCTGTTTTATTGTTTGTTTCCGGTTTTATTTTTTAACTGAGGGATAACTTACAGACAGTAAAGAGCACTACTCTTAAGCGTGCAGCCCGATGACTCTACGTATTGTGCAGATTGTTAACATGACAAGCCTGACCGTTATCCTGTGAAAGCCCACCTTACAGAGTTGGCCCTTGGCCGGGGTCCGTGAATTTAGAGTCTGGAGCATCCCACCATCCTAACTGATAAGGACGGCTCACTGTACCTGAACGGCAAATATGATTTATGCAGAACACCTGCTTTCCTCCTGGGAGGCTAGACTTTGGGTACGCCCTGGGCAGACGGTGCCTACTGCCCAGCCCCAGTAAAAACCCCGGCACTGAGTGTCCTAAGTGTCTGCATCTTAGACGTTTCTTCACAACCTACCAGTTGCTGGGGAATTAGGTGTGTCCTGCGTGACTCCACTGGGAGGGGACACTTGGACGCTTGTGCCTGGTTTCCTGTGGCCTTCGCCTTTTCCCTTTGCTGATTTTGTTGTGTGTCTTGTGTTGTAATAAATGGTAGCCATGAGTCATGCTAGAGAATCATGGAACCTGGCAGTGGGCTTGGGGACCCCGACATACATATGTAGACACCCCTATAACTGCCACCCAGATCAAGATGTAGGACCACTAAAGATGTCCTCTCAAGCCAGTGCCCCCCAAGGACTTGGTCATTGTCACCCATTGCTCTCACTGTCCCCCATCCCTGACAGTAGTTCTTGGGGCACATCCTTCTTACTCCGTCACCCCTCTACATGTCTGTTTGCACACAGAAGAATTGCTTTCTTTTTTTGCATGCAGCTTGCTCCCAAACACATCTTTTATCTCTTGGAAATAGCATCCCCCTGACCCAGTGATGCTTTATCCAGCAGAAGAACATTCTCTAATGACACTATTTCAACCTTCTCTCTTCCTTGACCCCCAGCACTTAACTGCCCCTTCTTACTTTTAAAAACCTTGTGAATATTAACTTATTTTAAACTATGCGCTTTAGTAAAATGCTCCCAAGGGTTTTAATAGTCTTCCTTCTTGCCGGAGACTTCTTAAAAGGCTCCAATCCTACACCCACTCTGAGAACATTTTAAAGCAGAGCAGGATTCATCAGAACAGTTTTCAATAGAAGTTAATCTAGTGGTTTTTCCCACACAGCATGTCATAGAGATTTATATGTGATGCTGGAAAATGCTTCCCTGAGTGTGTTCTCAGGCAGAGAGCTTTGGGGATATGGTACAGCAACCACTGAGCCATCCCCAGAGAGATCAGGGGCCTCTTACAGTGTGACAGGCTTTTCATACTTGGAGCTGAAGGAGATATAGAAAGGGTGGCATTCACACCGTGTTGACCAGGGACAGTAACAACAAAAAGTCAGATTCAGCAAATAGAGGCTCAGAAATGACTTAACACCTTGACGCAACGATATTCTGAAATACCAATGAATCTTGCATCAATATAATTAAGTATTTTTAATTTTTTCTGCTGTATAATTCATTTTCATGCAAACTCTCAAGAGATCAATGTATTTATGGCTGTGTTTGGATGAGGCTCTTAAAATGAACGTGGAGCCATGCAAATACCAGCAGCTTTTAGTGGCTTTTATGGAATGAAACAACCTGATTAATTCATATTTACATTTCTTCATGTGGCAATAAGATTTATCTTTCTTATCACTTATTTTTGGTGTGAAAGTTGAGGTCACTCCACAGTGTCTATTCTAGAACCAGAGGGAGAATGAAGAGACTAACACTATACTGTTCTGTTCCTTGGCCACCTCACTCAGGCCATAGAGGACTCTAGATTAAATATTTAGTATAAAATGGAACCTGTTCCTCACATTAGGTTAAAGTCTGTGTGTATATATATATCTTTTATTTATAAACGAAATTTGAAAACAAGAAAAAAAATCTGGATGCACGACCGACCAGACAGGATGGATGTAAAGCAGGGAGCCAGGAAGACCGGCCTTCACAGAATCCCAGGTTCCAGCCCAGCCTCCCGGGCGCCTCTGGGATGCAGCGGAAGGGCTGTTGGTGGCAGGGCCCGGAGGAGCTGGCGGGTTATTCCTCTTCCGTGCGGGGTGGCTACAGGTTGCCCAAGGGGCTTCAACTCCACGTCTCAGCTCTGCCACGTCCCACTGGTTACCTGAACAAATCGTAATTCTGAGTCCATTTGCACATCTGAAAATGGGCTCAATAGTGTCTACCATATTGGTTCATTTTGAACATTGGATGTGCTGATGTGTGCAAACAGCTTTGCAAATATAATAGTAATAATGATGCAACCTGGGATTTATTGAACTTACTAAGTGCCCAGAGCTATAAGCACTTTATATGTGTTAATCTCACAATAGCCGGTGCAGGAAGTGCTCCCAGCATCCTTCCCATTCTACAGATTAGGAAACTCACTCCCAAGTTATACAAGGAACGAGTGGCAGAGGGGGACTGAAGGTCTGCGATTGGGCGTCCTTGCCGTCAACCAGCGTGCTAGATTCCCCATCAGACAGCAGCGTAACTCTAGGATATTCTCCACCTAGGGCCAGTCCCCGCTGAGGGGACCCTTGGGGGTGGGGTGTTTCTTGACATGGAAATATCTGTTCCCCAGTCCCTGTGCCGCTGCTGCAGCGCTCGGCCCGGCCTCCTCGCCTCATGCACCATCACAGGTGCCTCCCACCTGGTACATTGTCTCCGGTTCCTTCCTGAGCCACTCTCCTTTCCTCTCCGCTGGCAGAGGAGCTTTCTCTAGCCAATGCTCTTCAGAGGCTCCTTCTGCTCATGGGATAAGGTCCCAATCCTTGGGCTGAGCCTCTGTCCCCGTGAGCAGACCCTCTCTGGGCCCGGGACCCACACGCGCCTCCCTGGTCCCGGCTTCAGCCAGGCTGAGACACACACAGCTCCCAGCGGTGCCACCCAGACCCCCCGTGCTTTGTCCCCAGAATGTCCCGTCCGCTCCTTCAAGGCCAGATTCAGAACCCCCTCTCCCAGGAAGCCAGGGGCCCTGGACCCCGCACTCTAAGGCACGGCTGTTCTTCTGTGGCATCCTCACGGCCCCCCTCCCTCCATCCACGGTGCTGTCGTGTGCAGTCAGGCGCAGCCCCGTGGCCCAGGCTGTGCTGTTCTTCCCAGTCTCCCCCTGCAGGGCACGTGGGGCTGCATGAAGTCGATTCTGCACAGAAGATGGGGGCCTGGGGCAGCAGGCCCAGGTCTGAGCTGGCCCCCACGCTCCCCGTGGGACCTTCGGTAAGTCCTCGCCCCCAGAGCCACAGTCTCCTTGACGTACAGTTGGAGTGCTAGTAGCCCTGTTTATACAGCAAGTGCTGAACGAGCTGAGCCAGTGGAAGGAGATGTGCTTTGTGGGGTGTAGAGTTTCCGGGGTTGGGCACGTTTGTTGGTCTCATAGATAAACAGTATGTGGAGTTGATTCGAGAAGATGTTTTGTATGCCCCACGTTCTCCTGCCTTGGGCTAGGAATCCAGGCCTCCATTTACCCACAGAGCAGTGTTGTCTCGCCCGCAGTCTTTCTCACCCTCCTCCTGCCTCACTCACTCATTTGCTTTCCTCCTCAGCCATCAGCCTCTCCCCTCTCACCCACGCCCAACCCCAGGGAATCTGCCCACCACCAGTCAATCAACAAACACATCTCTGTCTGAAGAAGGATAAGCCCTACGTCCCTCACACTGAACATCAGAGGATCCAAGATGCCACCTGGGAAGAGGGTGGGCAAAGGGCTCCCAGATCCCCCCAACACACACCCCCAGCCCCTTTCCCCAGCTCATTGCTTATTTGCTACAGGCTCTTGAGCTGGAAGGAAAAAATGTTAAGCTCATAATTCCAGAGTTTGAAAAAGTTCTTTCTAGAGCATGCACCATCTTAAAGAAGTAAAAACAAAGACCTTCACACCACCAACTACTACTGCTAACAATAGTACTAGTAACACTAAGAAACATGGTAGCTCACTCAGTTATTATCCCCCTGGTGCCGGGCTCTGTGCTTAAAACTGTGTGCCAAGCCTTGAGCTCAGGTCTTTATATGTGTTGGCTCATGAAGTCCTCATGGCACCCCAATGAGGGAGGTGTTCTCATTAGCCCCACTTTACAGATGAGAAAAGTAAGGCTCAGAGAGGGTGAGGGGTTGTTCCATGGTCACACAGCTCCTCGGTAGCCAAATCAGACGTGGAACACAGGTGTCCTTGTACCTAAACTCTCTCTCTGTTGGGGTAGCTGCCGTCTGGTGTTACTTGTTGCCATTGGGCGTGTGTGTTGTTGCCCCTTATTTCAGTCCATAAGTTCACTCAAGGAGCTGATTGTTCTTGTTTGAGTGTTTGACAAATAGCAAATGCGGCCACCAGGAGAGCCTAGTGCAACTGGGTGTGATGGACACCTGGGCTGCAGTGGTAAATATGGTATGTGCACGTGTGCATGTGTGTTTAATTTACAGCATTTTCTTTAAGTAGAGCTTGTTAGCCACCCAATCACCAGGATGTAACAGATGGTGCCTTTGAGTGAGCAAGATTTAAAGAAATAAATGCCTCAGCATAATCCCACAGCTTTCTCACCATCCTCAGCGGGAACAGTCCTTCTAATACTTAGTCTTCTATCTCGGTAACCACATGCCTCCTCACCGAGGGTTCATCGAACTTCCTGAAGAGAAATCCTCTATCCAGCTGGCCTGTGCCTTCAGCGGTTTTGAAGTCAAAAGCCCTGGTGGGCAGCTTTCTTATCTGCCCACTGTTTTTCTCCAGCAAGTCATTCCATTGATCCAGAGCCTGCTATGTGCACACGACCCTCCCTAGCGCCTGGCAATCGGGTTGTTGTCGTACAGCCAGGTGAATAAAATGGCGTGGAGGGAGGTGGCACGTCCGTGGCTGCACCATCAGTGGGGGACAGAGCCTGAATTTGCCCCCAGCCTGAACCCCTGCCTTCTTTCCACTTCCACCCTGTGACGAGTATCACGGTCTCTGATTGCTCCCGATTAATCAGAAACGAAAGAAAGCCAAAAGGACCAGGGGATCTTTGTATTACCCTTTCGTTTATCTGCTCTTTTTTGTTCCCTGCCTGTTGCAAAAGCCGACACTGAGAGTACAGCCACCCACGTGCATCTTTACATGAATTGTTTGAAACACCAGGACTGTCTTTTCCAATTGGAAAGGAGGCATTTTCTGCCTCTTCTTAGAGAACAGTCCTCCTCCCCAGCTCCCTCCAGCTGCTGGTAATGGTCAGGTTCTCTCGGTACCACTCTGAGCGGCATCCTTGTCAGACTCAGGCAATAGGCCCAGATCCCTTTTCCATACTTTTCAGCTGAAACTGGACCAGCGTTTTTCAACAGAGGATTGAAGTTCGTTCTTTGCTCGTGGGCTGTCAAGCACATCCTTACTGGGGTGCCCCACGCCTCGTGAGCCCTCAGAGGGCCCTTAAAAACTCCTGGGAAGAATACCGCCTTGTTTCTAAGATGATTTCTCTCCAGCAAGCAGGTTTCCTGTGGAGCATAATATGGGCTTGATTTTGCCCAAACAAGCCAGTGATCATTTACTGAGTAGCTGCTGTGTGCGAAACACAAAGATCAAAGATAACAGTGCAAGTCCTCCCTGCCCTGAATCACAAAACGCGAGGGTGTCAGTACATGGTAAAACCATGACTTCTATTGCATAAAAAGAAAAATCTCTTCATCTGATGCTCGCAAAATCTCTGGGAGGTGGATGAGGCCGGGGCCATCATGTCTGTTGGAGAGCTTGATAAGCTGAAGCCAGAGGGGTTTTGAAGCAACTGTTGATTTGCGGCTGTGGACAAGGTCTTGGCTGTCTGCCCCACCCCCTGCCCCCTGATGATGGATGCTGGTCCTCAGGATCAGAGGTTAAGAAGGGCTAGCCCTCACGCTGCACATCCAGCTGAAAAGAGATTAAAGTTCCTTGTAAGTAGTTATTTCTTAGAGTCCTCTTGAGCCGGGGAACAGGAGTGAGGGGTCTTTTTGAGGAATAACGAATGTCACGTCTCAGTCCTTACCTGCTTTCGTGGAACTTAGCTTTCTCCACACTGGGACTCCATTCAGGCCGTCCATGGAACAGCCTTGCTCTCTGGCAGGGATTATGCACATGGCACCGGCCCCCTCTGTCTTCTCTGGCCCTCTTCTCTTCACAACACACTGGGCTCTTTCCCTCCTGTGCACAGGCGGGGGCTTTGACATGGCTTCCCTGAAACAGATTGGGGAGAGGAGTCTTTCTCTGGCTTCTGACCCCTTGGACTTGCAGACATACCTGTGAGTGCGGCCGCACGGGTCCTGAGCGGGCTTGCATCAGCAATAGCCAGCTTCCCAGAGGGTAGCCAGCAGGGCTGACGAGGGATGGGAGAGACTGCTACTAACCAGGTCCCAGCTCATGACATCAGCAAGTGGTGGGCAAGACAGCTCCCCTTCTCAGCCTGACAGGCTCCTTCCCCTCCATCTATCAGGACCCATCTCAAGGGCCCCCTCCTCATGGAAGCCTTCCGGGAGCCTCCTAGAACATTAGTCATGCCCTGCCTTGTGCCGCATCTGTCGTTCTTCTCCTGCTCACACAGGTGTCCTAGGGAGGAGGGGCGCAGTGATTCTCCTGGAGCTTCCTTGGTGGGAGGAGACTCTGGCTTTTTAAAAACCATCCTCTTGAGATCCTGATGTGTGCCACCAGTGGAGAGTCCGGCCTTTTGTTGTTATTTGTTTCATGTCGTGATTACTACTGAAAATGATTTTGTCATATGGAGGAGGCAAGGTTAAGAAATGATCCAGAAGGATCCACTTGGGGAGGTAAAGACGCTGGGTGTGCCCTTGCCCCACCCGCCTTCACTCCAGGATGTACCCAGTTGCCGAGGCTGATGTAGGGCAATGCTCTGTTCTAATGTCTTGTGTTAGTTCCGTCCCCCACTCCCTCCCTCTCCTTCTTCTCTCTTTCCCTTTCTCTCTCTCTTCTCCAAAATAAGGATCACGTGGTTTTCTCTGCATCTCTGGCTTCCATCCAGCCCCGCCGCCCCCCCCACCCCCGCGTGTAGTAGATGCTTGTTCAGCTGATGAATGAATGAACAGTTGAACAAACGAATTTCCCACTCATCACCTCAAGGCCCTGAGACTCGACTCTACTCAGTGAAAGGGAATTTGGTATGATCAGGAGGATGCTCAGCTGTTGATACCCAGTGAAGGTGGCACCAGCTTCTCACAGCTGAACCAACAAGAGGCACAGTGACCCCTCCACCTGCAGGAAGCCCCCACCTTGTGGAGGAGGTAGTCAGGCGCAGCCAGGCAGGTCGGCCATGTCCAGAACTAGTCTTGGCTGTTTCTCCTCCAGGTTCTCAGCCAGTCTCTTCTAAAAACAAGTGAGTTCTCACTGTGGACCATGGACACACCGTGGAGGACAGGGTTCTGGGAGCCCTGGACCACCACTGTCTGGCCTTTCTGTCCCCAAGACAAGTGTTCCCTTCATTATGGGTAATCAGAGATAATGTGCTCTAATGCGACTGCGTTTTCTCCTGCTGCGTTGTGCTGAGTTTCTATGGCAACGGTTTCAAAAGTGGTGAATTTGCTTTTTCCTCTTATGTAATGCTCTCAGGCTTTCCAAAAATATTCTTATTTTCCTGAGTCCTAGGTGGGTCTGGGCATGTTCAGCCGCTCTGTCTTAACAGGCACCAGCAGCCTTTTCATTGTGTTAACTTTTTCATAAGGATGCCGTGGGTGCAGGGCTAGAAGCGTGATTGTTTAGACAGGAAGCAGACCCAGCCGCAGAAGTGGCTCAGGCCAGCAGACACAGCTGGGTCTGGAGGCGGACTGCACGTCCTCTTGGGGGTGGGGAGCATCTCCGTCCATCCTGCCTATTCACGACCCCCCGGTTACTCCCCTCCCCGGGTCAGGAGACTGCAGCCTTGCCGGCGTGATGCGCAGTTCTGACCCCAGGCCTCCTAGGAGTCCGTGTTGATTTGTAAGATCCCACAGCAGGGATGAAAGCCCAGGAAGCCTTTCTGTCCCCTGAACTCCTGCCCCGATGGGTCTTCAGCCCTCACCTCAGAATGCAGTGTGAGGGGATCGCCCTTCGTTTCTTCTCTCATGTTTCCAATGGAATTCATTTAAAATGAACCAGGTCCAAAAGTGGAAAATGGAGAAAATCAAAAAATTCCACTATGCGAGGCCTGGAGAAGGCAGCAGGCCCAGCAGTCTGCCCTGAATGCCCGGGGCATGCCCAGCAATGACAGCCAGGATGACACTCATGAGCACCGAGAGCTATAGCCGCAGGCCGCAGCTCTCAGACACGTGAGCACGTTTCATCCCCACAGCACCCTGCGGGGTGGTTCCCACTCTTATCTTCATTTTACAGATAAGGAAACTGAGGCTCAGAGAGGGTCAATCACTTGCCCATGTCACACAGCCAGAAAGAAACAGAGCTGGGTCTCAGCCTCATGCCTGATCCTTCAGCCCACGGAATTACCCCAACCCGCCCTACCCTGCACCATGCGATCCATTGCCTGGTTTTTATCTCTGTTAAAGTGCATTAGTGCCGTTTTAGGGCTGTGTGTTTGAGTCTGTATTCCTTTTAAATGTTAAGCCCTTCAAGGTCAGAGGTCCTGGGTTACCCCTTGGCATCTCTAGTGTCTGTTCAACACCTCCTGGTGCAGAGTGGGCCTTTAGTGTTTGTTGAATGAATAACAAATGGATGGATGGCACTCTCAATCTATCCAACCTTTATATTTGCACCATAGAGACCCTGCGAGAATTTAGTGATGAGAGAAATTATCTTTATAACGTTTATAGGCTGCCTGGAAGCATCCTTGGAATTTTCCGATGAACTAGTTCGCCCAGATAGCATGGGCCACAGGTGGTCTGAAGAGAAAAAACTGACAGCGTGGTTCCTTGAGCAAATTCTAAAATTGCAGCTACTTCTCAGATTGGCCACACATAGAGTTGCCAGCTTTAGCAAATAAAAATACAAGACGCCCAGTTAAATTTGAATGTCAGATAATTTTTAGTATAATTTTTTACTGTAAGTATGTCCAGTGCAATACTGGGGGTATACTTATACTAAAAATTTATTTTGTTGTTTCTCTGAAATTCAGATTGAACTCGGTGTCCTGTATTTTTGTGTCCTGTGTTCAGAGACGAGTTTATCAGAATCCTCGCCACATGGGCTCTGGCTTCAGTTCTGTCTGTAACTGACCAGTTTCTGGCAAGGACTTCTGAGTCCTGGGCCTGACCTCAGTGATCAGCAGTAAGCGAAGCTCAGAGAGGAAGACAGGCTCCAGCAGGAACGGAGCCCAGGTCTCCCGGCCCCGAGCAGCCCCGGAGCATCCCAGCCCACTGGGGATGAGGGACAATGTGAATGCTTTTCCCCCTGTGCAAATTTAACTTTAAAATCCACAGCCCAGGAGCATCAAGTTCTCGTTGTGGCTGGGCCAGGATCCTGCAGTGCCAGGGCCCCGAGGACGGGCTTCTGAGGGAGGAGGGTCTGGTGGAGAGCGGGGCATGCCAGCAGGCCCCACGTCACAAACGCCCATTCTCTCTTGTTTCCTTTCCTCTGAACAGTGGTCATTATTCAGGAAAGTGTCTGCCTGAGCCACCTCTGGTTACCGCGCTTTGAAGATTTCCTTTTGAAAGCATCTTTTATTCCTTTCTCCAGAGAGGCCCGGCTTAGGGGAGATTTGTGTCACCTTTGTCTTCTCAGCAGGAACAGATGGGGACCTGAAGGCCGCCCCCCTCCTTGGGGCAGCTCTGCTGTGGGGGCAGGTGGGCATTGTGTGCTCCCCGGGGGACGGTGCCCCAGTGTCCACGACAGCCGCGCCCTCCTGGAACCCTCCACGCCACGCTCGGCCACCACGTGTCACACGGTGACCCCAACACTGAGGGACAGGGACCCCAAGGGCTGGGGCACCATCCTGGCCTCCGAGAGAGGCTGGGATCATAACCATCTCGTGTGTGACCCATTCCAGTGTTCAAAGCATTGCTCTTAATGATTGAAGTTTAAAAATACCAAAAAGTAACAGACACCTATATATGCCCACTGACCAGAATAGACCATTTTTAATATTTCATTATGTTTTCTCATCTTTTCTTATAAGAATATATTATAGAAAAAATGAGTCCCCTTTGCTTTTCATGCCCCCCTTTCTCAGAGGCAGCTGCTATGGTGAATCTGGCTGATACGTTCACGATCCATCTTTATATGTTAACTTACATATATGTGGATCCATGTATAATGTATGGTGTTATTTTGTAGGTATGTTTTTAATTTCAGGGATGGTATCTGAGTTTATTTTGTGACCTGCCTTTTCCCCCCAGAAAGGGGTTTTCACCTCATGTGAGAGCCTCCTGGCAGCTCCTTTCTATGAGGAAGTTTATATTATTTTCCCTGTTTTTAAATGAGAACGCTGAGCCTCAGAGAGGTTAAGAAATGGCCCTAGATCACCCAGCAAGGAATTGTTGGCTCTGGGGCCAAGTCTCAGTGTGCCCTCGGGGCTCTTGGCTGCTGGTCCTAGAATTCATTCATTCACCAAGTATCTCGTGAGCGTCTGCTGGGTCCTAGGCCCTGGGAATATTGTGGGCAACAGGGAAGGTCCCTGCCTTCCTGGAGGTTACAGTCACAGCCTTTGTAGATGACACTGACCTTGAATATTGACCATTGGTCCACTCTGTCCTGCTGTCCCCTCTTCAGCCAGCCAACAAGTGTTTTTCTGATCTTGACATGACATCTCCTCTGATGGGAAAACGAGCCCCCAACCCTCACTCGCACCACCCCATGTCTCTCTGGTTGTTAGTGTCTATCTCAGCAAGAGGAAACTTGTTTCTTGTTCTGCCTCCTTGAGCCACACTTTCTTCTGCACGTTAGCCCTTCTGGTGTTTGAAATTAGGAGTCGTACCCCCAAATCTGCTCTGAGCCTAAACTTCATCCAAGGATTCCATTCTCGGGAGGCCGGTGATCACTCCTGCCCACTGGTCTGAGAAGACCTGGTTGCCACCTGGAGGGCATCCCCAAAAGTGGCTTAAAATTAGACCGGGGCAGGCTGGAGCACCTTTCAGAAAGACCTTCCAGAAACTTCTCTCACCACCTGCTTCTGAGGTGACTTCAGCCAACGCTCCTTCATTCTGACCATGAGTCAGTTCCTGATCAAATTTTCCCAACTCCCAAATGATGGAATTGAGGCCAACATTTTTTGGTTTTTCGTTCATGGGATTTTGCCGTTTAAAGTGATTTTCGTGTGTAACCTGTCACTTTGAAGTATAATCTATTTTATGAAGGAAAAAAACGTCAAAACCAACAAAACTGAGACAGACAGATTGAGCAACAGTGCTGTTTGGACTTGGAGCGTTTCTTGGCAGTCTGCCTCAATATAACTTGGGGGGCATGGGGGTGGTGTCTGTTACAACTGCAAATGAGTATCCAATATTGACCACACAAAAGCCCACGGCCAGAAATGCCAGGTTCCTGGTTCCCTCACTTTAGCTTAAACAGTCAGATAAGAGATGCATATAATACTCTCAGTTTTGAATTACTGCAACAACAGTAGAAGGAGAGAATGTTAGGAATTATTGAGTGTCAGCCGCCATAGGAAACTAACACTGGCATTAAATATCCTCAGGGAAGCAGAACACCTGCAGGGGGCACAGGTGGAGACCCACAGTTGGAGGCAGCAGCCCCTGTGCAGGTTGGCAGCAGGGCCATGTCAGCCTGGGGGCTGCTCTCTTCTCCTCCCCACAAAAGGCTCTGTCCAGTTTACCCCTTTTTTCCCCAGTGATTTGGATGAAAATATTCATGAAACTCATCTATGCCCTGAAGAGAGGAGAGGGAGGAACAGGCTTGCACCCAGAGATCTCACCAGGATGGAAGAGTGGATCGGATTTCACACATGGAGTCAGGGAAGAGCATCTTCTAAAAATCCAGCGGCAGGGCCCTGGGTGAGGGAGGAGGGACTGAGAGGCAGCGTGGGCAGAGGACGGGAATGTGGGTTAATTCTGGGGAGTCCAGCAGGGGGCACCAGGGGAGGGGAGGTGGCTGAGGAACAAGTCCAGGTGCGTTAGGGAGGGAGAAAGTGCAGCTTTCTGCCCTGGCCTGAGCCCGACTTTCTAAGAGGCCACCAAGAAATAATGTCTGTGGCCTCACCTAAGTCATGCTTCCATTGTGGGCGGCTCAGGTGAAGACACTGCCGATGTAGCCTCGAGAAGGGCGGCGCCCCCTGAGAGGACCTGGAGGACCAAGAACCCGCTGCCCTCTGTGAAGCTTCAGGGGAAGTGGGCTCAGTGGAGAGATGCTGGGGAGGCAGAATCCGCCAACGTAGGAGTGACCGCTGTTTGTCCAAGGGGAGAGTGGCGGTCATTCATCAGTCAGTCAGCAGGTATTTATTAGGCACCACTGTGTGCCAGACTTGTGCAAGGCTCTAGGAATTCCATGATGAGAATAAACAGATCTGCTCCCCAGATCTGTGATCACGAAGCTTCCAGATCACCGAGGGAAGCAGACAGGACCTGTGGCTTGGGATGGGTGCTCCCAAGGAGAGGACTCGAGGGTACAGGGAGGGAGGGCTATCGTGGTCAGGACCATTGGCTGAGATCTGAAGGATGAGTAGGTTTAATGGGAAAGCTCGAGCCCCTCCCTTCAAGCCAGCTGCCCAGCCACACCGGCCCTCAGCCCCCTTAGGCTAAAATTGCCTGATTCATCAGTAACCCATCTCATCTGCGTCACCAGCTTGGGGGCAAAATGAGGTTGCAGTTCTTTACTTTTAATTGTATTTTTAACAGAATATATATTAATTGTTATCCTCAGTTGTGTTTGTCGGCATATTTATTAATATATGCTAGATATGTTTATTTAATTCAACATTTTAATTTAATATACTGTTATACTATAACAGACATAAGAAAGACACATATGTAAATGTGGCCCTCCATGAATTCTCACAAAGTGAACACGCCCCCTGTAACCAGCAGCCCCCTTCAAGAATCAGCACGTGGCCTGTCCTGCGCTCCCCCTAGTGGCCCCTTCCTGTCACTACACCCCCAGGTTGACGACTGCCACGTCCCCCACCTGAAGGACAGAGCTGTGTCATGGATGAAATGAGCTCCTCTGAGCTCACCCATCAAAGGCTGCTCTTCTCAGCCCAAGCAGGTGCTCTGAAGCCACCTGTTGACTCAGTCATGGGCATCCTTTAAAAAGAGGCCCCTGAGGTTCAGGGCGGGCCAAGCATAGAGCTGCCTGAAGTAGCCCCCCAGGCACTGTGGTGCCTCCTTGTGTTAGTTTGCTGATGGTTCATAGTCCCCCTTTTTTTCTTCCCTCTCTCTTTCCTTGTCTCACTCCTCTCCTTCCTCCTTCCTTGCTCTCTCCCCCAGCTAGAGTATGGGCCCCCTGACAGCAGGAGCCTCGTCTGGCTTGCTCACTGCTGTATCCAGAGTCTAGAACTGTGACACCCAGTTAATCCGTCCCTAATACGTATCTGTCAGACGAGTGGCTGAGTGACATGGCCCTCGCTCCTGTAATCCCCCGTGCTGTCCGCACCTTCCGGCTGGAGCGTGGCTCCTGGGGGCAGTGACCATTACATTTCCAGGGCCCAGTGTCTGACCCCAGAATCGGGGTGGCTGTGTGCAGAGTGGAAAGCAGCCCAGCTCCACAGTCCAGACACACCTGGCTCTCAAACCTGACTTCACCACGGATTAGAGCTGTGGCCGTCTGCTTACCCAGCTGTAAAATGGGGATAGAGTGGTCCCCTCCAGCAGGATAGCTGAGTGATTAAATGAAAGTACTTTAAAATCTCTAGCACATTCCCTGACCATAGCTGGGCCTCCGTGCTGGTAGCAGCAGTAGTGCTCAATGAATGTGTATTGAAGGAAATCTTAACTGTTTAGTCTTCACTCATTCAGGTACATTCAAAAAAACCACATTGATTATGGGCCTAATAGATGCCAGAGCCAACCCTGGGACTTCAGACACGTCAGCCTCTGGAGGGTTCTGGAAGGGCCTGGATGGTCTGGACATTGGTCTCCTGAGCTGGAGCAGTCCCCTCAGGGCTGTATCCAGGGTCATGGCCTCCCCATGAGCAGCCCACCTGGAGTCTTTAACCTAGAGTGTGAGCAGCAGAGAGCCCTCACAGATGGAGAGGGGAAGCTCTGATCCTTGGAGGGGATGCCAGCATCCTTGTGTGCAGCAGTCAAGGCCTTGGGAATCAGAGTCACTCTTATGGGGAGTTTGTCTCTGGGCACCAGAAGCTCTGAAATGTTCGTACCCATTGACTAAGAAGTTCTGTACCTGGGAGTCCGCCTCAATAAATGAAAATGCACGTACAAGCATGTATGTACACCGGAGTGTATGTACAAGGATGCTTATCAGTGCATTATTTATAATAGGAAAAAATCAAAATTCCTAGATCTCCAGTTCTAAGAGAATGGTTAAATTATGGCTTGTATTTGTGACAGAATATTATACAAATATTAAAATGGTGTTTGATGGACTTTTTATACAGGAATATAAAACCATGTGTTTAAACATACTCTCTGTCACACACACGCACAGAAAAAAAGATTGTAAAGAAAAATGTCAAAATGTTAACAGTGATTATCCCAAAGTGGTAAGGTTATATGATTCTCATTTTTTTGTGCTATTTTATATTTTCTTAATGTTCTATGGTGAGCAAATATTACTTTTAAAATTAGAAGAGGAATAAAGACATTTTACACCCGTGCTGTCATGGAGGGGCCTGGCGTTTAGAGAGGGAGGGTCTGTCAGTCCCAATGAGTTGCAACTAGCCATCCAGTGAGAAGCTGAGCTGCTCTGTGCCTTAATGTTTCCATCTGCAGAGTGGGCATGAGAGTGTCTGCCTCAACAGGTTGCTGTGAATACTAATTTTTTAGATTAAAATATGCACTGTCAATTATTAAAACAAAACAAGAGCCCTGTGAGATGTCCCATCTTGACCCGACAGATGGCCCTCTGGAGGGCAGCTCTTCCAATCCCCGTGGGCCCTAGATAATTCTCTCTCTCCTTCTTCGCAGCTGCCCATGATGGGGGGAGCCTTCATGGACTCGCCCAACGAGGACTTCAGCACCGAGTACTCCCTCTTTAACTCCTCCACCAATGTCCACGCGGCCTCCAACGGCCAGGGCCAGCCCGAGGAGCCCCCGCGGTCCTCCAACGACGCCGTCTTGCTCTGGATTGCCATCATAGCGACGCTGGGCAACATTGTGGTGGTGGGGGTGGTGTACGCCTTCACCTTCTGAGGGCCGGGGCGCCCGGGAGCTCCAGGCCGGCTCACCCTGCTCCGTCGCTGTTGGCCTTTGGCTGCACCCACGTTCTAGAACCAGGAGCAGCGACGATGCGTCCGGAATTTCCCCAAGCAGACTTGAGTTCAGATATTCCATGCTGTGGTCAAGCTGATCCAGAAAACATGGGAGCATGGGCTTCCAGCCCCCGGAGGCAAGACAGGGCAAAGTCTTCAAGGAACAGATTGGAGAATTCTTGAAACTCCATTCCAAGAACATGAGACCAGAGGGAACAGCCAGTTAGGTTTAAAATATGGTTGGACGATGGCTCGCTGGCAGTAAATAATCACTTGTGTGTCTTGTTTTTATGCAGACTTACCACAGCTGGTGTGTGGGGTGCCGGGCAAGAGCAGCCCTTGAGTTCCCTCCTCAATCCTGCTTTCCCTCTCAGCCCCCTGGAATAGTGGTGGCGGTCACTTGAAGGGCCATACAACGTTCCTAGTTGGACTTGGACATGGCACCTTTGTCACCAGAACCTCGCCCCTTATGAGACCCAAAAGTATCAGGAAACTCAAGGATGAGGGGGTGGCTGGTGACGTGGTGGGACTTCCGGGGTGGTGGTGGCGGTGGTTTTTGTCTGCTGGATCGACTTGCTCTTCTTTTTAGAAACAGGACAAGGCGCCTTTAAAAATTAGACCTGCCAGGCAGTTAACTCTTCAGACCACCCACTTGCAGTTGCCCCTTCTTCTCTGAGAGAGCGGAATTTTAGAGCTGAAGGAGGCTCCTGTCCACCTAATCGGTTAGGGATGGCAGGGAGAGGGGCGTGGTTTGCCTCTGGTCACAGGGCGCGTTGGTGGAGGGGGCGAAGCTGGGGGGACGTTTCCTGACCCAGCTCTGGGCGCCCAGCTAAGCACTCTCCGGAGCTGACTCCTGCCTGCTCAGCTGCCTCGGGGAGAATGTGCAGAGGGTCTTGAGCTGTGTGCAAGGTGGCTGGGGCGTCCAGACAGCCGTTTTACGCGCGGTTTGGCTTCCGTGCGCTCTTGCAGGCGCGCATGTGCTCTGCCCGTCAGTTTCTTTATATTCTTAAAAGTCAGTGTCTGGGGGGCCTGGCAAACAAGGGACCCCCACGTAAAGACCAGAACGGGAAGGGATGTGCCCCGGGGGAGCAGTATGGGAAAGGGTTCTTTTTTCTTCCGTCCTTAGGAAAGGTCATTGCGTGGTACCCCCCTTCCAGGCAGCCCCCCTGTGCCCACGCGGGTGGGACGAGCTCAGACGTGGCCCCGTCGCCCACAGGCAGGGAGTGGCTCTTTCCCTGAATTGTACAAAAGAAAATAAGTGGCATAGACTCCCCCTCTGTGGTTGAGAAACTTAAAAGACGGGTTAAGAAGCCCTTGTGCGTGTTTGGAGACAATTACAAGAAGGCTGAATTTGTCCCAGTGGCCTCAGGAGAAATGAGTGTTCCTGATGATATGTGAAGGGACATCTCAGTTGTCCAGAGGCAGCCACTCGTCTCTGGGAGGTGGCGCTGAGCTGCCGTGATAACAGAATTAGCAACCTGGCTTCCAGCCAGCGCTGCAGACGGCCGCCAGCTCTTACTGGCCGCATCTGTCACGTCAGCCAGGCGTCCATCCGCAAATGCTTCAGCTCGAGTGGGGATCATGAGTGCAGAGAGGGAGAAGGGGTGCGGGCCTTCTGCCTGGACTCCTTCTGGAATCCCTGACGGGGCCTGCTCTCTGCAGGACCAGCCTGGAGGCTGGGCTGGGTACTTAGCCATTGTGGGCACATCATCCCAGCTGCTTCTCCCGCAGACTCCACTCCGTTGAGCCCTGGTGTCTGCCCCATGAGCGGGGTCTCTCTTAGACAGGTGTCTTCGTGAGAGAACCCAAGGAGGGATGTCCAGAGCCAGGGTGGGGAGACGAGGTGATGCTCAGTGTCTTCGTGGGGGTCACTCCAGCCCACATGCTCTGATTCTTCGTCTTCTGACCCCACATTCCCCCGGGGAGCCTGTGAAGAGGCCACTGAAAACTCCCTGTTCCCAAATGGCCTGTGGAGAAGCGGTGGGAGAGGTTCTATTTGCCGTGATGAGGGGAGGAGAGAAAAGGGTAGCTCCAGCTCTAAGGGCGCCTCCAGCCTCCCAGGGCAGCCCAGGGTGTTAGCTGGGTACTTCTGGACATAGGGGTCTCCCCCATGGAGGTTTTTGTTTCCCTGACATAAATGTCGGTTAAATTCAACTTTCAAGTCTTTCCTCTTTCCAGTGGCCAGGCCATGATGGTCAGGAGCTTTAGGGACCATCTTGTCCAAACTCTGCATCATACGTATTACAGTGCCTTGCTCAAGGTCACGCCGTCCCAATCTCCTATGGTTTATTCACCTATTTCTTTTTCCACCGTTGCTCAGATAACAATGAGGATAGGTGTGCATGTTAGATTTCCAGCCAAAGAGTGTGCTGCGCCCTCCCTCCTGCCTCAGCTGGAGTTCTGTCTTGGATGTTAGGTAAAGGACAAGAGATCAAGATCGTTGCTTGACTGTTGTGTTCAAGCACTGTGCTAGATTCACACACACATATTTAATCCTTATGTTACTCTACAGCGTCATTGCTCCAATACACGGATAAGGAACCAGAAGCTCAGAGAAGTGAAGTAACTTGCCCGAGACCACACAGCTTGAAAGTGACAAGCTGGAGTTTGAACCTGAACCCTCTAAAGCCAGGCTCTTTCTGTGACACCATGCTGCCTTCAGTGGCTGGATGGCACCTCCAGGGCACATTTGAACCAGGCCCTGAGTCTACAGAGGCCATTTCCCAAGGTCCCATGTCATGGTGTGGCCTGGGCCAGCTCTGGCTTCCACAGATAGAAGTCTCTGACCGTCCTCAGAATGGAGCACGCTCATCCCCCACTCTGCCCAGTGCCCTCTCTCTGCCCAGGCTTCAGGGGTGGTAGTTCCTGTTGCCTGCCCCTCTCTTTAAAGTTGAGCACAGGTGTCTTTGTATGGCCAGAGAGGTTCCCAGAGACCAGCTTTCTCAGGACGCATGCAGAAGGGCCCTGGCCACAACCTGGAGCCCCAGAGGGGCCCACACAAGGAGTGAGGCTCGTGCAGCCAGAGTTGCTGAGGAGAGTCGTGGGATGGTCCCTGGTGCAGGTAGGGCCCAGCCCAGGCGCAGGCCTTCCGCTGAGCCCCAGGGCTCTCCTGAGCAGGGGGGATGGATGCTCCTCTCTCAGACCCCAGGCTGGGGCTCTTGTTCTGGCTTCTCCTGGGTGAGGCTGGCCCCAGAGCCCACCTTGACTTGTTGAGTCAATGCTGAGGAAGGCGGGGGTGACTCTTCAGTAGCCTCTCCTCAGAGAAGGACTCCTGCATTTGCTGGAACATTCTCTGTGCTTGCCTCTTCTTGTGCCCCCCATTTCCCCTCTGCAAGCTGTAGATGTCCCAGCTTGGTTTGTTCGCAGGTAGGACCCTTCACTCAACAGAGCAACACCTGCTTGATGAGGCCGGAGTCACTGTCACTGGAGCCTTCCAGGAGAGGACACTTTAGCAGGCATGTCGTAAGGGGATTCCACGTCCAGTAGGGGCCTGGCAAGATGATGGCTCTGCCTGTTCCTGCTCTGTCATTGCTGTCCCTCTGCTTTTCCATGAGATCAAGGTTAAGAGGCAAATGAGACTCGTCTCCCTCCTCTATCCCCTAGAGAGACAGGATTACGTCTCTTTTCAGGAATCCTCCAGGATCCGATGGAGAAAGGAAGGGAGGACAGTACCACTAGTACCACTTGGCTGGAGAGGCAACAGGCCATTTTCCAGCCTGTTCTAAATGGAAGGTTTGGATGTCCTCCAGCCCACTAGTGTATGCTGGACTCCCTCCCTGCAGACGGAAGAGACTCGGCTGGCGTCTGCACTGCTGCCTGATTCCATCCAGACAAATGGCACTTTCCCTCTTCAGGAGCGTGACCTTCCTTCATTATTAGTAGTAATATTATTAATAATTATTATTCTTACTGCTGCCATTTATTGCACATCTTCTCCATGCAGTGTGCTCTGCTTGTATCTCATTTACTTCTCAAATCACCCCTTGGGGGTGGGTGTGAGGGTGCAGAGAATGCACATTAATTATTGTCCCATTTTTCTAATAAGAAAACAGGCCAGACTGTGTGTCGGAGAACCCGCAGCTAAGGAGCTGTGATTCGGGTCCCGCTCTGCTGGCTCTACAGGCTGGGGAGTTACCCTACATCTCCCTGCAGCACACCCTCCATGATAAGGTTTCTGGAATGGTCCATCCCAGGACAGGGCTCTGAGGCTGAGGCTGTTTGGGTCCTGGAGAGCAAATTTCAAGTGTGTGTCCTGGGGAGGAGCCGACAGCAGTGCACACGTGTTTATCCGTCTCAGCACCTCACAGTAGTGAGTGCCCTCAGAGAACATCTGATCAGGACTAATTTTGGGGAGGGCAGCAGAGGCCACAGGGTAAATTAGTGGAGAGCTCATTTTGTTTGGGGGGAGAGGGGTGGCAGGGGACAAAACAATGCCAGCCATAATGATTGAATGAGAGGGAAGACTTCCCAGAGTGAGAAAATGGTAACTACCAGGAGTCTAATGGAATGGTCAAAAGTATGAAAAATTGACTCTGTAAATTTTGAATATAAGTCTGCGTTGTTCGTTCTTTTTTTTTTTGAGAAAGATCAGCCCTGAGCTAACATCCGTGCTAATTCTCGTTTTTGCTGAGGAAGACCGGCTCTGAGCTAACATCTATTGCCAATCCTCCTCCTTTTTTTTCCCCCAAAACCCCAGTAGATAGTTGTATGTCATAGTTGCACCTTCTTCTAGTTGCTGCATGTGGGACGTGGCCTCAGCATGGCCCAAGAAGCAGTGCGTTGGTGCGCGCCCCGGGATCCGAACCCGGGCCGCCCATAGCGGAGCGCACGCACTTAACCGCTAAGCCACGGGGCCGGCCCCATTGTTTGTTCTGAGTCACTGTAAAAGTCCTAAATGTTTTATCAAGATAGAAAATGAGGGGCTGCCCCAGTGGCACAAGTGGTTAGGTGCGCACGCTCTGCTGCAGCGGCCCGGGGTTCGCCGGCTCAGATCCCGGGTGCGCACCAACACACCGCTTGGCAAGCCATGCTGTGGCGGCGTCGCATATAAAGTAGAGGAAGATGGGCATGGATGTTAGCCCAGGGCCAGTCTTCCTCAGCAAAAAAGAGGAGGATTGGCATTGGATGTTAGCTCAGGGCTGGTCTTCCTCACACACACACACACACACACACACACACACACAACAGAAAATGAAAGCAGAGAAAGCCATTGGAGAGGCTAGACAGGCTACACCGTCCCCAGGATGTACCCTGCACCCACCTTTTGACCATGGTGGGGACTGACGCCTGCCCAGACCTCTCCATCCACATGGTCAATAAGGCCCATCATCTGCTTCTGGTCCTTTGCAAGCTGACCTCCCTGCTCCCCAGGGTCTGAGACCCTGGTGCCTTGGGAATAACTCCAGACAGACACCAAGGCACACATGCAGGGAATTCGTGTGCGGCGGCTACTGGGGACACCCAGAGCCCTCATCCCTCGCTGAATCCCTCTGTGCGTGGCTGAGCAGCCACAGCAGCCCCAGTGTCTGTCTCACCAGTGTCTTTCTCCCAACATCTTAATGAGCCCAGAGAATCACCGCGTTTACAGTTCAAAGCATTACCCCAGTGATCCAGCTGGTTCTGACCAGGGTTCTGTAAGTTGGCAGGATGGGGCTTCCAACCGTGTACATTTGAGGAAACTGAGTCTCTGAGAGGTTTGGGAGAGTTGCCAGGTCAGGCTGGTCAGCGGGAGAGCGGGGTCTTGAGCCCAGGGCATCTGTCTACAAAGTTTCTGAACCGCTAGGCCTGTGGTTCTCAACTGGGGGCAGTTTTGTCCCCCAGGGGACCTTTGGCAATGTGGAGACAATTTTGGTTGTCACAACTTGGGATGGGGGGCGTTCTGCTGGCATCTAGTGGACAGAGGCCAGCGATCCTGCTGAGCAACCCCTCACAGCCAAGAATTATCTGCCCCAAAACGCCATAGCACCGAGGGTGTAAGCTGGCACTGGGCCACGTGCTCTCTGATTCCGTAACTGTGGGTACCTTCCATAGCTCCACTTTTCCGCGCTTGTGAGTCACTGAAGAAATCAAAGCTCTTCTGAGCTACAGCAGCGGTCGTGGTTGCTGCCTCAAGTTCACATCATTCCCCCTGGGGGCGGTGACCTGGAATCCAGCGAGTCCTGGAGATCCACCTGACTGTCTATTTCCACTGTCTTGGGTTTTCATGCAGGGATGGAGAAAACCCTACAAAGTAGATGGGAGGGTGGGGCTGAACTTGTCCCATGTCCTCCCCCAACCCCTTAGTAACTGTGTGTCTCTGGGACCTTCAGGGACCTAGCCTCTCGCCAATGCCTCTGAGAAGGACCACTTGGGGAAAAGGTTAGAAGGGGGAGTGGGTGGGGGAAGCTGCTTAACAGCCTTTGGGGAAACCTCCATCTTCTCTTGTTCCCGACCCTTCCCACGGCCCCGCCCTGTTTCCCTGGCTGAAGGCACACCAACAGTCTTTCTACCATTTAATGTTTTACAGAAACCCCATTCTTGTAACTAGCCGCCCTCCAGATACCAATTCTTCATGCCAGCGAGAGAATCGGATATGTTTCTGTGTCTTACTAATGTTTTCATAATCAACTTGTAAATGTAGGTACTTTACTTAAAAAGGTATTTTAACTATTCTTGTAGTCCTTTGCTACCCAAGCCCCCTGGTTTCCTGATGAGGTCACTAACTTTTACTACATTGAAAAGACTGTTTCTTAGTGTAGAGTTTCAGTGTGCTCTTTTGATTAAAAATATCTAACCTTAATGGATGTAAAGATGTGGCTGTAGAATTGTGTCCCTCTGACTGTTAGCACTGTTGTTGTTTTTGTCATTTTCTATTATGACAATAAAAAAAGAATGAAAACATTAACTCCTAAGTGTCTGAATCCAACCTGTGCTTTATCTAAAGGAGACTGTCTGCTCATCTTTGCAGGGCTCAGCTCAGCATCACCTCCATTCTGGGGTTCCTTCTGCACCACCCCAGGCAGGACAGATCCCCTCCTCCCCTGGGCCCCTCCCCAGCTCCCCCTCTGCACACATGTAGCAAATCAAACGCGGTCCATTCACTTACCCGTCAGTTTCCCCCGCCCTCTGAGAGCAAAGTTTATCTTATTCACCTTTCAATCCCCCGCACCCAGCACAGTGCCTGGCTCATAGTAAACACCCAACAGACATTCAGGGAATGAATGAATGATATCAGAAAGACCAGCCCAGCAAATTTCAACACTACACAGGGCAGTGAGTATGCAGTTAGAGTTTTATTCATTCATTAGTTGATAACAGCAAACATTTAGCACTTACTAGGTGTTCCATGCAGTTTGGAGCTCTCCACAGCAACTGTATAAAGTAGGTACTGTTGTTATCCTGTTTTTACAAATGAGGAAACCGAGGCAGGAGGAGGTTTCTCGCCCAAGGCGGTGTAGCTGGTGAGCGGCAGAACCAGGACAGGAATCCAGGATTGGCTCGGATCCGTGTTCTAACGGCGGTAAGATGCCCCCTCCGCATGTGTTGGGCGCCGACTCTGTTGGGGGCCCTGCACCAGGAGCAGGGACGCTGGGAGAGGTGAGCAGCCCCCGCCATGGAACACGTTGATGAGGCAGAGAGAGGCATGGATAATGTCACTGTCAGGTATTAGGTGCTGAAATGATAGAGGCCAAGCGTTGGGTTCTGCACCAGGGTCCCTTCTGAAGGGTCCATATCAGGCTCCAAAGGAGGTCCACCGTGGCAGCTGGAACCCACGAGGCAGGAGTGGTGGAAAGGATTGATTGGATCAAAGGCTTATGCAATAGTTGACAGCTTGTGGGAGCTTAAAGCCAAAGCTCTGGGTCCCAAATGGTCACCCTAAAAGGCAGGAGGGGTCTGCCTCTGGGGCAGGGGCAGGTACAGGAGAAGGCATGCCAGTCAGAAGATTCTTGGGTTAAGCATCAAGGGTTTATGACCAAGAGGCCTTGGGCTACAGAGGTGCCCCCTAACCACAGCCTTGGACTGGTTCCAGCCCTTCCAGTCCCTCTGTCCAGCAGGAAGACCCTGGTGCCTCAGGGTTCCCAGAGAGGGGTCATTCTGTGCTGGGCAGATAACCAACAGCTGCCACTATCAGCTCCAGCTGCCTGCTTTGTGGGACCCAATGTAAGAGGAAAATGCGGGGCTCTCGTTCAAAGTTAGTAAGAATTTCAAGATGGCGACCGCAGGTCATTAAACCAAGTGTGGGGCCCTTCTGAGCACAGGGCAACTGCACAGGTTACATGCCCAGGAAGCCGGCCCTGGCCACCACTGCTCTGAACTATGCAACCAGGGGAAGAAAGGGACAGATTAACACACTCCACACCACACCGCTCAGTCTTCTATCTTAGGAGGCTCATCAGGAGAATGAATGCTGACTGCTCGTGGAAGATGCAGAAAGGCCAGAAAATGTTCTCATTCCTACATGCAAGTACCTTTTGCAATGTGACTTTGCATCTCCTCCATCCACAGGTGGAGACTGCTCCCTAGCATCTGACTCTCTGGGCAGGACTGTGTCCAGCCACGGGGTTTGGAGGAACTGATGTTGGACCAGGCCTGGGCGTAGGCCTCAGGGAGACTTGTAGCTTTCTCTCGATGACTTTGGAACGCTGCGGAGCCAAGGCTAGCCTGCTGGATGAGCCTGGCCGTCCCCTGTCCTAGCTGACAGTCTGCCAACTGCCCTACAGGTAAGTGAGCCAACTGCGGGGAGAGATCGGAGAAGAAGAAGGTGTTCCACAATGTCAAGCACTGCATGGGGCTCCCTGGGCAGCAAGTAAAGCCAAAGAGATCACTGAGGGCTGCCTGGAGGAGGCAAGACTCACTCAAGCATAGAATGTGGAGAAGCAGGTGCACAGCAGGGGGGTGCATGAGGGCTGGGGAGTGGGAGGTCAGGCTGGAGCCTGGAGGTCAAGGCAATAATGGGAATAAGGCTGATAAGGGGATAAAGCCAGCTTGTGGGGGCCTTGAATGTCATGGCAGGGAGCCCTGGTGGGCAGTGTGCTGCCATCTGCTGTACCCAAGCAGGGCTGGTCCTCAGAGAGGAGGGGCACAGTGTCTGGAACCGGGAGGCAGTAATGAACCTGGGAAGTAACTCCCAATTTTGCCTCTCAAACCTGCCCCTCCAGCTGTCTTGCCCAGCACCCCCACCCTGCCCCCAGCTTGGGCGGATAACCTTGGCTCTTCCTCTCCACCATGCAGCATGCAAAGATGGCAGAGGTGTTCACACAGCCCGACAGACGATGGTCTCAAGACTGAGGAGCATCCTCTGAAATAACAAAGAAAGCCAGCAGTGAGATTTTTCAAGAAAAGAAGGCGGCAGCCACAGTCCAACGCTGCTGCATTCGCATTTTAAGGCACTGCAGGCAGGCCAGCCCACGCCAAAAAGGCCGCCTGCTCCCCGCCGCCACCCTCCCTGCTAGCATTTATACTAAATGTTTGGTTTCACAAATTTGGTTTGTAGGTACATATGTTCGCGTTCTATTTGCCGCCGCCAATCCACCTCGATGGTTTAGTGGTCTGAGACGGGTTTCCTGGAGCAGAATGTCAGTATGGAATATTCGGCCTGAAAACAAATAATCATTCCAACAACCACAGGTCCTCACTTCTGACAGGAGCTGGTTGCGTTGTGAGTGGGTGGAGCGGGCGTGCTCCCCTCTCCTGGACAAGCCGCCTGTCCCACTGGCTGTGCACCCCTTGAGGGCCAAGGCCCCTTTGGCTCACCCTTGTGTCCCCCACGACGCCCAGCCCAGGCATGGCACAGTGTCGGACTTCCACGCGGGTGGGTGAATAAATAAAGGAGAGGAGCTGGGCTGCGGGCTGTTCCCTGCGTCTCCTCCAGGAGCCGTCTGAGCCGGGGCGGGGGGGACAGCTTCCCAGGACAGGGATGGGCCCCCCCCACCCCGAGGGATTCTGGGAGCCTCGCCTGTCCCCACAGCTCCAAAGCCTGCCCAGTCCAGTGATTTTCCGTTTGGCCTGGCAGACCCCTAACGGCTCAGGTTCCTGCAGAGCCTGACCAGGGCAGCAGACACGGCCCGTGGTTGATATCTGTGCAAGCCAGGCTGCCGGGGCCCTTTCCGCAAACTAGCAAATAACATTAACTACCCCGGTAACCGGCTCTCGCAGGTGCCGCCCTCAGGGTCTGCCGCGCGCTTTCCCGTCCGGCTCTGATCCTCCGCACAGCGCTCAGGTGTCGGCCCCTCCCAACCAACCCCTACCCCGCCCCCCCCGACGCCACCTGTCTGGGCTGGGCTCGGAGACGCATGGGGGAGCAAGGCAGGGCCCCATTCTTTGTCTTGGGGGCGGGTAAGGGGGGCTGCAAATGATCGGCTGAAGACTAAAGGGTGTAAGTGTGGACAGTGGGAAGCCGGGGAGTGGGGGGTATGAGGGGGGTGCAGCCAGAGGAGGGCCTCCTACCCAGGCTGGCGCCCCAGGTCAGAGACTGTCTCCAGTTTTTAGAAAAGAAAACTGCAGTTCAGGTCCTTGTTCACTCAGTAATTACTGATTGAGCACCCGCTGTGCGCCAGGCACTATTCTAGACCCCAGGGGTGCAGAAGCGAACAAAACAAAGTGTCTCTGTCATCCTCTGACGGCCAACGTAGACAAGAAGCAAATGAAGAAACAGTTAAATAATGTTATCGGCGACATAATAAGAAATGTATAATAGTGTCCACTGCTAACAACACTGTATCCCATACTTAAAATTTGCTAATAGGGTAGATCTTATGTTAGGTGTTCTTACAACAACAACAATAATAATAATAAAGGAATGGAGGAAGGTTTGGGAGGTATGAGTTTGTCTGTGGCCTTGATGGTGGCGATGGTTTCACAGGTGCATAGTTATCCCCAAACTCACCAAGTTGTAAACACTACATATGTACAGCTTTTTACATGTCAATCATATCTCAATAAAGCGGTTTAAAAAAAAGAAGTACATATTTAGTCTCTGCCCCTGGTCTCTGACGCAGGGCTCCTGAAACTCTTGGAATTTCCTGGGTGATAGGAGCGTCTTTTGTTCTAATGAGGTTTCTCTTAGTGGGCTCCTGGATGGCTTCAGGATGGGGGCTGGTCACCAGAAAGACCAGGCCATGATTAGAAGCTCGGAATTTTCAGCCCCGCCACCCATCCTCCAGAGAGGAGAGAGGGGATGGAGACTGTTAATGATCAATTAACCTACCTGATGAAGCCTCCATAAAAGTCCCTGAACTACCGTGTTCGGAGAACTTCCAGTTTGATGAACACACACATCCACGTGCTGGGCGGGTGGCATACCCCAAACTCTACCAAGACAGAAGCTTCTGCAGTCAGGACCCTTCCAGACCTCAGCCTATGCTCCTCTTCATTTGGCTGTTCATCTGTAGCCTTTATCAAATCCTTTATAATAAACTGGTAAACATAAGTCAAGTGTTTCCCTGAGTTCTGTGAGCTGTTCTAGCAAATTATCAAACCCGAGGAGGGTGTTGTGGGAACCTCGGATCCATAGCCGGTTGGACAGAAGTGTGGAGACCCTGGGGACCCGGTACTTTTGACTGGCGTCTGAAGCAGGAGCAGTCTTGGGGGACTGAGCTGTTAAACCTGTGGGGTCTGCGCTAACTCCACGTAGTCAGTGTCAGAATTGAAATATATTACAGGACACCCGTCCGGGTCTGAGAGTTGGAGAACTGGTTGTGGCAGGGAAACATCCCACAGATTTGGTGTCAGAAACGTTGTAGGTAGAGGAACAGTTTTCCTTTAATATCAAACAGAGATAACTGTTATGGAGAAAAATAAAGTGAGTCACAGGTTAGAATGGAGGGGCACGCTGCTTTGGAGGGGCTGTCAGGAAACTGGCCAAGATGAACAAAACCTGGCTTGAGTTAAGGTGACAAGAACAGATTTCATTCAGCAACCACTGACGGCAGGGCAAGCGCTGAGCGCCATCCTGATCTGTGCAGAGGTGACAGGTGAGGGGCGTTTTAAAGGGAGCATGAGGGAGGGGAGAGTGGGGAGGGGGCGTGCGGCGGGCTGGGGGAGCTGAGGTAAAGCCAGGGAAGTGAACAGTTACAAAGGAGGGAGGAGTCAGTGTAAATGCCCTGAGGCCAGCTGCGTCTGCGTCTCTGCGACTGTGAGCTGGCAATTCTGTAAATAAAGTCTGCTCTCCCGCAGAGACTGGGAGACAGAGGCCTCGTCCTTCCTGATGATTACAATTCAGAGGAATGCCTTTCAGGTCCTTGAGAAAGCCCATCTTGAGTTGTGGGAGATGCACAGACAGAGGGAGGATTCACAATTGTAAGGCCCTTTTAGTAAACACTCTAAGAAAGGGAGATCAGGGCCCTCGTCAGGTGTTCGCTAGAAAAACAGTACATTCTTTTGACAGCCTGGAGCTTTTCCAGACAGGACCTCAAAGGGCACTGGGTCACCCCAGAGACACGGCCTTAGGCTGCTAGAAACTATGCGAAGGTTGGTGAAGTCTCTTAGTGCAGGGTGTGGATGGAGTCGTCCTGCGCAGAGAGTTCTTTGCAGTTCTCAAAACTCCTACTCCTGGGGAGAGGTGATGGCGGTGGCTCAGGCGAGGATGACGGTTCAGAGAGGTGATCTGAAGTGCCCAGTCACCCGAGGAGCTAGGTGTGCCCAGTTCTTACACAGCGTTGTCTTGTCCCAGAAGTGCCTTTGGAAAGAGCATCCTTCCTTCCTTCCTTCATTCGTCCATTCGTTCATTCAACCAACAAGCATTCCCTGAGCCCCCTGGCTGATCTGGACAGAGACATGATCGTGCACATGCCCCAGCTGTCCCCAGAGATTAAGCTTCTGAAGGCACCCCGTTACCAGCAGGGGCCTCCCTGGGGGTAAGACACTGCAGGGGACCGCTCTCCTGGTGCGTGTCCACTGGTACCTCCTGCAGGTGCCCCTGGGATCCAGCACCTCGGGCAGCCAAGCTTCGGTGCTGGGGTCTGGGGGAGATGTGCGCTGCTCTTGGACTGCCCAGCATCCGTCGTCCCTCCTTTCAGTATAGCACCCCATCTTCTTATGGGGAGCCACCCCTCAGTCTATGTACTTAGTCCATCCCAGGCTCAGTGACCACAGTGATGTGTGCAGAGTGGGCACACGGCTCTAGCCTGAACTGCTGTGACATTCCACCCCCCTGACTCCCGTGACTGGGTCAGGGATGATTACTTGACCAGGCGGGTGCAGGCAGAATGATCCCCTGACTTGAAAGGGAGCCCAGAAAGAGATTCTGCTGGAAAGAGAATCATGAGGGTGTGAGCCGGCAGCTGCCAGCTGCCATCTCACTCCTGCGAGAGAACCATCTAAGAATAGAGCCACAGAGAAAGCAGAGCCCAGAGATGGAAAGAAAGAGATCTGCTCCTGTTGGGTCTGACTGGACTCCTGGATCAAGCCACACCTGAAGGCCTACCCATGGGATTCTCAGCTACATGAGCTAATACCTTCCCTGTATATATCAACCAGTTTGAGTTGGGTTTCTGCCCCTTGTAACAGAATGAGTCTTGACTGATACTTCCTCACTGCATTCTGACCTTTAACCCACATGAGAGCCAGCCCATCCTGAAAGTGAAGAGGTCCAGGGGCCCCATCCTATCCATCATCAACCTACCTGGGCTTTCTTGCCTTGCTGCCACCTCAGTCTGTTCCGGCTCCCCTTGCCCGCAGCGGCTTGCACGCTGAGTCTGACCACAGCTCCAGCTTTTCCGGCTTGACATACAGCCCCGAGCCCTGGCCTTGTCCGCTGGTCTCTGATGGCCTCAGGCACTGCCCACCAATGAGTCCCGGCACCTAGGACCTGACCCTGGTATCAGCCTATGTGAGTGGCATCCCTTTGGGCCTGTCCCCATAGAACTAGAACATACCAGACAAGCTCCCTCATTATTTTCATATCAATAGAGTCGGAGGGCAGCCCCAGTACAGTTCCATGTAAGTGTTGTTGCTTTGGGGAGCCTAACATAACCAACACATGCATAGATAGCACTTCACAGTTTACAAAGTTCTCTGACATACACTTTCTAACTTGATCTCGTCGCAGCCCCTGCAGTGCTCTGCCCGGATCGCCTGGAGGACTTGCACATTTTGACTTGCCCACCCCAGCTACAGTGTGCTTTTGCCTCCAACTGTGACCCCTGCAAACTGCCCTCCGGCTGTGGGAGCGGCAGCTTTGCCCGCGTGGAGGGAGCAGAGACACAGAGTTTGCTCCCCTCCACTCCCCCTCCCCTGGGCCCTTAGCCAGAGACTGACAGGAGCTGCTCCTTTGCCTCTAGTGGGATGTAACTCACACTCCAGAGCTCCGCAGGACTCCACCCGACACGGCTACCCTTGCTTTGCCCCCTGCCCCTCCCTGTCCTGCCCCCTCAACTCCGACCAATATCCCCAGAAGCACTTCCTTCACAAATCACTCATACATGACCCGTGTGTCAGGTCTGTTTCCGGGGAGCACGTCGAAAGCAATCGCCCTAACTGCCCTGAGAACTAGATTCGTTCGTCTCCATTTTACAGATGGGGAAACTGAAGCTCAGAGATGTTGGGTGACTTGTCCAATGTCACTCAGCCAGTGAGTGCAGGGTGGGCTTCAAACTCAGTTCTTCTGGACCCCACAATCCAAGCTGCCCCCTCCTCCATTGATTGATTAGACACCCAAGGTTGCCACCAGCAGTCGGTCTTCATAAGCTACACTTCAGTGGGCTCTCTCCCATCAGCCACACCATGGTCCCTGCCCCCTTGGGTCTGCATGGCTCGTGTTCAGGACCAGAGCCTCGAGGAGCTCCCTGTGGCCCGGAGTCCTGGTGGAACACTGCCGTGAACAGCCCCGACTCGAGTTTCATGCCCTCTCACCCTAGCTTTGTCCATCATTTTTCTTGCTTTGAGTCAATAGTGTGGATCCGGGATGCCAGCTGCCACCTGTCTATCCCTAACAGTCCTGAGGATGATCAATATGGAGCAGGAAATTACAGGCCCAGTTGCTACAGGATCTGAGCACAACTGTGACTGTTTCCCAGCCAAAAGATGCCCATCACAAGCATCAGTATTGACACCTAATCTGTAGCTGCCGTCTCGTAGATACCAAAGAATGTTCAAGAAGCACGCATTTTGTTGCATTGTACCCTGCAGTTAATAAGCCCAGGAATCGACACATGTTAGGTGTATGCACTGTTTCTAAAAACCACAAACCAAGAATGATAAATTATCAATATAGCTGAGGGTGTGTTAATTTTACTACGCTTTTGTTACGTGCAAGTAGGGAAGTCATGAGGGTTATAAACTCAATTTGACTGAAGTTTAAAACCATATCTTTTATGAAAAAAGGCCTTTAACTTAAGATGGCCAAAGCACTTGATATTAAATATTTGCTGTAAAGAGAATTATAAGAGTATTCGTTTTCTGACATTAAAAGTTACTTAATCAAGACTTCTTTCCATTAACTTGGAAAAAAAAAAGATACTTGTTACAAAGCCACTTAGAGAGATTTCCTTAGGTCCATTCAAGACTTCCCCCCGCTTCCAGTGTGCTTAAGGTTTTTTTGTTTCAAGGTGGAGAAAGGAAAGGAGAGGCAGGCAGGAGCCCCATTTCGTGATTATGAAAATGAAAATGCGGCGTGATAGATGCCAGGTCAGCTGTGGGCACGTGAATATGCGATGACCCCTCGTTAATTCCGGTGGGGGCATCAGGCGTGGCTGGAAGCCAGGTCAGAGGCCGAATCCCAGCTGGGGCTGCCTTCAGAGGAGGGGCTGGAAAGAGCCACGACTCTCCCTCCCCACTTCCCCACCTGCGGCCCCTTCCCACAGGAAGGAGCGACTCTCACTTTTCAACTCTCTGGTAACCCGTTCAAAATCCTGCCCTGCCCAGAAAACTCCAGTGCGTTTAATTTTTTTGTTTGTTTTTTAAAGCAGCTTCCCCTCATACCCAGTTTTTTTTTTTTTTTGCTGAGGAAGCTTGTCCCTGAGCTCACATCTGTTACCAATCCTCCTCTTTTTGCTTGAGGAAGATTGTCGCTGAGCTAACATCTGGGCCCATCTTCCTCTACTTTGTATGTGGGGCGCCGCCACAGCACGGCCTGATGAGCAGTGTGTAGGTCTGGGCCCCTGATCCAGGCCGTGAATCCCGGGCCACTGAAGCAGAGCGCACGAACTTGACCACTATGCCACCGGCCCAACCCCTCCAGTGCATTTAATTTATTCCCAAAAATTGCCCCCAGCGGCACCATGACTCAACGGCCCAGACAGAGTCAGCTGGAAACACAATAGGCCAGGCCCAGCAGGGGGCAGTGTGGTGTCAGGAATCTGAACAGGCTGAGCCAGCCAATGGGCAGGGTGGGTTTCAGGGCCATTTAGGCCACTTACTGGGAAAGAAATACCGCCTACAGGAAGCACCGGCAGACGCTCTGAGAAGATACCTTTCCGTAAATGATGTTCCCACACTGGGGGTAGCCCTAAACCGTGGAGGAAATTCATCAAAACCCCCTTGTGTGGGCCCAGACCCTGCCCCACAAAATAAATGCGAGCAGACATTAAAGCCGGGGTCCAAACCAGTGGGCCCTGGGCCCAGCCCAGCCCTCAGACCTCTTCTGATGGCCGGGTCACAGCTCTGTTTTGTTTTAATGAAGCTCTTCACTGAACTATGACATACACACAGAAAAACGCACATATCACACAGGATAGTTCCATGAATTTTCACAAAGTCATCACACCCATAAATCACGGACTCAGGTCAACAAGTCAAACGTTTTAGCTCATCCAAAAACCTCTTCAGCCTCTGGAAGGTTGTAAATTTCATTTTAATTAGCTGCCAACCACAAGAGCAATAGAAAATCTGGATTTCTGACGAAATGGAAAGATCCACACGGTGGCTGCCTGCCCACGGGGGTGGGGGGGCTGGGGTTGACTGCGGCTTTAGAGGAAGTGTGCCCTTCTCAGTTCATGTCAGGCTCAGGCAAGAGGGATCCCTGCCCTGGGCCCCAAGCGTTAAGGGGTCCCTCCCGTCCTCCACTACATGCCCCTTCCTGTAGGGCAAGGAGTCCAAGGGGCCAGGGGGACGTGGCCATCCGGATCCCTCGTTCCTCCTTCTAGACCACACTTCGGTATTCGGGACCCCAGAACTCTGTGCCTTCCTCCAGGCCTGGATGGTTGTACTTCTGATTGCTGACTGCCGTGGGTGTCTGCACCCTTACGCCCCAGGGCAGTGCCAAGGGCAGCTGTTTGCGCAATAGGGAGAGGGGCCTTGGATGGAGCTCAGATGTGCAGGCTGTTGGGGGCAGAAAAAGGGGACAGGCCCCAGGCCAGAGCCCAATCTCCCCGGGGACCTTGTTCTAGCACAGAACCCCACAGAGTCTGTATTAGTCAGTGTTCTCCAGAGAAATAGAACTAATAGGCTATAGACAGATGGAGAATGAGAGGTTTATTGTAAGGAATTAGCTCAGGCTATGGTGGGGCCTGGCAAGTCTAAAATCTACAGTGTAGGCAGTCAGGCTGAAAATTCAGGTGATGGTTGATGTTGTAATCTTAAATCCAAATTCTGCAGGGCAGTAGCCTAGAAACTCAGGCAGGGCTTCTAGGCTGCAGTCTGGAGGATTCCTTCCTCTTCTGGGAAGAGTCCAGCTCAGTCTTTTTTCTTGTAGCCTTCAACTGATTAGATAAGGCCCACCCACATTATGGGGGACAATCTGCTTTACTCAAAGTCTACTGATTTAAATGTTAATCACATCTACAAAATACCTTCACAGCAACATAAAGACTGGCATTTGACCAAATAAGACTGAGCCACCATAGCCTAGCCAAGTTGATGCATAAAATTAACCATAATAGAGTCCAAGAAGTCTATATGTAAATCCAGCCTTCCAGGTTGCTGTGAAGGTGTAGTTGTCAAAATAGAAAAGTAAAGTATTTTTACTCAATAATTCATTAGCTGTTATATAGCTTTTATACATTTGGACACACGCTATGCGGTCCTTTGCTTTAGTCCCACCTTACTTGTCTGGCCCCTCTAGGCACTGGGTTTGCAACCCTGGATTTAAGAAACAGCAGTTTGGAAAGGGGTAGTGAAACTGGTAGCCAGATCGCCATTAATGATTATTCTTAACAGTCATGTAGATAAGCAATATATTATCAGACTTGCACTAGGTTCCTTACAGATAACATCTCCAATGCTTGGGTCACCATGGTAACGGGTGCTTAAGTTGTTTTTCAGAAACTGAGAGTCAACCCCTTGTCCAGTTCAGGCTGGTTGAGACCACCAACCCATCAAGTGGGCCTGTGAGAATGTCCGATAGGTGACCCTTTGATGTTGGGGGCTGAAAACTCTACCCTCAGATCACAAAATGCCACCATCTTGTGAACACGCATCCTATGAAGAGCCATGAAGCTTGACTGCACTTGCACAGAATATTGATTACCTCACTTCTGCTTCCCTCCAATCATCTATCCCCACACTTCAGACCACCCTGGCCCTCTATCCCGTAAATATCCCTGATCCCCATTTTGGGAGAAGCAGTTTTGAGACTTGTTCTCCTGTCTCTTCGCTTGGCTGCCTTGTGAATAAATCCTTTCTCTGCTGCAAAACTCGTTGTCTCAGTGCTTGGCATACTGTGTGGCAGGTAAAATGAGCCTGGTTCAGTAACAGTAGGGGAGAGTGGAATTAGCAGCCTGCCTATTGGTAGCAGACTGATTCTAGCTCTGTGAAGACGTACGATCTTCCATAAAAGCCCCCCGTGCCTCCCTGTTGTGTTGGGTGTTGTGGCAGGGATGTGAGGTTGTTTAGGGTTCCATTTCCCAGGAATAGGGTGCAGGAGTGTCCTAGGGATTCAATGAGATGATGTCAGCAACCAGCCTTGCACACAGCACACTCACAGACTGTGGCAGGTATTGCCATTCTGAGGGATCTCTCTCACCAGACCAGCCCAGCCTTCGGTTGAAACCACTCTCTCCCAGCTGGAAGAGTTGGGGCAGGGCCTGTTCTGCCTTAAAGTTGATCAGGGAGCACCTGTCCCCTTGGTCAGTGTCCTGGGGGAGACAAGAGACAGGACAATGGCCTAGGCCAGGGGCCAGCAGGGGCCACTGCCTGTTTTTGTGAAGAAAGCTTTATTGGGACACAGCCTGCCCATCCGTTCATGTCTCATCTACAGCTGTCCAAGCCTTACAGTGGCAGGTGAGCAGCTGCAGCAGAGACACCATGTGGCCGGCAAAGTCAAAACTGTTTATTATCTGTCTGGCCCTTTATTAAAAAGTTTGCCAACTCCACCCTAGAAAGTAAGACTGAGAGCTGGCCCTTCCTAAAGAGGAGATAGGTCCACCTGGCTCGCCAGACAGGAGGCCTCTCCTCCCGGCCCTCCTCTTACCACCTTTGGGGGAAGCTTAGGAGGAAGCAGTTCTGTGCACAGCTGGCACGGAAAGGTGGCCTCTCACCCATCTGCTCCCATCTCCCCCCTCTTAACCACAAAGGGCACACCTATCAGCCCTTGGGTTAAGAGGGAGCACGATGGAGGCACCTTGGTGGCCACACATGGCCGCACAGGTTGTCACTACACAGGGGCATCTGGCCTAGGGGGCATCCGAGGGCTGATGTTCAGCTCATGCCGCTCACCAAGCTGTGTGCCCAGCACAGGCTACACCCACCCAGAGAAAAGGGCGCCTCTTCCTAATTCTCGCAAAGGGACCTGTGACCAGTATGAGCCAGTGAGGCGGCCCTGGAGGCAGCCTGGGTTTTAATTCCAGTCCTGGCCCGGACCTTGGGCAGGAGACTCAAATTCTCCAAGCCTCAGTTTCCTCATCTGTAAAATGGTGACACATGTAGTGCTGTGATGGGCTGAATAAAGACCCTCCAAAGATGTGCACATACTAACCCCTCAAACCTGTGAATACGCTGCTTTATGCGGCAAAAGGGACTTTGCAGGTGTGACTGAGTTAAAGATCTTGAGATGGGGAGATGATCCTGGATTATCCAGGCAGCCTAATATAATCACAGGGGTCCTTACAGAAGAGAAGCAGAGGGTCAGAGTGAGTAGCAAGAGATGTGAAGATGGAAGCAAGAGGTGGGAGTGGTGCAAGGAAGGGACGATGAGCCAAGGAAGGCAGGCTGCCTCTAGAAGCTGAAATAGGCAAGGAAGGGATGCTCCCTTAGAGCTTCCAGCAGGAACTAGCCCTGCAGACACCTTGACTTTAGCCCAGTGAGGCTGATTTTGGACCTCTAGTTCCAGAACTGTAAGATAATCAATTTGTGTTGTTTTAAGCCACTAACTTTGTGGTCATCTGTCACGGAAGCAGTAGGAGACTCAAGCAACATCTGTCTCAGAGGGTGGTTTTAAGGATGAACCAAGATGGCGCCTCTAAGCATCCGGTCTCCGGAGTACTGCGTGGAGCTTGGTAAGGGGAGCTGCTGCCGCTGGAATCACAACCAGGCTTCCTTACCTCCGCCCTCCCCTCCCTGCCGCTCCTTCTGGCCCCGGGGGTGGCTGCCATTCCAGGAAGCTCCTGGGAAGATAAGGGGTGACCTCTGACCACGTGAGGAAGGGCAGGAGGCCAAAGAGAGCCAGATGGTGGCGATTACCGTAATTACACCCCCGGCCCTTTCTCGAGGCGCCGAACCACGGGAGGCGGGCCAGGATGGCGGTGGAGTCACCACGCACACGCTGCCCCTCCCATCATATGTTGCGAGTGCAGCAAGCTGGCGAAAAGCAAAAGTTGTTTTCAGATTGGTCATCGGCGGCCAGTGAGCCAGACCATTCCCTGCAAAAGCAAACCACGCAGCAACAGTCACCCCGTACACACTTTCCCTCCGCTGGTCCAGCCCACCACCTCCCTTCCGGGCCCAGCCGCAGTCTTCTGTCCTCTGGGTGGCTCTGCCCGATTACCCCGCCCCAGGGTGATCCACTTGTCCCGCTTTGCCAGGGACTTTCCTAGTTTTAGCACTGAGGCCCTGTGTCCAGGGAAGCCCCCAGATCCTGGGAAAATCGGGACAGGTGGTCACCCAACTCAGCCCTCAGCATCGAGACGGCCCCCCAATGGTGGCTCCCACAGCACTCGGCCCCTGTCCCCCCAGGACATCCCTGTTGCCCCCGGGTCCTGTGGATGCAGCCAGTTCTGCCCGGCCTCGGGGCCCTCCCCACGCTGACCCTCTGCCGGGAGTTTTCTTCCTTCCGGTTTATCACAACCAGCCCAGCTCAGGGGCCCTGACCACCTCATCCGTGACAAAGCCAGCTTTGCTGGTGTCACTGCTCCTGTGTCCTTCTGTCATAGGCCTTAACCCACCTTCAACTGTATATATTTGTTTGCCTCCCTCAGTAGATTTCTGCTTTATTCACCTTGAATCTTCAGTACTCACTACAGTGGGTGACGTCTAGTGGGCATTTGATAAATATTTTTTGAAGGACAGAGGGGAGGAAGGGAGGAAGGAGAGGGAGGGCGAAGGAAGGGAAGGAGGGAGAACCCCCAAGGTGTCCATGTCCTTCAGATTCACAGCCCTCGAGGTGACCAGTGTCACAAAAGCACTCCAGGCAGAAGACACGCTGTGCGGCATTTAACTGGTCTGGATAGAGAATGGCTGATTTGGCGTGCGGCTTTCACGGCTGAAGAACACGACAGTGTGCCCTCGGGAACACAGGCTGCCTGTTTTTCATGTCACTTAGACACAAACCGGTCTCAAAACAGTCTATACTGAGACTTCACACTAGGCCCCATCTATATGTGGACATAAACCAGAGCAGCTGAGAAGTCCTGAGGCCAGACTCGGAGAAGGCTCTGGAGGACAATCGTAAAGGCCACAGCCCGTGAGCTTTGATCCTCCAAAGGTGAGCTCCCCACTGTCGCAGACACCCCTCCCCCAAGTGCTGAAGCTTATCCTCTGCTCCCCCCACAATTGTGCAAGCACACTAATCCTGGTGTCCACGGCTATGACCGTGGGCTTCAACGCCCCTCTTCCCATTCTCCCACAAGATGCCGGGGCCGTGCGCAGGGGAGCCCCCCCAGGAGCTCTCGGAGGGGCTGCGGGGGCTCGCCTGGTAGCTGGGGCTGTGCACACGTGGGAGGCGGCTGTGCCTGAGCAGGTGCAGTTCAGCCGGGATGGTGACGTCGTGTCCACTCCTCACTCACAGTCCCCTCCACAGCGGAGCGTGTGCTGTGTGCCGGGCCCTGGACAGGGAGATGGACCATAAACAGATCAACAAGCCCACAGAGCAGCAGGCAGGACGAAGAGAAAAGCGAGACAGTGCTTGTTCCACTTCTGCTGCCGAGCACACCAGGGAGATGGCACGTGGTCTCCCCCACCGTTCCCCAAGGCTTCCCGCCCCCCTGCCTGGGAGATGCAGCCAAAAGGGCAACTAGTCAAAGCGCAGGGATAATATCACCTACTGGAGACGGTATGAGGGAACGAGATGTGAGTATACACAGATGATCACCTTTGAGGGCAGATTTGAAAGAGCTATGAAACTTTAAATATGCGCACAGCCCTATCACCCAGAAATTCCACCTCAAGGTGTCTGCTCTGGAGGAATCTCTACACTTATGCACAGAAAATAAGTACAAAGATTTTAATTAGAGCATTGTTTGACGTAGCTGAAAACTAGAAAGGATGTCTATCAACTCTTGGAATGTGAAGCAGCGGTTTAGAAGGAGGAAGGAGGTTTAGCTGCAGTGAAGCGAAGATTCTCCAAGATGTGATGATTGGATGAAAGAGTAAGTAGTACAAAAGTAAGTGCGCCGTAACACCATCAGAAGACAGAAAACCCTGCGCGCCAGTCGCACAGGGCCATAGATGTGAATGTTAATGCACAGGGAAAGGATACAGCCACAGCTGCCCCTGGAGGGAAGACTGGGAGAAAGGGCGCCATCAGAGGCCTTGAGCCTTGGCTCAAACGTTTTTACCCAGAGAATTGTGCATGGGTTATCTGCATAATTTTTATAATTTGTATAATTAAACATTGGAAGGAAAAGAAAAGAAAACCGAGTGACAGGACAATTCCCAGCTGTACACCTCAATGCCAGCTCAGGTGTCATTATCTAGTTTGACAATAAAGACAAAAGCCCTAATGTCTGCCGAGATCCATTGCCATTTACAGAATAGACACCCCCTACACTTCACTCAGACAGGCAGAGCGTAGCACCACCACTTAGCTTGTATGGGGGGAAAAAAAATCACTCCAAAATGTAGTGGCTTAAAAACCACAACCACTTTATTTAACTCACAAATCTGTAGGTCAGCTGGTGATTTTTCTGGCCTGGGCCAGCCAGGCTGATGCTCCCTGGGTTCGCCCACGAGTCTGTGGTCAGCTGGCAACCAGATAGCGCAGAATAATCTAACTCGTGTCCAGAATGTGACACCTCTCTCGCCTTGGCCTATCTCTCATCCTCCAACAGGCTAGCTTGGCTTATTCACATGGGCGTGTCAGATTCCAAGAGAAGCAATGGTCAAAGCCGTAACCCCTCTTGAGGCATAGGCTCTGAAATTCACACAGTGTCACTTCCGCCACATTCTGTTGGTCAAAGCAAGTCCCGAGCCCAGCCCAAGTCTGAGTTGTGGGAAGCAGAGATCACCCTATCTAGCTAATGCAGGAACAGCAACTATGTGCCAGACCTGTGCTAAGCATTCTAGATCTATTGTCTCATTATCTTCTCATAGTAACTCTATGAGACAGCTGTATAATCTCATTATATAGAAGAAGAAACTGAGGCATACTGCGGGGTCGGAGAAAAGAATCTCTCTGATGAACTCCGGGAAGCCTTTACCCGACCCACAAACTTGCCCCTAAAGATGCCTAGAATGCCACCATTCCTGGTTCTCTCCTGCGATGGGTTGCATTATGTCCCCCAGAGATTCCTACGGTGAAGCCCTCGCACCCAGTGTGGCTGTATTTGGAGTAAGGGAATAATTAAGGTTAAATGAAGTCCTGCAGGGGGAGGTCCTGATCTGATAGGATTAGTAGACAAGCGGTCACTCTCTCTGTCATATGAAGACACGTCCCTCTACTCCCATCTTCATCGTGCCCCTTCCTGGTATTTGCCATGAGAAAAAGTAGACAGACCTGGGTTTGAATTCAAGCCCCACCACCTATTGTTTAGGTAAGTCACCTAGACTCTCTAAGCCTCCCTTCCTCAATTGTAAGATGGGTTGATTAACCGAGCTGACACACGTAATGCCCCTGGTCTTGTTCCTATGCGTAGAGGGAGCCGAGAACCAATGCCAGTCCCTCCTCTGCAGGCTGGTAAACACGTATGAGGTCAGTGACTCTCCCAGTATGCTCCACTGCACCCACCGACACTTCCCACAGGGCATGGCACACAGTAGGTGCATAACACATTTTTAAATAGAAACAGAGTTTTATTTAAAAAGTAGATAATTGTGCAAAGTGTTTCCAAGATGAATGGCTTTCTTGGTTGTGTCCGCTCTTGGGAAACAATGCATCTCCCAGGGGAGTGCCGCTGCTGCTGGAAGCCTGGCCTGAGCACCGGCAAAGCTCAGACCTGAGATTCAGAAAGCAGTTCATGCTGCAGTGGGGGGAGGGGGAATATAAATTGAAGGCAGATGAGACACAGGGCAGGGAGACCTGTGGGGCACCTAGTGGGTGGTCTGTGCCAAGGATATCGAGGCTGCAGTGAGACCAGCGTGAGAAGCAGCCAGTGGGGCTTGAGGGCTTGGACCCTGGGCTCGGGTCCTGGCTCCTGAGCTCCAGCTGGGTGGCCTTGGGCCTCTCCTCTCGTCTATGAAACGGAGGTACTGCCAGGCCCCATCTCCATGAAGTGCACCTGATCAGCCCTCGATGAATCCTGGCATTGCTGTGTGCTGGCATCACGCCTTGCAGGAAGCAGCTTGGCAGGAAGGGCACAAGCTCTGGGAGCCTGTTTGACCTCCAGCTCTGCTCCTTAGCCTCCCACACACGTGAATTGGGTCCAGTTATTGAACCCCTCTGAGGGTTGGTTTCCATCTGTCAAGTGGGGTAATTCCTATGCTCTACAATTGTTGCATGGATTACCTTTGATACTGCAGATAATAATATTTATGGAGTATAAGCTCAACAAAGACTGCTGTCATTTTCCCTGACAGGAGGCGGAAGGGGGGAGAAGACACCAAAAGTCACAGAGCCTCCAGCTGCCCAAGGCCAAACCCTTCACAGCTCCTTGCTTCTCTCCCAAGGGCCTGGGTGCCGGCTTCCGATTCCTCAGGGATTCACTGGTAAACTTCTTAATCTGCTCTAGGAGGCGCCAAGTCAAAGAGGGGAAATTAACATTTAGGAAGCGAGTTCATCAACAGTGAGTCTGATGGGAATATGTTTGAGAGCCTCTTTATCCAGCCGGAATCTGTACTTTTCCAGGTCAAAATGCTTCTCACTTTCCAGTGTTCCTGAAAAATCATTTGTTTGGCCTTCTACTGAATAAGCTTTGATTGTGAGCCAAGCTCTACACTAACCACTAGAAAGACAAGAGTGCCCTCTCTCAGTCACTTGTTCAAAGGACATTTCTTGAGTGCCTACTATGTGCTGAGCATAGTGCAGAGGGGAGGAAAAATAATTTTCCTTCTACACTTCCAAGCTCTTGGCTGAGACCCCCTGTAATAAAGACAGATTAACAAGAGAAAAACAGACAGAAGTTTATTAACACGTCTATTTCACATATACGTGGGAGATCCCCAGGGAAAAATGAGTAACTCTTCAAGTGGCCTAAGCCACCAGTTTAAATACCGTCTTCAGCCAAAGTCAAAGAAAGCTGTGTGTGTGTTTGGGCATGGGGGCAGTTATGGGAGGTTTCTAGGAAAAGCCTGGTAAACAAGGGTAAGGTTGTTACGCAGATTCAAGTCGGTGCCTTCTCCATTGATAAGAGCCATCTTTCCCTTCCTGGTACAGAGAGGGAAACACCCTTACAATGGAGATTTCCTTTATAAATCCAAATGTCCCCTATAAAAGGGTAACTCCCACTCTGTTTTCAGAGCTTCTCCTGTATCTGTTGTTTCTCAAAATAATCCTTATGCCAAAGAGACATATTTGGGGTAGAGTATTCTGCATAAGGCTCAGAGGACGCCTGGTTCCTCCCCACAAAGGACTCCATAGTTCCAAGTGCAAACAGCAAGAAACACAACAAGCATGGAAAAATTACTCCTATCTGCCACCTGCCCTCCAGAGCCCTCCTTCACACTGAGTGTTAATAACATAAGAAAAGGAGTGATGTTTTAAGCTACAAGCAATCATGGAGGAATTCCAGGCTTCTCAGTAGAAGTAATAGAAAATTTGGGAGGAGGGGAGTGGACCTTCCACATAATCTCTGAAAATCAAACCACGTAGGTGATACCTAAATGCCGATTCATCCATCCGTTTGACAAAATGTACTGAGTGCCTACGATGTGCTAGGCATGGTATCACGGGGTTCACTAATGCACAAGTCTTACTTCTTGTTTCCTTTTTGTTTCAGACAGAATAAAGACTACAGTACCAGAAATCTTCAGGTACATGCCCAGCATTATGGGCATTGACTCCTTACATGGGTGCCCAGGAAGAATATTAGAGGCCCTTTTAAGAAAACAACTGCTTTTCTCTCAGGGGAACCATTGCCATTATTAATTCAAGAACATCTTAGAAAAATAACTCCCTGTCAGGGGTAGAAAAATTTTTCTTTCTTGTCTTCTAGGTTCTTTGGCTTGTTAATACAGTCATGAGCCACATAACGACATTCCGGTCAACAATGGACCCCATATATGATGATGGTCCCATAAGATTAGTGCCATGTAGCCTAGGTGTGTAGTAGGCTATACCATCTAGGTTTGTGTAAGTACACTCTGTGATGCTTGCACAACAGTGAAATTGCCTAACAATGAATTGCTCGGAACTTATCCCTTTCATTAAGCAATGCATGACTGTAATTAAATTGACATAGGACAGATTAACAGGAGAAAAACAAATTTAATTTTGTATATACTGGAGCCCCATAAAAATAGAGGTTGAAGGAAGTGACCAAAGCAGAAGATTTTATACGTTTTAGATAAAAAACAAAAACAATAAAAATTGTGAAGAATTGACAAGACAACAGTTTGGGCTTGGGATAGTAAACTGGTGAAGAAGTAAAAAGTTTTGTTTATACAGCCTTCTTGGCCCTAAATTCCCTCTCTATCTCTGGTGATAAGGATGCTTTATACCCTCCGGGTACCAGGACATTACCTTTCATTTGGGGATTTATCTCTTGCTTTCAGGGAGATGAAGAAGGGTCAGAGTGTCCTTCTTGCACCAGCTGTTTCTCGAGTAACTTTAATTCAAAAAAAGCAGTATCCCAAATGACATATTATGAGGTGGCATATTCTGCTCCCCTTCATCAGTTTGGGGAGAATTTCTCCCACTGAAAGCCAGAGTGTGCTGCCCAGTCACCTCCTTTTTGTCTTTACAGCTTTTGGATAAATAAGCCCCAAACTAACTTGAACTTGTTGGGGAGGAAAAATTTCTCCTCTACCCAGCCAGAAGAACTTGGTCTAATAATCAAATTGACGTGAGACAGATTAACAGGAGAAAATCAAACAAAAGTTTAATAACATGTATACCTCCTGTATACATGGGAGAGACCCAGAAAAACTGAATAACTCACCAAAATGGCCAAAACCACCACCTTAAATACCATCTTCAGATAAAGCCAAAAGAAGACGTTGGGGTGGAGGGAGTCAGTTTGGGAGCTTACCAGGAAAAGCAGAGTAAACAAGGGTAAGGTCATTATGCAGATTTAAGTCTTTGCCTTCTGCATGAATAAGAGTTTCTAGAGATAGGGTCATCCCCTCTTCCTGGTACAGGAGGGAGACATCTTTACAAATGAGATTTCCCTTATAAATGTAAATGTCTTTCACAAAGGGTAACTTCCACTTGGTTTTTTAGAGCTTCTTCCATGTCTGCTGTTTCTTAAAAATAACCAGCGTAAAAAGCTTCTGCACAGCAAAGGAAACCATCAACAAAACGAAAAGACAACCTAACAATTGGGAGAAGATATTTGCAAACCATACTTTTGATAAGGGCTTAATCTCCAAAATATATAAAGAACTCATGCATCTTACCAACAAAAAAACTACCAACCCAATTAAAAAATGGGCAAAGGACCTGAACAGACATTTCTCCAAAGAAGATATACAGATGGCCAACAGACACATGAAAAGATGTTCAAAATCATTAACTATCAGGGAAATGCAAATCAAAACTACAATGAGATATCACCTCACGCCCGTCAGAATGGCTATAATTAACAAGACAGGAAACATGTGTTGGAGAGGATGTGGAGAGAAGGGAACTCTCATACACTGCTGGTGGGAGTGCAAACTGGTGCAGCCACTATGGAAAACAGTATGGAGATTCCTCAAAAAATCAAGGATAGAACTACCATATGATCCAGCCATCCCACTGCTGGGTATTTATCCAAAGAACTTGAAAACACCAATTTGTAAAGGTACATGCACTCATGTGTTCATTGCAGCGTTATTCACAATAGCCAAGACTTGGAAGCAACCTAAGCGCCCATCAAGGGACGAATGGATAAAGAAGCTGTGGTATATATACACAATGGAATACTACTCAGCCATAAGAAACGATGAAATCCAGCCATTTGTGACATCATGGATGGACATTGAGGGTATAATGCAAAGTGAAATAAGTCAGAGGGAGAAGGTCAAATACCGCATGATTTCCTTCATTAAGTAGTAGATAATAACAACAATAAACAAACACATAGGGACAGAGATTGGATTGGTGGTTACCAGAGGGGAAGGGGGGAGGGAGGAGGGTGAAAGGGATAATTCGGTACATGTGTGTGGTGATGGGTTGTAATTAGTATTTTGGTGGTGAACATGATGTAATCTATGCAGAAATAGAAGTACAATGATGTACACCTGAAATTTTTACAATGTTATAAACCAATGTTACTGCAATAAACAAAAAATTAAAAAATAATAATAATAACCAGCGTAAAATCATCCTAATGCCAAAGAGGGATATTTTGGGGTGACAAATTTTGCTCCCTGACAACCTCCACTTTAAAATGCTGAGGTGGTTTCTAGATTGAATCATACAGACATGGATTTCCTTACACCACCAGTTAAATGGTAGGTGCACAGCCTCAGGATATATGTGAGAAATAGGTGGTTGGCAATGTCAATTGTGAAGTACCATGAATGATTCTGTGTTCAAAATTTTAAAGAAGAAAAGAAAAAAAGGGGAGAAATGCCAGTCTGCTCAGAGTTTGCAGGTGTTTCCCAGGAATAGTACCACCAGGAACCCCTCATGAAGCCGAGGAGGGCAAGTTTCTGATAGGAGCTGAAGACACAAGCTAGAGGTGACCATAGTCCCCGAGTGGTGTGTGATGCCTCCTGCTGTTCCCAGAGAAATTGGCAGCCAAAATTTGAGGTCTTGATGTCTTGACACATGAAAGGGAGAGGGGAGAGAGTTCCTGAAACAGAGGAGAGCAGAAGAGAGCTCCAGAGAACAGGAACCCAGAGGAATCCTGGGTCTGTGCGAACAAATAGTGGCCAACTGAAGGAGGTCCGTAATGAAGTGGCCCACTGGGGAGAGTAGAAAGGCCATGACTTCTAGAAAGAGAACCCCCTGCCCTGCTCCTTCCCCATCTTCCTAGCCACTGATTTGCAATTTAAGTTAGACAATGAGAACAGGGGTTTGGTGAGAAGGTAGTTCTCAAATTCCACCCAGTGTTCTTTGTGGGGAGGATGTTAATCCTCTTTGTCCTGCTTTCTATCATGATGTTTGCAAGGTGCCAAGGAAGGTTTCAGAGCATTCACCAGTAGAATAACAGATATCCACATGGTTTCGGGCATTCATTGAGACCCACCTGAGGCGCCAGCATTAGGTGAGGTGAGTAAGGCACTAACCTCAGCACAAAATATAAGGGGTGCGGAAAAAAAAGAAAAAGGATGATAAATATTATTTTAATGCAGTATTTTTAAAAATCCAAATTTATTCAAAAAAATCCATGACAATAAAATATCACAATTTTAAATAATGTAGACAAGTGTTGAGCACCGTGCCTGGCACACAGTAAGCTCTCTGGAGATATTGATGTTGTTATGGAGCAACACAGCCTTCACAAGAACAACATGAGGTCCCTGCCTGCAGGTGGCTCACTCTATAGTTGGGAGAGTCCAGCAGGGAGGCTGTGAGCCCTAGGAACTATGGGAAACAAAGGAAGCATGTTTCAAGAAAATTAGGAAAGAGAACACTTCTTCATGAAAATATATAATAATGCGACTTATAAGAAAAATATGCTTGGTCTTCTTCTTGTTTCTGCAACAGAGCTCCTAAAACGCATGGAATTTCCTGTGAAGAGAGTTATGAATGTGTATTTTGTTATGCTAATGAGGTAACGTTTGGACCAGCACCTAAGGATGGGGGCTGGTTGCCAGGGGAACCAACAATGTGATTGGAGGGCTGGAACTTTCAGTCCCATGCCCCTGACCTCCAGGGAGGGGAGAGAGGCTGGAGGTGGAATCAATCCCCAATGGCCAATGATTTCATTAATCATGACTATGTAACAAAACCTCCGTAAAAAGCCAAAAGGACAGAGCTTGGAGAGCTTCCGTGTTGGTGAATATGTGGAGATTCTGGGAAAGTGGTGCACTCAGAGAGGTGGAAGCTCCTCGCCCCTTCACCTATACTTTGCCCTATGCATCTCTTCCATTTAGCTGTTCCTGAGTTATGTCCTTTATAATAAAGCAGTAATATAGTAAGTAAAATGTTTCTCTGAGTTCTGTGAGCTGCTCTAGCAAATTAATCAAATCCAAGGAGGTGTTGTTGGAACCTCTGATCTATAGCCAGTAGCCACAAGCACAGGTGACAACCTAGACTTGTGACTGACATCTGAAGTTGGGGGGGAGGGGCAGTTTTCTAGGACTGAGCCCTTAACCTGTGGGATTGTTACTGTACAAAATTGGGGTTCTCTGCCCCATGTGCATAAACAAGCCAATTAATTATAGCATCAGATTTGGGGGAGAAATCAGCTTTTATTCTGTGAGATCTATCTGCAGGGAGATGGGGGCATGTGCTCTCAGATCTGTCTCCTTGATTCAGGATTTAGGGTGAAATTTAAGAGGTTAGGGAGAACGGGCTGGCATGCAGAAACACTGGTGGGTCAGGCTTTGATTGGTGGGTTTCAAGCATTTATGGCAAGGTTTTAAACATTTATGACAAGGTAGGGAAGGAATTTTAACACTGGATCTTCCTGAATGAGGGACCCCTTGCTTCTGATAAGAGTCCCAACTTTCAAGTTCCTGTCATGTCCTGGTCCTTGGGTTTCATGGAGAGGAGGATCTTTAGTTCTGGGGTTGTTTCAGGTCATGATTTCTTCTTTCACGCATGCTCTAGCTACACGACTTTGCAGTTTTTCTGGAAGACAATGCTTAATTACTTTGTTGATAAGAGATGTGGCCTGTTCAAACTGGCTCTAAATGGGCCCATGGTTACAAAGCCCCTCTTTTTGTTGTTCATCTCTCAATCTCGAGGGACATAGGGCAATGACTTCTCTAGCTTATTCCTGCTGATAAAAGGCACAGGTTTTTCCATCTCATTAAACCAGTCTCTTAGTAAGATGGTGAGGCAAGTGGGCTCCCAAAGTTAAGGCCTATATTGTGTAAGCAAGTAACCAGGTGTTTAATAAGAAACATTTCTAGAGAAACAAAAAGAAAGATAAGGTTAATGGTTGTAGCAAATTATAGACTAGTTTCCAAGCCCAGGGAGCAGCCAGTCAAAGAGTTTCTAGATGTCAGAATTGAAGCATCTTTTGTAGTTTGAAATGTCTCTGATCATGTCATCAAGTGTTCAGATATCTTTCTGAGTGACTTACACAGCAACAGACATGAATCTCTCTTAAGTTTATATCAAGTTGTACAGCTTCAGTTTGCAAGGCTTCAGGAAAAAGGGCAGATTCCAAATGAAAACGAAGGAAAAAATTGAAAACATTAGTTTGGAGATTTGTAGCCAGATATTTCAGGAGACTAGAAGAATTCAGAATCCAGTCCAGTTAACAGATATAAAACAAAACCTCAAAGACAATTATCAGAAGTAGGATCCAATATCCATGAATGTGTACTATAGTTTCTATTGAAACATAATTTTTCTCTCTAAAAGCACCCTCATTTTTACCAAATATAGCCAATTAATACTTATTGGTTTGAAAAATAAGTCTAGTTTCAATAAACTTGGCCCAATTATTTACATAAGTACAGCAAGAATAGCAATTGATTATATAGGCTCTTTCAAATCTGCTTTGCTGGATCTTTTCATAAGGAATCTCAGATTGAACTTTAAAGGCCTTTCAAGAACAGGAAAACCAAGCTAAGGACTTGTCATCAGAGTCTGCCTGCAATACCTATAGATTTGGGTGAATTCCTCTCTTTTCTTGAGGTTCCCCCAGATATCCCTTGCACCTGTCAGGGAAGTGATCTCCTTTACTCACCTGGTAAGGTTTCTGGGAACCCTGTAAGTAAGGTACCAGGCCAATATTTCCAGGTGGCTTTAATTGTTACATAAAGTCAACGTTTATTCCTCAAAAGACGTCTTGTCATAGCTGAATCTTATGTTTCTCTCAAATATGACATTCCAGTCAAAGCTTTGGTAATATAACCAATGTTTCTAATTGTGTCCTGTTATAAGATTCTTATTGAACTTATGCAAATAACTATATTGCTATGAAAATAAGAATATTTACTCACTAAGAGTTTCCAAATTCTGGAGGGATCAGGTAGGGAGAAAAAGATAAATGTTTCAATTCTGCTTACAAAGATATAATTTTACCAACTTGCTATTTGTCATAGTTAGCTTAAGAGAAAGAGAAAAATGTTTCCTTAAACCTGGAAAAAACAAAACATTAAAAAGATCAGCAATATTTCAAATGAAAAGTCATAGAAATTATAATCATCCTCATCAGTTCATTCAGTCCTGTGTAATCAATTCTTTTTTTGTGTGTGTGTGAGGAAGATCAGCCCTGAGCTAACATCCGTGCCAATCCTTCTCTTTTTGCTGAAGAAGACTGGCTCTGAGCTAACATCTATTGCCAATCCTCCTCCTTTTTTTTCCCCCAAAGCCCCAGTAGATAGTTGTATGTCATAGTTGCCCATCCTTCTAGTTGCTGTATGTGGGACACGGCCTCGGCATGGCCGGACAAGTGGTGCATCAGTGCGTGCCCAGGATCCAAACCCAGGTCGCCAATAGCAGAGCACGCGCACTTAACCGCTAAGCCATGGGGCCAGCCCTTGTGTAATCAATTCTTAATCTTAATCTTCTGTTAGAAGTTTCATGAAGCCATCAGTTTCTCCATTAGGGTTCTGTAATTTCTTACCCAGTTCAGTTTTATGATCTGAAAGTTTATCAGAAACCTGTATTCTAGAGTGAGTGTCAGAGTCTTTTCCATGAATCTCTCTGAATATGAAACATCTTTGCAAAAGCATCAGAGTAAAACAGCAACTATCTGCAAATGACGAAAGACTCAAAAGGGCAATTGAAAAGGAACTTGGCTATTTCTGTGACATACAATACTTCATGATAATAACTAGAATTATGACAGACAACCAGGACAGGTCAGAATTTTACATAATTTTTAAAACATCTGTATCAATAACATTTACCCATATAATACCACTTAAGATGATGTTTGTTGTCACTTATTTGACAATGCTTTCCATGTAATTTAAAATACCAAATAAGCCTAACTAGTTTAGTGCCTTATTTTTAGGAAGGGAGAGCAAATTTCTTTCAGAAGTCCCAGGGGCCCTCTGAAAATTCTTAAAGAAAAAAGTCAAAATAAAGACTTCATTTAGGATTTGAATTTTGGGAGAAGCTTGTCAAAAATATCAAAAAGTTTTAAAACACGTGGTCAAATAGGAAACAATGCTCACTGTGAAACAATGCTCAGTTATCCATTCAATCAAAGTGACAGCAGAAACAGTCAAGTGCAAACAGAGAGTTAAAACAGTCAAAAAAAACAAACCCTTAGGGCCCGGCCCAGTGGCGTGGTGGTTAAGTTCGCATACTCTCCTTCAGTAGCCCGGGGTTTGCAGGTTCAGATCCCAGGTGCAGACCTATGCACCACTCATCAAGCCATGCTCTGATGACATCCCACATACAAAATAGAGAAAGATGGGCACAGATGTTAACTCAGGGCTAAACCTCCTCAGCAAAAAGAGGAAGATCAGCAACCAATGTTAGCTCAGGGCCAATCTTCCTCACCGAAACAAAACAAAAACAAAAAACCTTAATAGACAGACCTCAGTCTTTTTGAACATAGGAAATTATTTTAACAAAACATACATCTTCTGTTTTTTAGGCAAACTTACTCAAAGGTAAAGAAAACCCTTTTATAACCTCTTTATTAAGAGCAGACTAAAAGTCCAGGAAAATTATCCTTTTAAGAGAGAGAGAACCAAATTTTAATTTTGTACCAGTTTACTTTTGATATTAAAACTTATTCACTTAATTAAATTTATTTCAATCTTAGCCAACTTGACCATGCATAAAACTCTTTTTAAGGTTTCTCTTCCACAAACCTTCTCTAATTTTCTTTTTACATGCAAAATTTGTCCCATGCCTTCTTTTTTCCCTGCTAGTACTTTAGGACAAATTTGTCTTTCTTAACAAAACAAACAAAAATATTTCCATTCTTTATACTTTCTTTACTAAAAACATACATCTTACTTTCCTTGAATACAAAGATGTTTTCCTTATTAATTTTTAGTAGAATTTTTAACCCTTACAGATCTTAGCAAAAACTAAAAAGAAATTATGAACTGTCTTTTATATTAGCATTCTAAACACCTGTCATAATTTTTAGAAACATGTTACTTCATAGTATAATCTTTAATAAAATACAAGACATATTTACTAATAGACCCAAACATATTTTAGTTTCTCTGTAATAAGAAGCCAAAAGTAAATAAACTTAGACATGTTTACTGATAATGTTTCAGTATGTCATCTTGTTTGAAAATGACCCAGATAGCCAATGAGTTTTTTATCATTTAATTTCACCTAGCAAAACTTCAAAGTTTCAAGTTACCAGAAGGATTTTGGAAGTTATTTTAAATACACATACCCTGACATATAATTATTGCTAACAAGTTCACCCAACACTTTTATCTTTTCCACATCTATTTAGTTTACTCATTCCCAATAATTATTTATATTGTCTACAAAACTACATAATTAGACAAAATTAGCTATCATTTTAAGTTATTATTTTTGCTAACTAGTTTTGTAATAGAGATAACATCAGCTTATTTGACCAATAAATGTAGAATAAAGACTGCATGTCTGCATCATAGCCAATGCTGATAACTCTGAAGACATGCCCACTTTAATCAAACCAACAATTTCAAATAAGTTTTCAGTTACCAAAGATTAATTTGTATCATGTTTATCAAGATTGTTTTATCATTTATATCATAAACTAACATTTGCGTTAGTTTCTGTTACATTTAGAAATAATTTATATAAGCACTTTCTTTAAGCCAATTGAATAGAGTTCTCTAGAAATTATACCATCTGGAGGTAAGACATTACGCATATGTAACATACATATAGACACACATACACAAAGACTCTACAGCTATTGTTTTAAAATTACTGCCATAAATCAGTAATACAGTAATACAAGTCTCTCTAGTTATGAATTTAAATTTTGTTTTCAGTCTTTTTACTAACATTTATGGAGAAGACACTCAAGATGCTAGATTTTTGGTGAGGGCACTCTAATTGCCATTTTTCTTTCCTTTTTCCTTTTTTTCCTTTCAGTCCTAGGAATTAGTGATGGGCTAGACATTCCCTGGAGGGTTTGCAAGTTCTTTGAGATAAGGGAAATGGGTGGAACCTGAAATGCTTCTAGAGCTGCATTTCCAGTTTTGCAAGGATTTTTAAGGACAATTGTTTTTGATTTCTCAGAAATTGGATTGTAACTCAAATGACGTTATAGGTTGATCTGCCTGACCAACTACATAACAAAAGGCACAGAGAAACCACTCAAGTTTTATCCAAGATGGAGTTTCTGGGGCATTTTCTGCCTTATCAGTTTCTAATGTCCCAATATCTTCAAGCATTTTGAGAGGAACAGGGGAGGGTTTGGGATTGGAAAAGGAGTAGTGAATTTTGAATCACCTTCTAGAGCCACACCTGTGGCCCTGCAAGGATTTGCAAGACAAAGATGGTTGTTTCCAGTTCTCCAAAGAACTGGAAAGAGGTTGAACCACCTTTCAGTTGCATTTTTTTCAGTAGAAGTTTTTCCAATTTAAGGCTCCATCCTCTGACCATTGGCAAGTAGGATCTTAATAGCAACTGAAACCCATAAGCATTTATGGCCTAACTATGGACTCAAGAGGCATCCCGAAAAGAGATTGTAAAAGAAGCAGTCCTCACAAGATCCAGAATGTTCCCTCCCGAGAATAGTCCAAGAAAGCAAAGGCTTCTGCTGCACAGGCTGTAGTGCACTAACAAACAATGAAGGTTGAGACGACAAGGGCCCCTGGTGGACTAGGACCCTTTACGACCAAAGAGGGCACAAAGCCAAGCTCTCAAGACATAAAACAAGACAAAAGAAAAGAAACCTCATCTTATATGCACATTAACAGCTTTAGCTATGTTTTGGGTCTCTCAGAGCCAGACTAATACCCAGGGGGAGGTGCCGCGGGGTTGGGGATTGTGTGTGCTTTACAGAAGACCTCGTCATTGTACGGACATTTTGTTGAGGTTGGCAGGGGACCTGTTGTCGTCTGCCCTGTTCCGTGACCAACTTATCCTATCACGGGAGTCTTCTTGAGGTGTCAGGTGCCCTAATGGCTTTTAACTGCTCAACCCATGTCCACCAATATTGTGGCCTTTTTTGGCTTCCAAAATGTCCCTTAGCGACAGCTTCCACCTTATGCACGTACTCCATAGGTGGGCCCTGCAGCAAAGTTTACCGCGGGCCCACCCAGACAACGAGCTTATGGAGATGCCTGCGTCTTGCCCTATGGTTTTTTCCTTTTTATGACAAATGACACAAAAAAAACAGAGACAAGGAAAAGTAGTCACCATCTCCGGGAGGAGAGGGATCAACAAGCCAATGAGTACTCAGTAGTTTGTACTATGTACTTGTAGCTAAGTCAGCTAATTTGGGAGAATGCAGCCTAAAGGGCTACAGGGCAGGGATCTAATTAGCATTTCCCATCATTTCAGAATTTAGACACGGCCGATGAAAAGTATATTTATGCTGCAGCTAGAATCAGCTCGTGAAAATTTCAAACATCCCCAAAATCAAGACCCTTACAACAAAGGCCCAGCCAAAGCTTTCTTCTAATGGCCAATGTAACTTCCCTGAGGCTGATGGCAGTTTGGTAGGACCCTTAGCCACAACGGGAGTGCAACCTGCGTTTCTGCCCGACCATCTCCGACTACAAAATGGAGTGCAACTGCATTGTTTGTCCCACTGTAGTTTTGGGAACCCCCAACCTGACAATTATCAAGCCAAGCCCTCAAGACGCAAAACAAGCTTGGTAAGATTCTGCCGTTCTCTGTAAACATTTACAGCTCCTGGAGCCTCTGGGTCGACGAAAGGTGGAGCCCTTGACTCTTTAAAGATTTCTTTGGTTCTTGGTTTGAAAACTCAAAAGGAGCCCAAAGTGGCCACTGTAATTTTAAATTATCCCAGGTTATCTTGCCAGCTGTTTGCAGTTATCCCCATTTCAGGGGGCTTTTCCCAACGTGGCCACAACAAACAAGGTAATTTCTAAAGAGAGTTTGTTACAGTTACTGAGAAACTCAGTCCCTGAAACAGCCAATTCAATTCAGACAGACATTAACGCACGATACAATTCTGCATATAACACAGACCAGAATACTAGCTAGTTTTCCAGGAGTAGCTCAGAACCTGTGCCAGGAACTAACCAAAACCAGACTGCCAGAGGCAAGTCAGAACCAGTGCCAGGACTTGCCCAGATCCGGGAGCAACTTCACGAGCGAACCTCTTTTTCCTGCCTCTAATTACCCTGGGTGGCTCAGGCCCTAGGTTTGGGTCTCAGCCTGCCAGGATTTCCCAGAATACAAGCCAAACTCATATCTCCAGGAAATCAAACCAGAGAGATGAGGTAAAAGATAATTACTTTATTACAGTTACTTACCCAGAGCCCAGAGACGTCTTGATCCAGAAGCTGTTTCTTCTCCCAAAGGAAAAAGAAAAACACCTTGGGGCCTGGAGCACTGTAGCAGGGAAACTGTAACCCGATCAGTCGAGCCCCTAGATGAAATTGCCTAGGCAGCCGCTTAGAGTCAATGAAAATACCCCATACCCCACCAGGGGTTCCAGAGCCTCAGGTGGGCAGTGACAGGACCATAGTCCCTCCGTGGTCACCAACTGTTACTGCACAAAATTGGGGTTCTCTGCCCAATGCACGTAAACAAGCCCATTAATTACAGCATCAGCCTTTGGGGGAGAAATCAGCTTTTATTCTGCAAGACAGATCTGAGGGCACACGCCCCCGTCTCCCTGCAGATCTATCTTACAGAATAAAAGCTGATTTCTGCCCCAAAGGCTGATGCCGTAATTAATGGGCTTGTTTATGCTCGTCAGGCAGAGGACTCCAATTTTATGTGGTAACAGGATCTGATGCTATATCTAGGTAGACAGTGTTGGAATTGAATCGAATTGTGGCACATGCAGCCGGTGTCGGAGAATTGCTTGATGGTGTGGGAAAAACCTGTACACATTGGAATTGGGTGCAGGATGCTAAAATGACATCTTTTTTTTTGACTCAGCTCTTGCCCAGCCCTACCACGTAGTTTATTTATTAATTAATAAATAAAATAATTATTTATTATTAATTAATAAATTAATTAATGTTTGCTGAAAGAAAGACTGAAAAGATAGAATAAGGCAGCTCACGATTTCGTGTCAAAGCATAGTGTCATAGCACAGAGTTGAACGGCTGCCAGAGACGGGAGCATGCTGCCCAGGCTCCTCCCACCTGCCTGCAAGGGCTCCCTGCTTACCTGGGCTTTACACTGGGATTCATTGTTCTTTTTATTACAGAATTTTTTAAATATACATAAAAGTAGGGAGAATCATATAACGACGCCCCCATGTATTTATCACCAGCTTCGATAATTACCAACATTTTGCTCATCGTCTTTTATCCATCCCGCCTCTTCCCCTTTTCTTTGCCCAGAATGTTTTAAAGCAAATCCCAGGTACATCATTTCACCCATAAATACTTCAGTTTGTATCTCCAACAGACAAAGCCTTTAAAAATATATAACCACAAAATCATTATCAAGTGTAATATAATGTCCTTTAGTACATGGCCAAGGTCCAAATTTCTCCAACTGTCTCACCATCCAAATATGGTCCACGCATTGCATTTGGTTCACATGTCTCTTAAATCTCTTTTAATCTGTAACAGTCCCTCTCTCCCTTTTTCCTCCTGAAAAAATCAGGCCATTTGTCCAGTAGAATTTCCTTCATCATTGTAATGTCCTTTAATGGGTTTCTCTAACCTTTGAATATCCTGTAAGCTGGAAATTCCATCCAGAAGCTCAGTTAGATGCAGTTTGAGTAATTTTGGCAAAGAGTTCAGAGGTGGTACTGGGTATTTCCTACTGCATCACATACCAGGAGACACGTGATGTCCCTTGTCGCAGAGCCAGTGGGGTCAGTCTCCTCCACGTAAAGTCCCTCATTAACCTTTCATCTGATGGTTTCAGCATCCAATCGTGGTTCTTATTGAGGTCATGAGAAGTCGTAAAATTCCATCTGACTTTTAATAGTGAGGACTCCTCTGAGCTCTGTCTTAGTGCCTCTTCTTGTCTCACTTTAACTCTAAGGTTACCAGTTGGTGGCTCGCCTTCCAAATACAGCCTGAAGATGTGTTTTGTTTGAACTTCACAGTGTTTTTTAGGTAGTTGAGCCAATATTTTTAAGTGGAGGGTATTGTACAATTAAAAAATGCGTATTTTGGGGCCGGCCCGGTGGAGCAAGCAGTTGAGTGTGGGTGCTCTGCTGCGGTGGCCCTGGGTTCGCCGGTTCAGATCCCGGGCACACACCGACGCACTGCTTGGCAGGCCATGCTGTGGGGGTGTCCCATATAAAGTGGAGGAAGATGGGCATGGATGTTGGCCCAGAGCCAGTCTTCCTCAGCAAAAAAAAGAGGATGATTGGCAGGTGTTAGCACAGGGCTGATCTCCTCACACACACACACACAAAATGCGTATTTTCAGCTTCCTTTGAAAAATCAGGAATCCAGCAGCATTGGTCCAGTCCTACCACAGGGTGGCAGTCTACAGGATCTGACCAGTGGCTGACACTCTAGACACAGTGTGCACTCCTGGTTCTCCACGCCCCTGCCATGCCCTCCTGCATCCTCAAAGCTGAGACCCAGCATCAGGTGCATCTACCAGGCACTTGCTGTGTTGCTTTCTCATGATAGAGAAATGGTTCTCTGTGCTAAGGCCTTGGTCAAAAGTTGGAAACCAAAAGATATACAAAAGGGAAGCTGGTTTCAAGAAAATTAGCAGAGAGAATCTTTCTTTGTGAAAATCACTTTTTTAACAAATGAGAATAATAGTCAAATAAAGTACATCGGTGTTAAAAGAATGCAACTTAAGATGCTAGTGGGTTAATAGCAGCCCACTTTGTTCACTAATGTCTAGGCCACTGAATTTGCACCCCTGTTTCACTGTCTCCCTCAGTAAGATCATCCATTCCCAATATTTCAGTTACCATCTTGTTATGGACTGAATTGTGTCCCCTTAAAATTCACGTGGAAGCCCTAACCCCCAGTACCTCCTAATGTCACTGCATTTGGAGATAGGGCCTTTAAAGATGTGATTAAGGTAAAATGACGTCATTAGGCTGGGCCCTAATCCAATCCGACTGGTGTCCTTATAAGAGGAGGGGATTAGGACACACAAGAGACAACAGGACTTTGAGCACAGATAGATGACCACGTGAAGAAGCAACCAGTGGGTGGCCACCTACATGCCAAGGAGAGAGGCTTCAGAGGAAACTAACCCTGCCTGCACCTTGTTCTTGGACTTCCAGCCTCCAGAATTATGAACAAATATATTTCTGTTGTTTAACCCAGCCAGTCTATGGTATTTTGGTATGGCAGACCTAGTAAATTAATACACGTCTCTATGCTTTAGATCCCAAATCCATGTCCCCAGCCCACACTACTGCCCTAAGCCCCAGACTGGAATATCCAACAGCCTGTATTACAGCTGCAAGCAAAAATCTCACAAGTCTGAGCAAAGGTACGGAGGCAGGAACTGAGTATGGCGGGAGGATATAGGTGTAGCTGGATTCAACAGTAAAGAGAAGAAGTTCTGGACATGTACGTTGCAGTGAAATTGTGAAGTGCTAAGAAGCAGTAGGTTTTCTGGAGGCCACCAAAGATTTTCAAAGTGCCATTTGGGGAAGATTAATCATGTAACTCTTGTTTTTTGTTATTAGAAGCAGTTAACAGGCTTTAAGAATGTTTTGTTGCATTTTAATCTTCAATCCCACCAGCCAAACATAGCTGACCAAAATAAACATTTGTTGATTTCAATTGACTCAAGTCATTCCGCATCAGAACAAAATGGCAGCTCGGCCTGAATTAGCATTTTGCCAGTTTGTGCAAACAAACACCATTTCATGTGCTAACTTCCCCGGGACGAAGGTCTGGGTTTGGGCTCAAGTTAAGTTAGAGATGTAGCATACAAACCCAGGGGAAAAGTGAGAGTTCTACCTGTGCGGGGTTAGGCACTGGGCCACCAGTGGAGATAGGGTTGTTCATGCTTGACCACCACTCCCAAACTGTTAGCAGTGAGAGAGGAAATTATGAGAAAGAGATACCCAAAGGAGACATATTGGGACTCAAAAGCAAGGTATGCACCTTTGTGAACTAGGAAGAGAACAGGGATGGAAAGCTTTGAGTGGAATTCAGTGAACAAGGAGGAGCGTTAGAGCTAGACTCACAGATTAATGTCAGGGCACAGGGTCGGGAGTGCCAGATGAGGGAGGTGCATGAGGAGGGCTCAGTTCACGGAAGGGCTTGGAAAAAATGGCCCATTGCCTGTGACTGTAGCTTTATCAGAACCTTTGGGGTAAGGAAGTAGGATGGTAGAGAGCACAAAGGCTCAGCGGCTGGCCCAAGGCCCTCCCTCCCTACTGTCTCAGTAACTGCATTGTGGTATCCTTGGTGTTAGTGAGAAGACAGAGCTCCAAAACCCAATTACAGGTCAAGATTCTATTCTGACAGGCCATAGGGCCAGAGAGGAGCCACAGAAAAATGCACATAGATAGGAAGAGTGAGAAACAAAAATAGATTCAAAACTAAAAAAACTCAAATTTACTCTGAGTTTGTAAACCAAATATCAGAAATACATGAAAAAAAATTAATGCTCTGCAAGAGAGTCAACACACTGAATAAAGGAATTTTCATTCTAGATGAAAAAAGTTTTATGAAACACTACATATGATAAGACTATAAAATAAACATGTTTAGCATGCTCGAAGAGCTAAAGAAAAGCATTGCATTTCCTAAGAGAAGATATAACAAAACTGGCAGAAATTAAACAAGGTGGATGTAAAAAAGAGAAAATAAAATTTTAGTGTCTGCTACACACAATCAAACTTCTATTCTCTAGAAACATAGCAGAGTTAGAAAAAAAAATGTTTATTTTCATTAGAAATAGGTGAAAATGGACTAAACTTGAAAAAATTAAAGCAACTCTTGATGATGAAGTGGTGATATTGATAAAAGTATGCCTGAAAGAAAAATGCTAATACACATAAAAAGCCATGAAACTGTTCATAACTTTTGACTCAATAATTTCAGTTTGAAGAATTTATTCCATAAATATAATCAGACAAAAGCAGGAGGCCACATGCACAAACATGCTCTTCGGTGTCTATGATGGCTAATTCCTGAAAACAGTCTGAATGTGCATTACGAGAAGAATAGCTTAATAAAACATGGAGCCTCAAATGACCAAAAGAATATAGAGTCATGAAAACAATTATAATGACTGCATGAAAACGTTTTTAAATATTTATGATAAAAAGGTTAAAGTTTAAAAATAGATTCTGCTTTCTGGCCGTGATGGAGCAACTCTACCCAACTAATCTTTCCACCATAAACAACCATAAAACTGGACAAAACAGGAAACAACTGTTGGTCAGCATTGGACACCCCGCAGTGCAAGAGTGTTAGTCTGAAAAAAGGGCAACTTACAGGATGAGCCCCTTTAACCCCAGTCCCCTCCGCGAGGAAAATTTCCCAACTGTGACACAGCAAGGTGGCGTCTAAACAGGCCACGTAGCTCCTCTGCTCTGGAGGCAAAAGCCAGCCTTCAGAGAGGCTGAAGTGGGTAGACTCTATGGGGCAGAGCTTCAGGCAGAGAGGGGTGAGCATGTCTGTGTTTGGGGTCCTCACATGTCCTCTGACGAGTATCAGGCTGTGCATGTGCATGGTGAGAGTACCCATCGTTTCCAGGTAGTGGCTACTAGGGGTTACAGCAGAATACACCTGCGATTGAGTTGTGCTTGGGAATATTAGAGTTCCAGCCCAGCCAGATCCCACAAAGATTTAAAGAAAAATTAAGGTATGTTGTGAAAAATTTAACGCCAATAAATTCAATAACTCAAAACACTCGGCTTACCAAAACTGATTCATGAAGAAATAGATAATCTAAAGAGCCCAATATCTTTTAAATAAATTGAATTAATTATAAAAACCTTCTCACAAAGAAATCTGCAGGTCCAGGTGGCGCAATGGTGAATTCTGTTAAATACGTTAGAAAGAAATAGTTTCAATGTTGCACAAACTCTTTCAGAAAATAGAGGAAGAGGGAACAATTCTTTACTTGTTCTATGAGGCTAGCATTACCTTGATTCCAAAACAAACACGGACATTTCCAGAAAAGAAATGTACAGATCAATATCCCTCATGAACATAAATGCAAAAATCCTCAAAAATATATTAACAGATCAAATCAACAATACATAACATCTAATATATTGACCAAGTGGGGTTTATCCTGGGAAATCAAGTTTGAATTAATATTATAAAAAATCCATCAATATAGCCACATTGAGAAAAGGCTTGGCAGTTTTTCAAAAAGTTAAACATAAAACTAGCATACTGCCCAGCAATTCTACTGCTAGATATCTATCCAAGAGAAATGAATATGTTCTCACAAAAATTGGCACATAAATTGTCACAGCAGCATTATTCACAAAAGCCAAAAACTGGAAACAACCTAAATGTCCATCAACTGGACATAGACAAAATGTGTATATCCATACAATGGAATATTATTCAGCAATGAGAAAAGAGCAAACTATTGACACATGCTACATCATAGGCAGGACTCGAAAATAGTCTGCCAAGTGAAAGAAGCCAGGCACATATTGTATAACTCTATTGATATATGAAAGGTCCAGAAAAGACAAATGTATATATAAAGTAGATTAGTGGTTCCTTAGGGTTGGACAGAGGTTAACTGAAATGGGCGTGAGGGACCTTATGGGGGAATGCAGATGTTCTAAAACTAATTTATGGTAATGGTTTCACGACTCAGTAAAGTTATTAAAAATCATTGAGTTGTGTAATTGAAAGGTGTGAATTTTATGTAAGTATAGAGTTATTTATAACTTAAAGTTATTTTAAAAATCAATGTAATTCATTGCATTAATAGAATGGAGAAAAACCATGTGATCACCTTAATAGATGCAGAAAAAGCATTTGACAAGTTTCAACACCTATTCATAGTTTAAAATAAAAAACTCTCAGAAATATAAGAGTACAAAAGCAAACTTCCTCAACTTAGTAAAGGGCATCTATGAAAAGTCTACATGTAGCATCATATTTAATGGTAAAAGACTGAATGCCTCCCCTCTAATGTCTGTAACAAGGCAAGGATGTCCACTCTCCTCACTTCTACGCAATATTTTGCTAGCAGTCCCAGCCAGTGCAAAGAGGTAAGCAAAAGGCATAAATATTGAAAATAAAGAAGTGAAATGGTCTCTATTCGCAAATGCAATGATTGTCTATGTAAAAGATCCTGAGAAATCTACAGAATATCTACTGGAGTAAGTAAATTTAGCAATGTCACAGGATAAAAAGCCCATGTACAAAATAAATTGCATTTCTATATACTAGCATTGAATAATTGGAAAATAAAATTTAAAAACAATATTATTATTATAGCATCGAAAAATACTTAGGAACAAATGAAACAAAATATGTGCAAGACATATAGACAGAAAGGTACGAAACTTGACTAAAAAAGAAAATTAAAGAAAATAGACTATACCATGTTTATGGATTGGAAGACAATATTGTCGTTAAGGTGTCCATTACCCTAAAATTAATCTATAGATTTGACTCAGTGTCAAGAAAAATCCAACGGGTTTTTTTTTGAGAAATTGACAAGCTTGGTCTAAATCTATATAGAAATGTCAAGGATATAGGATAGTCAAAACATTTTTTTAGAAGAACAAAGTTGGGGGACTCAAATTCCCTAATATTGAGACACGCTATAAAGCCACAGTTAATCCTGACAGTGTAGTATTGGCATTAAGTGTAAACAAGTAGGTCAATGGAACATAATAAATATAGTGGGTTGGATAGTATCTCCCCCCAAAAATTCATGTCCACCTGGAACCTCAGGACTTGACCTTATTTGGAAATGGGGTCTTTGCTGATATAATTAAGTTAAAGACCTGGAGATGAGATCATCCTGAAATTAGGGTGGGCCCTCATCCAATGAATCGTGTCCTTATAAGAAGAGGAGAGGACAGAGACACAGGGATACAGCCATGTAAAGACAGGGCAGAGACTGGAGTGATGCTCCTGTGAGGCAAAGAACGCTGGGAGCCATCAGAAGCTAGAGATGCATGGAAGGATACATCCCTAGAGCCTTTAGAAGGAGTGTGGCCCTGCCAACACCTTGGTTTCAGGCTTCTGGCTCCAGAACTGTGAAAGAATAAGTTTCTGTTGCTTCAAGCCACCAAGTTTGTGGTAATTTGTTACAGCAGCCCCAGGAAACTAATTCAATAGTGAACAGAATAGAACCAGATGTATATAGTTAATTGATTTTCAACAACGATGCCAAAGTAATTCAATCGGGGAAAGAATAAACTTGTCGAGCAAAGGTGCTGGAACAACCAGATATTCAAATGAAAGGAAACAAACCTCAACCTCTACCTCACAGTGTACATAAAATTTATTTGAAATGGATCATATTGCTAAAAGCTAAAACTATAAAACTTCCAGAAGAAAACTGAAGAGAAAATTTTTATGACCTTGTAGTAGGCAAAAATTTAAGGCACAAAAAGCACTAGCCATAAAAGAAAAAATTGATGAATTAGACTTCTTATAAATTCAAATCTTCTGCTCTTTAAAGACACCATTAAGAAAGTAAGAAAACAAGCTACAGACAAGAGAAAATATTCACAATATATCAATCTGACATAGGATCTGTATCCAAAATACACAAAGAACACTTAAAACTCAATAATAAGAAAACAAACAACCCAATTTTAAAGAAGGATGGTAAAAGATATAAACAGAGACTTCACAAAATAAAACATGCAAATGGCCAATAAGTCCATGAAAAGATGTTCAGCATAATTAGTTCTCAGGGAAATGCAAATTTATGCAATACCACTGCACACCTATTAGAGTGGCTAAAATTAAAAAGGTTGATCATGTCAAGTGTTAGCAAGGGCAAGAAGGAACTGGAACTGTCATGCACTACTGGTGGAGCGTAAAATGGTACAAATGTTTGGAAAACAGTTTGATAGTTCTTATAAATATATACTTACCATATAACCTAACAATTCTACTTCTACAACTTATACAACTATACTAACAAAGAAAAACAAAAACGTGTGTATGCACACATCAAAAAGAATGCTTGTACACAAATAGTCCTATCAGCTTTATTCATAAAAGCCAAAAACTGGAAACAACCCAAATGTCCCTCAACAGATAAATGGATAAACAAATTGCGGTATAGCCACAGAGTGGAATATTACTCAGCAATAAAAAGGAATGGACTACAGATACCCACCACAGCATAGATAAATCTCAAAAACATTACCTTGAGGGAAAGAAGTCAGTCAAGAAAGGGTATATACTGAATGGTTGCATTCATAAGACGTTCTAAAAACAGGTGCAATTAATCTGTAGTGATAAAAATCAGATTAGTGGTTGCCTGGAACCCTTGATGGGAGTGGAATTGACTGCAAATAGGTACAAGGGGTAATTTGAGGGTACTGGAAGTGCTTTTATCTTGATTGAGGTTGTGGTTACATGGTATATGCATTTGTCAAATTCTTCAAACTGTACATTTACTGTATGTAAATTATGCCGCAATAATGTTGATTAAAAATAGATTTCATCTGGGAGTTTTGTTCCCATAAGGACCCAAATGAGAAGACGTTTTACGTAACGGATGTCTCGGATGTCACTTATATGAATAGCTGAAAATAACAGGAGTAGCAGGAGGGAAAAAAAAAAGACGAGCAGGGCCTAGACCATGACCTTGAAGGGTTTTTCAAGTCTTGCCAAGATATTTGGACTTCATCCTGTGTTAGAGGCAGGAGGATGAAAGCTAAGTTTTATGCATTCTCTTTGAAATGTTCCATTTATATTATTCTCATGTCTTTTCAGGGAAATATGTTTATTTTTAAATATAGTCATGTGTTGCTTAATGACAGGGAGACATTCTGAGAAGTGCATCATTACTCCATTTCATCATTGTGCGAACATCATAGAGTGAACTTACTTAAGCCTAGATGGTATAGCCCACTACACACCTAGGCTATATGGTACTAACCTTACGGGACCACCGTCGTATATGTGGTCTGTCATTGACTAAAATGTCATAATGTAGCACGTGACTATATAGGCTATGGACACTGAAGCTGATGTGTTCTACCCAGGAGGGACTAAATTTATACCCCAGCTGGATTAGCAGCCCATCCAAATAAGTTCTGTTCATCAATATGTATTGATTCAGGTGTTTTATGTATAGTATCTAATTTTATTTACACAACAGCACTGAAACGTAAGCATATTATATCAGCTTTTACTGCATAAGAAACTACCCCAAAACTAATGGCTTAAAAAAATAACCACTTATTTAGCTCACCATTCTGCAGGTAGACAATTTGGGCTGGGCTCAGCTGGGAGATTCTTTTAGCCTCAGATGGGTTCGGTTATACCTCTGTACTCAGGTGCTGGGTAGACTGGAAGCTGGCTGATCTAGAATGGCCTCCACTAGAATGGCTCATTTCTGTTCCACATGTCTCTCATCCTCCAGTGGGCCATCCCGTATTTTCTCACAAGGCAGCTGAGCAGGGTTCCAAGAGAGAAGAGAAGTGTGCAAAGCTTCTTAAGTCTAGACTTGAAACTTGCGCTCATCAGTTTTTTGGCCAAAGCAAATTAAAAGGCCCACCCGGATTCAGAGGCATGGGAAATAGATACCACTTCTTGATGGGAGGACCCGAAAAGCACATTGCAAAGGGTGAGAATTTGGAAAGCGTGGAGGATTGTGACCATTTTTGCAATCTACTGCAATTATTATTCCCTTTTCATGTAAAAAAAAAAACAAAAAACAAAAACAAGCTTCAGAGAAGTTAAGTAACTTTTTATGGTCGCATAGCCGGTCAATGACAGAGCCAACAGGCTCCAATTCCAAACCATTTCCACAATAAAAAGTGAACCATCATTTCAAGGAACCTACAGTATTTTCATGCTGTTGAAATCCTGATTCCCCCCCTCTGTAACGTGACAGAAATCAACAGATTGGAGGATGAAGGAACAGGGAGTTTATGAACAGTAAATATTTCTGAAATGATTTCAAATGTGACAGATTATTTCCTGAGACCTAAACAGAAAACAATTTAACTTCCTTTGGGCAGCATCGGGGGCTAAGAATCTCCCCCCAAAATATTCCATTTGGCCCCACGTGTCCTCATCCTTCAGAAAAAGGGGAACATAAAAACGCCAAGCGGTCTGTTTACCAAGAGCTGTGTGGGATAACAAGAGTGCCCGCCCATGGATGCGGCTGCCATGTTTGCGAGCAGCCACAGTCAGCGTCAGGGGAAGGGAGGGGAGAAAAACCTTCTCTCCGCAACTATGCGACCAGGTCCTGTGTAGCAATCTCAAGATTCCGGCAAAGAGCACGTGGAAAATTCCCCCACCTTCAGAAACATATCAGATTGTTGACAAAACAAACCAATTTGGAACTGAGCTCCACAAATGGACTTTTGGGGTTGAATGCCAACAGGGGAGCCCACGATTTCTGATACCCCATCAATGGGGTGGGGAAAAGGAGAACAATTGGAGAACACGCTCGTTGAATGCTCTGCAACCCTCTGGGTGGAGACTGATCAGCCAGGCTAGGGCAGGAAGTGGGGTGGAACCATGAAAAATGGAAGTCTGGAAATGTACACATAGACATCACAAAGGGAGGAAGTGGCTGCAGAGAAGTGGAAGTCATTAGAGCTGGGAGCTTTTGTCTATAAAGTTGCTTACCTATGAGAACTAGAGAGAGTTATTTATGTTGCACTCCCAAAATTGAATGTCAATCCTTCTTACAAAATCAATGGAATGGTGCAGTAGATCCCCAAACTTGGCCAATCATGGGACTCGCCTGGAGAGCTTGTGCACAATACACCTTCCTGGGCCCCTGGCTGGAGATTCCAACTCTGTACAGGTCAGGGTGGGGCCCAGGAGTCTGTTTCTAACAAGAGCTCCAGGTGAGTGTGATGCTCAGGCAAGTGTGGAACATACTAGTACACAATTGTGCAGGGCTTCCCAACCTTGTTGGGGTGGGGAGCATTGTTCTTAGTAGAAGGCAACATGCTCAGGGGCTCTGGTCCCGAGTGTTGGGATAATCAGTGTCTCAGTGCTCTTCTAACAGGTGTGAGAGTTAAAATATGCAGTCACAAGAGGACACAGTCTCTGGCCTTGAGGACTGAAGCAAGGGGTCTCTGGCACCCTGCCCCACCTGGTGTCTGCCTTTGTTGCTGCACTTGTGGGAGAGTCTGGAGGATTCCAGGGAAGGAGCTGGGGCAGCAGGATAAGGCAAGAGGCCTTGGGAAGCTTAGGGCCTTTGTTATTTGTCACTGAGGGGGATCAGAATTGGCCACCTCAAAATATGTTTCTTTACCTTGATTATTTTCTGAAAGACACTTTGACCTCTCCCACCCACTAACTGCCTAAAAGAATTTAAGATAAGAGGCCTGTCCTAGGGACAGGCCATCACCATAGATAACTCTGGGTATTCATGGACTGGGAGCATCCTTGCTAAGCCCATTCTTATCAAAGTTCTGCTTACCAAACATTTACATTTGTAAGGGAAATCTCCATTTGTAAATGTATCTCCATCTCTGTACAGGGAAGAAGGGGGAATGACCTCATCTCTAGAACCTTATCAATACAGAAGGCGAGGCTACATAATAACCTTAGTCTTGTTTACTGTGCTTTTCTGGTAATCTCCCATAACTGACTCCCCCTACCCCCAACATCCTCCTTTGTCTTTAGTTGAAGAGGGTATTTAAGAGGAGAACCTCCACCATTTTGTCGTGTTACCAGTTTTTCTGGGTCTCTCCCACAAATGCATGTTATAAAGCTTTGTTTGATTTTATCCTGTTATTCTGTCTCATGTCAATTTAATTTGTAGCCCAGCCAGAAAGGACCCAGAGTGCATAGAGTATAGTCTCCCTCACCTTCATCTCCTTATAAGGAAGAAGTTCAACATTCAACACAGCTGTGCTGGGGTGCCCTGCTGAATAGCACCTGTGCCCGAGACACCTGCACTGAGCACAATTTGGGAGGTTTTGAAGCTATGGAAAAAGTTTGGCATCTGGATTCCCGTGTAGGAGCCAACATTTACTGACTATGTGATGCTGCCCTCAGTGTCCTCATCTGCTAAAGGGGAGTGATGATGAGTCCTCCCTTGTAAGTTTGCCGCGAAGATTGAATACACCAAGGAGCCCCTGGTACTGCTGTCAGATCAAAACCATCGTAAGGTGCTGGTTTCTCTCTTCCAATCACAAAATGTAAAGCTGTCTCAGGTGCCTCAGTTACATGTTGTTCGGGATTTTTGTTTTGTCTCTTTTTAAGTCAATGAAATACTCTGAGTTCACATGCAGATCCACAATCCCTCACCTGCAACGCCCAAGTCCTAAAAGCTCTGAATTCCAAAAGACAGTCCATATCTGGGGGGGGCAATCTGACCTGACCTGAACTCCTTTCCCAGAAAGACCTGCCATGAGGCTCCATTGGGTTTGCTCCAGAAATACCAGTGCTTAATTTTAGGGGTGTCTCAAACTCCCTGAGGGGTGTTACATAATGGATGGTATATGCACAGTGTTTTCTTTCTAAAATCTGGAAAGTCCTGAGTTCTGGAATAATCTGATCCCAGGGTGAGCTGTTTTAACTCACAACACTTCTGACACCAATGTGTAGGTTTTCTTCTTCACGCTAGCAGATTCTCTGTCTCTCCAGATACCAACTGGGTGTCCTATAGTCCAATTCCAGTCTGATGCCAATGACCCAGAATTAACCTCAGACCCCACAGGTTTAAGGGGCTTGGGCCCACGAGATGCCCCCACTTCAGATGCCAGTTGCAAGGCTTGGGTCCCCAGGTTACCTACACTTCTGTCCATCTTGGCTACAAAGTTGAGGGGTTCCCACAATCTCCCCTCCTGTTCAGGTTTGGTAGTTTGCTAGAACAGCTCACAAAACTCCAGAAAACACTTTATTATTACTATTTTATTACAAAGGGTACAAATGAACAGCCACATGAAGAGGTACGTGGGGCAAGGTCTAGAAAGGTCTAGAGCACAGGAGTTTCTGTCCCTGTGGAGTTTGGGGTGCACCACCCTCTCAGCACATGGATGTGCTCCCCAACTCGGAATCTCCCCAAACTCCATCATTTAGGGGTTTCTGTGGAGGTTCCATTACACAGGCATGATCAATTAAATCACTGGCCATCGGTGATTGAACTCAATCTCCAGCCCCCCTCCCCTACCAGAGGCCCAAGGGTGGGCTGAACGTTCCAACGCGCTAATTACTTGGTTGGTTCCTCTGGCAACTGGCCTCCATCCTAAAGCTATCTGGGGGCCCACCAAGAGTCACCTGATTAGAATAAACTCAGGTAAGATTGTGAATAACAAAAGACACTCCTATCACTGAGGAAATTCCAAGGGTTTTAGAAGCTCTGTGTCAGGAACTGGGGACAAAAACCATTTATATTTCCTATTATATCACACTGGGGTTTCAGAGAAGGGACTGTCAACCCGTTCTCCTCCCACTAAAAGTCACAGAATTGTTGGCCTTGAAGGAGGTCTCTGAGATCATATGCACTCATGTCAGGAAACTCTTCTACTATGTCCCCTATAGGTATCTTCTAATTTCTGCTTGGAATCTTCTAGAACCAGGGACCTCACTCTTTAAGTCCTGGAAACTTATCCCACTGTGGATCACTCCCTTCCTTCAAAGGACTTCTGGAGTCTGCATCAAATCTCTCTCCTTTGGCCCCCCTCAGTGCTCTTCTGTTCCTCTAGCCCAGAGAATCTGGCAACCCCTCTTCAACAAGGTCCAGCTCTCAGGACTGGCTACATAATTTGTGGGGCCCAGTACAAAATTAAAACATGGGCCCTGGTTCAAAAAAACAGGAGAAAAATGCTATTGAAGATACTAAAATATAAAGTTTTTTCATTTCTCTTATGGTCTCTCTTTTGATTTGTCATAGTGGTTTTTATTTGCTATTTAATGTTGTTCTAAGGAAAGAAGAATTCAAATGTTAAATTATTGGCATGAATTTTGTTCATCTTTATATTGTGCATTTCCAGTTTTAAATGCAAAGATGAGAACATGTAACTCATATGTGAAATCATTGAAATAACACAATTCGTATTTCATAGCCTATACCTGCATATGTATATCGTTCTTCCCGGAACAGTTGAAACCCTATACAAAATTAACTAAACTGTTTTCATTTGCTTTCTTGATATGTGCACATTCTACCAAAACTCTTTACCTTGGGCTGACTATTGGGTAACGAAGAACTGAAAGGAAAAGGAACTTCAGGGCACCCTATTCTTCTCTTTTCTTCTCTGTCATCATTTTCACCTTAAGTGGTTAGCTAATACAGAGAAGTAATGAGAATAAGAAAGAATATGGTAGGATTCCTTGGCTGTTCCTGCTTCTTAGAACACCATTACCTCCTTCCTGCTTTTGAAGCAAGTTCTGGTTGAAAAGGAGAGTGTGACTTATTGGGAGTGTCAGAGCCCCCTCTTAGTCAGTTGTGGCTGTGAAACTGGGGGCCAACTTGCTTTAACTATGCTCAATTAGTTGTCTGTTTGCAAAAGTAGTGAGATAATGCATTACTAAAGCCCACCCTATAGATAACATCTCTGATGCTTGGGTCACCATGGTAACGGGTGAGGTGCTTAAGTTTTTCAGGAACTGAGAGTCAACTCCTTGTCTAGTTGAGGCTGGTTGAGACCACCAACTCATCAAATGATCCTGTGCGAATGACTGATAAATGACCCTTTGATGTCAAGGAGCTGAAAACTCCACCCTTGGATCATGGTAACATCGCCATTTTGTGAACATGGATCCTATGAGGAGGCATGAAGCTTGACTATGCTTGCACAGATCAGCAGTTACCTCACCTCCCTTCTCCTCCAATCATCTATCCCCACACTTCAGCCCACGCTGCCCCTCTATCCCATAAAGATCCCTAATCCTCATTTTGGGGGAAAGTGGATTTGAGACTGGTTCTCCCACCTCCTCGCTTGGCTGCCTTGTGATTAAACCCTTTCTCTTTGCAAACTCTTCATCTCGGTGATTGGCATAATCATTCAGCTGGCAAAACTGGTTTGATAACAGCTGTAACACACTTACCTTGTACTCACTTTGAGTCTCGCTGGACTCTTATGCATTGTGGGTCCATAGGGTGTCTCAAACACTATGTGTGAATAGGGTGCAAGGAACAGGGACACACATGTTGTGCATATCTCCTTTACTCACACATATGTGCCAGTGTTCTATCAGGATTCACTTAAGAAATACAAGTTCAAAGATAAAATTATAGGTTCCAGACAGCCACAGCAGAGCATTAAACCAGCATGAGGCCCTTCTGAGCACAGGGCCCTTGGGACTGCACAGGTCACACACCCATGCGGCTCCACCTGCGACGGAGGGGGATCTACAGGGGTGGGTTGTTCCTGACCTTTCTAAATTTGGGCTGTGTAACTTTAGGGCCCATGAGGGAGCCCACATCTAAGTCACCTAAGGGATCCAAGCTGGGGAATGTTCACATGTGTGGTTGTTAATGACTAAAAATGGCTTCCTGTGCTGCTCCCAATACCATTTGCTTCTTTTCAGACCTTCAAGAGACTGTGCAAGATAAAGTCTCAAAAGCACTGGTTGCATCTAGAGATATGCAGATCACCTTGGCAAGATCCATTTCAGTGGAATGGAGAGTAGAAAGGAAAAAGTCAAAGGATTCATTGAATAATAAGAGAAAAATGAAGAAGAGTTAGGGAGGATAGACAAGCGGAGGAGAGAAAAAGCCATAGTGGGTGAGGCGTGAGTTTAAGAGAGAGATTTGCAAAGATAAGAGAGAGCTGAGCATTTTGGGTGCTGCTGGGAAGGAACTAGTAAGGAGATTAGTACGGGGCCGACTGAGGACATGGGAGAAGCAGGAGCTATTGAGGAGGCTGAGATCCCTGAGAAGACGAACATTAAAGTCAAGAATGAAAAATCTCCTGCTCCCTGCCTGGAGCTGCACTTTTCAGGGATCTGTAAATCTACAATCTGAAGGACAGGATCTACACCTAAAGAGGCTACAAAACCACTCAGCCCACCATCAGCAAGTCGTGGAATGGAGAACCCAGAGAATACTGTGGGGAAACTGAGGAGACAGGAGAACAGTGGGACAGGAGAAATGCTCTGTTTATGTATGTATGTATTGTTAAAAAACAAATTCGACAGAGTAAATTTAAAGATCTAATTGGCTTTATTCAACGATTCACGAATGGGGCAGGATCCCATCTAGCAAATAGAAAGGAGCTCCGAGGAGCGGAGCGGTACAAAATGGAAAGCTTTATAAGCAGAAGGGGGCAGAAAAAGGAAGTTTCTAGCAAAGAGTGCGTGGCTTCAGGCAAGGTCACCTTCCTTTGGGGGAAGGTGGGGGTCTGTCAGGCAGATGACCTCGCTGGTGCTGACCAGGTGACTTCAGACTGACTGGCTAAAGGTCACATTCCTGGGGGAGGCTGAAACCGAAATTAGGTTAGGTATTAAGTCTTGGTTTGCTGATGTGGGACTTAGCACAAGTGACTCCATTTTGGGTGTGTTATTTCTTTTTTAACAGTATGTACAAGTGTTCATATATATGCATTTTGCGTGAGAATGAAAATATGAAGTGAAACAGCAGGAGGGACAGAGAGCTGGAGGTGGTGAGTGAGGCTAATTGGAATGTGAATCCTACTGGCTTCACTCTCCATAGCTCTTCCTTACTCTTAAGGCTCTACCTCCACCAATTGGGTGACCAGAAAGCCAGATCAATAGGACCCTGAATTGACTGCTCTGGTGCTTTCCTCTGAGCCAAAGCCCAGCCTGTACAGATTTGTGACCTGCCCTCGGTGAAGAAGAGGCTGTGAGGGAGGCATGGAACTCTGTCAGGAGAGCTGCTTCCTGCCCCAGCTCAGTCCCCATCTGCGGGATCTTGAGAATGTCCTTGCAGCTTCTGTTTCCTCATCTGTAAAATGGGAGGGGTGGGGACAGGCAATGAGGATCCCCAAGACCTTTTATGGCTCTGAGGTTAAAAACTATACTAATCCAATTAAAAAATGGGCAAAGGATTTGAATAGACGTTTCTCCAAATGGTCAACAAGTATAGGAAAAGATGCTCAACATCGTTGGTCGTTAGGGAAATGCAAATCAAAACCAGAGTGAGATGCTTCACATGCACTAGGATGCTACAATAAAATAAAAAAAACCCTGAAAATAACGAGTGTTGGGGAGGATGTGAAGAAATTGGAACCTTCATACATTGCTGATGTGAATGTAAAATGATACAGCCACTGTGGAAAACAATTTGATGGTTCCTCAAAAAGCTAAACATAGAATTGCCATATGAGCCAGCAATTCCACCTCTAGATATACAACCAAGAGAACTGAAAACGGGCACTCAAATCAATATTTGTACATGAATATTCACAGCAGCACTATTCACAATAGCTGCTGGATGAATGAATAAACAAAATGTGGTATACCGTACAGTGGAATAATATTCAGCCATAAAAAAGAATGAGGTACCAAGGCATTATGCTAAATGAAATAATTCAGACAGAGAAAGACAAAAATTGTATTATTTCACGTATATGTGGAATCTAAACAAAAAAAACAAACCCAAACTCATAGATATAGAGAACAGATTGGTGGTTGCCAGAGGTGGGGGGGCAGGGGACAGTGGACAAAATGGGTGAAGGTAGGCAAAATCTACAAAATTCCAGTTATAAAATAAATAAGTCCTGGGAATGTAGTGTATAGCACAGTGACTATAGTTAATAATACTGTATTGCATATTTGAAAATTACTAAGAGTAAATCATGAAAGTTCTCATCTCAAGAAAAAAATTTGTAACTCTATGTGGTGATGAATGTTAACTAGACTTATTGTGGTGAACATTTTGAAATATATACATATATTGAATCACTATGTTGTACACCTGAAACTAATATGATGTTATATGTCAATTATGTCTCAATTTCTAAAAAAAGAATGAAGTACTGACACACACCACAACATGGATGAACCTTGAAAACATTATGCTAAATGAAAGAAGTCAGACACAAAAGGTCACATGTTACACAATTCCATTTATATGAAATGTCCAGAACGGGTAAATCTATAGACACAGAATGGATATTGATGGTTTCCAGGGGCCACAGGGAGAGAGGTATGGGGAATAACTCCTTCATGGGTACAGGGTTTCCTTTTGGGGTAATAAAAATATTTTGGAACTAGAGAGAGACAGTGGTTGCACCACAATGTGAATGGACTAAAACACCATTGAATTGTACACTTTAAAATGGCTAATTTTAGGGGCCAGCCCTGTGGCATAGTGGTTAAGTTTGCGTTCTCCACTTTGGTGGCCCGGGGTTTGCAAGTTCAAATCCCAGGCGTGGACATATGCACTGCTCATCAAGCCATGCTGTGGCAGCGTCCCACACACAAAATAGAGGAAGATGGGCACAGATGTTAGCTCAGGGACAATCTTCCTCAGCAAAAAAAAAAAAAAAAGAAAGAAAGAAAAGAAAAAATGAAATGGCTAATTTTATATTACTGTGAATTTCACCTTAATTGAAAAAAAGAAAAAAAGAAGAAGAAATGATTCTAGTATCTCTTTATGACTAAACAAAACCTCTGCAACCACTTTAGGCCACTCTATAGGAACTAGTCGCAGCCCCTCCAGGCCGCCCTCCCCTCCCTCACGTCTGATTAACGGGCTTGTAGGCCACAACAGTAGACATAATGTCCCTACCTTAACGCCCCAACGGTCTAATCGTCACTGTGCCTTCCCCTTCCCCAGTTCCATCCCAGGATATCTTCACCCTTTCTGGAAGACGCCCTTCCCTCGGTGATTAAAAGAGAATCACTTCCCAAGCACCTATTTTGGGAAGGAGCCTGGAGCATAGAAAAACAACCACCATATAGGGAGACATTCTCCTGCGAAGGCGTTGGGCTCGCCAGAGATAGGAGGTGGAACCGCTGCCCTGGGGCCCGGAGCTTTGAGGAAACGGACACTTCAAAGGTTGGCAGAGGCTGCCGTCCAGGTTTCCTGTGGCCCGCGAGGGGACGCAGAAATTGGTGTCCCTGGCTTTGTCTAGCCAGACAGACCTGGATGTGTGGGAATTAGTCACCGTCTGGCTCAGTTTCCAAAGGAGGGGACTCTTCGACAAACTAATTCTCAAACAGGTTTCCTGGAGAACTGTGGAGAAGAGGCTATTTTCAACCGCTCTGGAGTGCAAACATTAGGCTGGACGGCAGGGGAAATGGTGGAGGCACAAAAACCCATAAACTGGGAATTTATAGGGGGTGTGGGCTCAGCTGGAATTGCACAACTAATTCATTGGGTGATCTTGAGCAAGACCCTTTACTTCAAATGTAAATTGAAGGTTTTGCCTTAAACCAGAGAAAATGAGGGAAATTATTAAATCCTATGCAGATGAGTTTACAGTTAAACAGATGCAATCATGCTTTACTGTTGATGCTGAAACTGATCCTTGAGAAGGACGTGTTTGTGACCTGGGGACACCCAGGTCATATCAACTGAAAGGGATCGGGGTCAATGTAGTCACAAAATATAACACCGATGAGCAACGAAAATTGATTTCAAAACAATCTTGTATAGTTAAAAGAGCAATGGAGTCCAGCAGATCTGGGTTTGAACTGCTAGGTTTCTCACTTTCCAGTAATGGCCTTACTTTCTCCACCTATAAAATAGGATATATATATATATATATGTATATCTCACATACATAGATACCTATTAGAGTAGTTGTGGATGTGAAAAATCAGGAATGTAACATGCCGGGAACAGAGCAGGCTGTCAATAATAGCGATTGTTATTTCTCTGGCTCAGCCCCACACCTTCTTTCAAGGTGAGTTTTTTCCTAGAGGCCAAGAGATCATCGTGTGTTGACACCTGGAGGAGGCACTCCCTCTGGACCTCCAGGCACACCAGAGATGTAGGATGAACAAAATTAAGGCCTGTCCTCTGGCACCCCTTCTCTCTATACCAGGAGCCAAAAAATACATCATTCTTGTTAATTCCACTCCTAGGAATGTATCCAAAGGAAATTACCAGGGAAAAATGGAAACATCGTGTATATAGTTGTTTCTCATAATATTATTTACAATACACAATAGAAATGTTTACTAAAAGACCTAGGAGATATGACTTCTTGGTACCAGGGCATACTACACATTTAAAATTATCAACGTGATATCTATGGAGAAAGATGAAAATATGTAAATGAAAGAATACCAAGTTTTAAGAAATTGGTCCCAAATTTCATATATGCCAGGACAATAACTGTTCAGCTTATAGCCAAAAAGTGGAAGGGGCTGGAGAGAAATGTAAATAGGTGACATGATGGAGGGATGGCATTATGGGTGTAATTTTTTTTGATGTTTTAAGGCTATTTAATAACAAATATTCTTTTCAATGATGTAGTTGAATAGATGATTTCTGCAACTTCTTTCCTCTCTAGCATTCTATGTTTCCATGTTGAGTAAGTTGCATATCTTTATTTCAACTCGTGTTACCTCATCTGTAAAATTACATAGTCTTCTAGTCACAAATCCTTAGACTCATCTGTCTTAGTTATCTATCAATGCATAACAAATTACCCCCAAATTTAGCAGCTTAAAAACAATAAAAATTTGTTGCCTCACATAGTTTCTGAGGGTCAGAATCTAGAAGAGGCTTAGCTGGGCGGTTCTGGCTCAGAGTCTGTCGTGAGCCTGTAGTCAAGCTGTTAGTAGGGGCTGCAGTCTCATCTGAAGGCTAGACCGGGGATCCGTTTCCAAGCTCACTCACGTGTTGTTGGCGAAAGGCCTCAGTGCTTCACCATATGGGCCTCTCCATAGGGCTGCTCACAACACGGCAGCTAGCTTCCCTTGGGGTGAATGATTCAAGAGCGAGAACCCCAGACTGAAGCTGTGGTCTTCTATAACCTAATCTCAGAAATGACATACCATCAGTTCTGCCACATGCTATTGGTCACACAGAACAACTCTGAGCCAATGTAGAGGGAACTGCACAAAGGTGTCAACACCAGGAGGTGGGGCTCAGTGGGGCCATGTCGAGGGCTGGGTACCACATCATACAACAAAGTTGAACTCTGTCCTGCACACTCTGGGGGCTTGTCCCTCTACACATCCCATCTACTGGTGGCCTATTGGACATTACATTACCCAGCACATGGTACGTAGTAGGTGTCCAAGAAATCATTCTTGACTAAGTGAATAAATGCTTTTCTGCATTCACTAAAGCCATGTGAGGATTAGAGGCAATGTATGCAAAGTGCCTGGCCCCCCGAATGCACCCTGTGAAGAGGCAGATCCCATTGCCACTCCCACTTCATACAAATGAAATTGAAGCTCAGATACCCAAGGTCACAAGCTGGTAGGTAGCAGAGCTCGGGTCCAAACCCAGGCAGACCTGTCTGACTCCTAAACACATGCTATTTCCACAATTTGATGCTGAATTTATGAACAACAATGATCTACCTTTCAGGCCTGGGTTATAATCAGTTTTCACTTGGCTCAGAACGTTCAAAACCCACTGCACGTGTTGGAAGCTACCTGTTAGGTCTTCCTATATGCCTTCCCACCACCCTTACCGACTGTCAGTGATGTGCTGATAAATGCTTAACAACCAGCTCTGTGGGAAGAAAGATGTCCTGATTTGTAGCAACTGCTGATGGCCATGGTGTAAATATTTCCATCATGGCCACTTGCAAGCTACCAACCTGATGTCACTAAATGCAGAGTTGGGAAGAAAGGCATACAATCCACTGTTGTAAGCCTGTACAAACCACATCCATACACCACGCCCCGCCCCCAGCCCCACGTCTATGAAGTTTCCAGAGAGAACATAAAATGGTCCCCAACCCCATTTTGCACCTGTTAACATGTTTCTGCCTTTGTAGTTGTTCCTGCTCTGTCTCTTCCTGTGTGAGCCTCCTGGTCTAGGGATGTGCATTTGGAGCCTATTATTGACCTCGCTCTGGATTTTCCTCCCCTGAGCCTGGTACATCCTTACAGCTCTGATCCAGGGCTGGCATACATGCAGCTTGGAGATACAGATCTACTCCTCAACCCCTCTCATAGCAGGTTCTAGACAAGACCTCCAGTGTCCCAGCTGCCTCAGGCTCAGTGGGAGTGACTGGAGTTCTACTGAGAACCTCAGCACCAAAACCTCATTTGCGGGAGGTTGAGGGGGCATTCACTGTTAAACATCCTAGTGTCAGGGCAGTCAAGAGCACACACATGCATACCACACACACGGTCCAGAAGAACGTACAAAGCTCACAGAGCTTCACGCTGGCTTTGAGTCATGTGTTCTAAGCCATAACGTCCACAGGAGCGCGTGTGGGGTCGGGAATAGCTCTTGCAGCTTTTCCAGCTCACCTGGCTATAGCTCCTAAGGCACACAAATCTCTCCGTGTTGCTATGGGGACGACTCCACCAGGCCACTCCATGGCAGACACTAGAGAACTGAACCCCATCTCTCGTCTCGTTATCCCTTCTGCCCGCTCCCAGTGTCCCGCCTCTTTCACTGGTCAGTCTCTGTGCCATCTGGTTTCAATTTCAAGGGAGACAAACCTCTAGGACCTGCTGGCAGAATGTCTGAAAGAAACCTAGACCTTGAATGACGCCAGTGTGGGTCTGTAAGTGCCACGTGTTCTTTGACTGGAGGAGTCCCTGTCAGTCTTCCTTGGGTCACGTTACCAAGTGTCCCAGCTTAGGACACAGCAGGTCCCCGGAAGAGGGTGCAGTGGGGTGGAAATCCAGCCTGGCGCACATCCCACACTGCTCACAATGTGGACAGAGTCTTCCAATTTCCCGGCAACTCCGAAGAACATTCGTCTCCTTCTGAGACTCAGCAAAGGGATTATGAAGCTCAACTGGAGGGCACAGTCTAGCCTTCTACTTGAGGAAAACTCCTGAATCATTTTGCGTCTTGAGTTTCTATTTTCACACGTGATCACGCGAAATGATATTTATGCTTTGTTATTGAGATCAAAGGGCAGGATCTAAAATTTCACACAATCCCATTTAAATTTACACACACATACAGCCACACCCACACACACCCATATCTGGGTCCTGCCACTTTTTTTTCCTCTAGGCTTCACGCGAAGAATTCTTCTTGGAGAAATTCTGAAAAGGAAACAGAGGATTTTGATTTCAAGATAAATCTTCACAGAATACCTTTAACATTTTAATTTAGGAAACCCTGCACTGTCTGGTGTTCTGGACATCTGAAAGCTTGGTTGTGAGGAAGACTTGTGGAAATTTGGAATAAGTCAGCTTCCCGAAGGACAAATACTTCCTCTGAAACTGAAATCAGCTTTTCTGCTCCTTCCAGACAGTGCCGTCCCCTCATGCCCCTTATGGCCTTAAAGAGGATTGTAATTGTTCTCCTTATCTGAGGCTTTTGTAAAACTCTCTAAGGGGGGAAGTGAGTACAGACAGGGTAAGCATCCCAGGGCAGTGTTTTGGAAACTGAATAAATTTAGCTCAAAACATCATAGCCTAGACTTCGCAGACTTGGGGGAATTGACCAGGCCCGAGCAGAGGAGACTGGACAGACCAGCAGAGGAAGGCAGATGTCCTGGGATGGGTGGAACAGACAGACCGCCCAGAAGGAAAAACTATAGTGGGCCGTCCATCTTTCTCAGCCAGAGCCCAGCTGGTCTCCTTATTGTTTTAAAATGTATACAGGATTTTGTTTTAATCAGGTAAGGTAAGATGACAGACGCAGAGACAATTGCCTTAGAAGAAGAGTTTATTGCTTACACTTCCCAAGAGGAAGGGGCATGTCATGCCATGCGGGGCCACATGGGGAAGCATCGGGTAGGCAGCAGGCAGAAGGAGTGAGGGGAGATTTCACAGGACAGAATGGGCGAGGCACAGTAGGTATACTTAGTAAGCTTAGGACAGGATAGTTTGGATAATTTCGGCAGGCTCTGGGCTAAGGGGTGGTCCCTCGCTGTCCAGGACCCGGCCCTGGGGTGATTTAGGGCAGGGAGAATTTGGGCTTGGGGTGTGAGAGTTTGATAAAGGAGATGGTTGGGGTGTGGGATCCGGACTGACAGGCAAGTTGTTTGCTATCTCTAGGAATGAGCTAGCCCTGGGAGGAACCATCCCTCCCTAGGTCCACAAAGCCCCAAGATATCTATAAAATATAGAAAATAAAAAACATGATTAATACGCTCATCCTGGCACATTCCTCCATCCGAGGCCTCTGGGCTTCTAAAGTCAGGCAGATTGGGGCTCAAACACACTGGTTGGTGCCACCACAGGAAGCCGCAGAAGGTCTCTGAGGGTCAGCTTTGTCCACTGTGGCGTGGAGGTGACAGCATCACCCCTGGTGGTGGATGAGCCCCTGGCACAGCTCTGACACACAAGGGGCGCTAGAGAAATGCTAACTGCAACCGTGACTATGGTGGGGGGTGAGGGTGGCCTCATGTGGAAGGTGTGTATTTAACCCTGTCCGCTTGTTAATAATCACCACAGCGTTTGTGATGGCAAAACACGAGCAACAGACTTGATGCCCACCCACAGGGATCGATCAGATAATCGACGGGACCATTCATACAATGGACGGTTATGGGCTATAATTAGATGAGGAAATGTGATCACATGGAAAGATTTTTATGCTTTGTTATTGAGTGCAAAGGGCAGGTTACAGGATCTAAAATTTCACGCAATCCCATTTAAATTTACACACACGCAGTCTGAAAGAATGTATAACACACTCTCTGAGGAGTGGGAAATGAGTGAGGAGCAGAAAAGTCTATTTTTTAGTATCTTTCTGTTTGAATTTTTACAAACAAAATACATTATTCATATAAAATAAAGATATCTCTATTTGGGAGGATAAAAGTCAGTTTGTTAGAAAGGGCTTCCACATCTGGGTCCCTTCCACATCTGGGTCCCTGGGTGAAGAGGGAGATTTCTGCCATTTGGTGCCGCCAGGGGCTCTGGTCACTACTGGCCCCTCCTTGGGCTGACTAGACCCACTAGTGGGAACAGTGGCTGAGAGCAGGCTGGAGAGTCCTCCCTGCCAGGCCAGATCACGTCACCTGTCACCTTGGGAGAGGAGGAGATTCTGGACCAGGGGAGGTCTACAGAGGGGAGAAAATGGTGACTTCTCCCACCCCTCCTGGGTAATTTGATGCATCTGAAGGCTCAGCCCCTGGGGATGGGGTGCAGGGGGCTCTGGAGCCTGTGAACAATACATGGCCCTTGGTGGCCAAGGAATAGAGTTTGCAGGGACGCAGGTGGAATAATCCCACAACTAGAAGTGGAGTTGTTCAGTGAAGGGCAAGTTCCTCCAGCCTGGGGCCACTCCGGCAGGCTGAGAGTTGGTGGGGTGCAGGGGAAGGGACATGAGTTTGGCATTAAAAATTCACCAGTTTTCAGCCAAAAGTATACAGAGGACCCAAGACTTTAAAGGCTTCATTTTCACATCCCTCCCACACTATCAGTTCCTCACTCCTCGCTGTCTGGGGCAACTTGGGCAAGCTTCTTTACCTCTATGGGCCTCCATTTCTTCATCTGTAGAATGGGGGCAATAATGTCTATTTTCAAGATTATCAAGAGAATTAAATAAGCTCAAAATAAATTATATATATCAATGATATATATAACCAGTCCCGAGCACCGCCTAAGTATAACTTTCAAAAAATTTAAAACATGATTCTCCTAAAAATATAGAGTGAAAAAAATATATGGAATGAACACGTGAAATATTGATTCAACTCATTGATGACAGAACCAGTAAACTAACAGAGCTGGTTCAAGGAGCATTTGAGGAACTGGATATTTAAAATACATATTTTCTAAAGTTAGAATAAGATTGCTGGACTAGATAAAAATTGGCCAGTGTCAATAAAGGCATAATCTTTGGGGTTATCTTTCCTACAGAACCACAAAAAAAAAAAGGCATTTCTGCCAGACAAAAGTCCACACACCAGCATGTAACTTCACACACGGCGTGCAGTAGCAAAGTCAAACACAGGTACGCTCTCCTCGGGCGAGTCTAGCAAACAAGGCCCCAGGAGGATGTTGAAAGGACTGGCTGAGTCCCCACAACCGGCCTTGCTTTCAAGTTTGGGGTGGCTTTTCTAAAGAGCACAGAGCAGGTTCCTACAACTGTGGAGTTTTCCCCCCGCCGACCCCATATCCCCACTGCTCTTGGGCTCCATCTGGGGGAGAACCGCTTCTCTGAGCTTGTATCGTGCTTGATGCTTCCAAAGCACTAAAATATTCTGTCTCATTTCATCCCACAACAAGGCTGTGCAGTTGGTGTTGCAAATCTCATTTTCAAATGGGGAAACTGAGGCACAGAAACTTGATGGCTTCTGCTCCTGCTAGAAGCAGAGTTTTCTTGCCTTCCGTGAAAAATGGTCCAGGAAGCCACGGGCACTGGGGGAGAGCCATAGCTCTGCTGTCCACCCAGAGGATGCTGCAGCACTGCAGGGGCCACCTCGTCCCCACCCCAGCTTCAGGCACCGCTGGATCCAGGTCACAAGAGAGCACTGCTGTGACTGGGGTTGGAAGAGCCCCAGGGGCTCTTTCCTTGTTTTTCTAGGAAAGTCTAGAGCAGTGGTCTTCAAACTGGGCTACACACGCCCTTCAAGGCACAAGAGGACTCCCAAAAGGATATTCAGGCATGCCTCACTTAAGGGAATAAATTTCCAGATTCTCAACTTCCAGGTGACTCTTTCCTAAAGCCGATCTACCCAAGAACCCGGCTTGCAGTCCAAGAGACAGGCAGCTTCTATCTTCTCTCCTGCCTCCTCCCCCCTCACATAGGGAAGGCAGACCTGTCACCCCTCTTACTGTGGTGACTTGCCTTGGGGTATAAACACCTCAGACTTCCCAAGAAAGGGACAGATAGAAATACCCATGTCATTCTTTCCAATTCTTCCAACTAAATTAAAGAAGAACCTAATTGTGCTGATAGAGTATTAAAGATCATTTTTGGCAAGAGATAACTGTGTGACTTTTGGCATACAACTTAGAAGATGGTCAAAGAATTTAGTGACATCTGAAGCAAAGCTCCTTCCATTTCCAGTGACTTATTTATGTGAGAAAGTCTTCTCAGAACGTACATCTGTACAAATGGAAAACAGAATAGAACGGATGCTGGCCCCTGACACATTCTTGCAATAACTAATACTCATCCACAGACACATGAACTAATGAAGGGAGGAAGCCCTATACATCCATTAGGAGATGCATTTCCAGTAACATTCCACGTTTTTTGTTTAATAATTAACATAATTTGTAATATATTCTGTTGCTTAATCAATTGTGAACTAGGGATAATCGTAATGACAACTCAGTTCAGAAGACTTTTTAAACACTTAAAGCCTATGTTCAGAGAGAATTATGGTTGTCTGCATTTCTATTTACATCCACAATTTCACGGCAGGCAAAGACATATTTATTACATGGAGATAAAATTTGGGGGAGGGAAGTGGAGCGGAAATAAAAGTTCAAAGAGAAAAAGGAACAATATAAAATTATAATTTTGAAAAATGAATTGTTTATGTATTTAAAATGTTCGATGAGTATTAAAGGAAACCAGAGCATGTCACCTCAAAATATGCCTCTTTTACATAAGAATTATTTTGAGCTAAAGGCAATGAAAAAGCAGCAAATGTAGGAAAAATTCTCAACTCTCCCTCTTTCCACCTAAAAGCAGGGTATAAATTTCCTTTACTGGAGACAACTCCAGACTCTTATCAGCCTAGAGAAGGTTCCAGAGGAATCTGCAAACAAACTTCACTCTGTTAGGTTCCCATCATGTAATTTATCTTCCCACAGTCTGCTGGCCTTGGAAGCTTAAAACCTTGTTCCTTTGTCCTGTCGTTTATCTACAACCATATTGTTCTCTGTTGAAGATGCAGGATAAGCCCGAGTTTTAGTCACCCCTTTGAGTTACTCATCCTTGAGCTTCTCCCATGCATAAATGAGATACACCTGTTAGTAAATTTCTGTTGGTTTTTCTCTTTTTAATCTGTCTTTTTTTATAGAGCCCCAGGCAAGAAACTAGAAGGTAGAAGGAAAACAGATTTTTTTCCTTCCCTACATAGTATCAAATTGCTACAGTATTTAGATTTCACAGGACACTTTTAGGAGAGAGATGTAACTGTTTTACTTTTTTTAAAGGTCAATATTTACATTATTTTGGAAATTATACACTTTGCAGCTATCTCAACATAAGATGAGTTTTAGCTGTCGACCTAAGTATGTACAAAGGGATAACTTTCAAAATTACCTTAAAGAGTTCACCAGCAAAAAAAAAAATTGAAGACCTCTGCCCTAGGCAGTGGTTTTCAACAGTGGCTAGACATCAGAATCACCGGGGGAGCTTTGAGAAGACCCCAGTGCCTAGGTCAAGACCTGGTGGTATGAGACAGTTGACTTTTACTGACATATGAAAGCCGATTACAAAATTTTCACAAGTTTTGCAGGATATTATCAAACATTAAACTATATAAACTTATAATTAAGTAAATTATATTTAAAGCAATGATGGAAAATACTCAAAAGTCATCATTTCTTAATTATTTGACTACATTTTACTGTTACCTATGTTTTTGAGGTCATTTGGGTCTGTTGTATGCATATGGTGGAAATTATATATAATGAGATGCTACTGCATACCTCCTCCCAGGTCTACATTCGTTGATGTCATATCAGTAGCTTGAAATTGGCCACAGGAGAATTTACACCAAAGGAAGGGGCAAATGCCCATCAGGGCTTCTTTTGTTATTTTGTTGACTGTCGACACTTAAGAAGTTGATGGAGAAAATGTTAACAATGCAGATTAAACTTCAAAGAGTGCAGTGTTTGCAGCTGTTATGTAGTTAATTGTACAAAAAGAGAGAGAGAGAGAAAATATTCTTCCAGTCATCAAAAACCATAATCCAGTCCAGCAATGGAGTCGCTCCTGTCATGGATGAATGAGTGAAGCTCTGACACACTTCTTTGTTGTTTCACTTGCATTTTACTTATTAACATAAATGAAAATATCAACCATTATTCATGACAGAACTATATTCCTTTGTCATTCACAACCATAGGTTGACTATGGTTTGGCAAAAGCTTTCTGTAAGAATCAATTGTTGTTATGGAATTTACAAGAAAGAGTATTGCATTTTTTGTGTGTGTGTGAGGATGATCAGCCCTGAGCTAACATCCGCTGCCAATCCTCCTCTTTTTGCTGAGGAAGACTGGCCCTGGGCTAACATCCGTGCCCATCTTCCTCCACTTTATATGATGCCGCCACAGCATGGCCTGACAAGCAGTGCCTTGGTGCGCGCCCAAGATCCAAACCCTGGGCTGCCTCAGCAGAGCATGCGCACTTAACTGCTATGCCACCGGGCCAACCCCAGTATTGTATATTTTTAACTATTTGTGAGTGTGTCCTATACACCCTTTATATCAGTAAAATGTATAATTAACGTATGTATATGTGTAATGATGCGTACTTTTTTTTGAGAACTGACTGTTAAATATTTGCCAGCATACCACTGCTCAAGCCCCATTTCTGGTTGTTCCTGGTCAGCCTGGGCACTGGAATTTTGAGAGTCGACCAGCTGAGACTAACATGCAGAGAGGTTGAGAACCACTGCCCTAGAAAGACGTAGTAAAGGAGAGGAGGCTGCCAGAATCTGGCCCGATGTGAGCTTCCCACCTCCAACAGGTGCAGCTCAGGGTCTGAGCACTTTGGGATGAGACAGGACAGCAGGCTTTACAGACAGTCCCATCCATCAGAGAAGTCTGGCCCATGGCCTGCCCCATGTCCATTGTATCTGTGGGTAGAATTCTTCTTGTTCTAGCACACTCGATCACAAGATCTTCCCCCCAGACAGGGAGCATCTTAAGGGCAGGACTGTGTCTTATTTATCCTTAGAAGGCCCGGCATGCAATTGACGCTCACTGAACATTTGGCAAATGAATTAATAAACTGTATATGGTTATTTCAAACATCCAACAACAACATTTTGGATAAATAAATAATAGAACAATCATTCAATGAAATACTCTGCAACCATTAAAAATGATTGCTGGGGCCGGCCCAGTGGCGCAAGTGGTTAAGTGTGCACACTCAGTTTCGGCGGCCTGAGGGTTAGCAGGTTGGGATCTTAGGCACACACCGACACACTGCTTGTCAGGCCATGTTGTGGCGGCGTCCCATATAAAGTGGAGGAAGTTGGGCATGGATGTTAGCCCAGGGCCAGTCTTCCTCAGCAAAAAGAGGAGGATTGGCATGGATGTTAGCTCAGGGCTGATCTTCCTCACAAAAAATTAAAAAATTAAAAAATGATTGTAGAGAGAACTATTTAATGACATAATAAAATGCTTATGACGTATTGCAATTGCAAGGAGAAAGCTCCAAAATAGCATATAAATTATGAATAATTTTATTCAAAAAAACATACAAAATAGATTCCATAGCTTAACAGCAGATCAATCAACTCCTAAGGGAAACAAGTGCTTCGTGACTCTGGATTTTTCCTGAAAGCTCATCCTCCAGGGGAAGAATTTGTTTGGTTCATGGTTATTTTCATAGCCCTGGTGAAGGGGGTGTATTATGGGGAATGGGAGCAATGCTTTGTCACAGGGCAGTAGAAAATCCTCTCCAAAATTTGATCCCTGCCCTGCAGCACATTCAAGTAGGATGCCTGCCAATGTAGACATTTAGACTCGACATCTACATGGTGGATCAGAACATAGAGAACTATGATTCTAATACAGACTGGATTAGGATTCATTTGTGATTAAATCTGTGGCGTTTTTAAATTTAATTTTAAAAATTTATACAACATTGATCACCCACAGCTAGAAGGTTGAGAGGCACAGTGATAATCATCCAAGGGCTAGCAAGATTTAGGGGAAAGAGTAAACAGCACCTTGAAAAACCATGTAAACTAAGTGAAATTCCTCCTGGGACTATCCAGAAACCACTGGCTGGGACTGAAAAGGGAGATCAGCTATTTAATACGCTTAGCAACACTTGGAAACTCAAATACAGTTTCCTAAATAAATCATTCACTGTTGTTCTAGCCTGCATCTCCCCTGGACACTGCAGAACAAACACTTCTGTGTGCATGTGCCAAGAATGGGAAAACACAGGCCAGCCAGTTCCCTCCGGACCACGGCATTAATGGGCGGTGTGTGAGACTGGCCTTGGCCCAGCCCTGAGCTCCTTCCCAGACCAGTCACCAGTGTGGGGAAGGGGCAAGTGTTTAACAAGCAGGGAAGAGCCAGCTTCCAAGGCAAGGGTAAAAACTCCCGGGCCACCCCACCCTGCATCCTGTAGCGTACAACTACAGGAACTCAACAAGGGCAAACCGCCAACAAGAACTCAGAGATGCAAGTGAGAGGTAAGTCTGACCTCACATTTCCCCTGGCATGCAGCATGAACAAACACGTTAGATACATCTGAAAAAATATGTTCTGATAGAATGCTTACCCTCCAGTTGACTCTAGAAATTGGGGGCCCTTTGCAATGTTGAGATAGAAACGTGTTTTCACGTTTCAGATTAGGGTCTAGTTCATCTCATTTTTGCACTTTAAAGGACATTGACTGAGTGCTTATGATGGTCTGGGTGCATGATAGGTGTTCGGGATACAGAAACCTGACACAATATCCTTCTTCTAGGAGGTTATAGTTCGGAAAGGGAGACAGGTAAAAAGAACCCATGTAATTCAAGACAGAAATAAGCAAGTAATTGTGATCATGGTCGCCCCATCTTCATCATAGCCACTAGCATCAATTGAGGGCCTAGTCCATGCTAATACTACAGTACTTTGCCTCTATCACCCCGTTTAATTCCCACAACAACTTACGGGGAAGTTCCCATTATTAACTCCACTTTACAGACGAGCAAACAGACACTTAGAAAGGTTAAGTAACTGGCCCAACATCTTAAAGCCAACATGTAATGAACCCAAGATACAAACTCGAGTCTGTCTCCAGAGCCTCTATCTATTTCCATTATTTTACGTGAAAATAGGATATGAGCAAACTCTCATGGGGCAGTGATGGGTGGAGGGAAGGAGGAAGGAAATCTGAGAAGGAAATCAAGGAAGGCTTTATAGAGGAGGAGGCACTGAAGCAGAGTTTTGAATGATCAGCTCAATTCCAAAAGGTGAGGAAGAGGGGAAAGGGCATCCTGCACTGAAGGAGCTGCATGAGTGAGTGCCTGAGGGCTGGAACCTGGAGGCCCTACAAGAGAAACTCAAAAGCCTGGCAATGCCAGTGTAAATCAACTTTATTTGACTCTTGATGGCCATTTAATTACTGGTCTTCAAAGAGGCCTCTCCTGTATCCACTCACTTATTTTGTAACTCCTGTTGCTTATCCAAACATAATCTCAAATTCCCCTTCAGAAATCGGAGAGCAGCCCGTGTTGTACGTGATATCATGGTGTTAGATTGCTTCCCTTCACTGCCTGTTTCAATTCGAGAAATAGCCAGGAACCAAAGGTTGATACATCAGGAGGATGTTTTTGCCTGCTGCAAATTGCCAGGTGAGAAGTGACACTCTTAAGTCACTGTTCCAAATGGGGCACTTTCAAAGTGCTAATACAATTGAAGTTCTTGGGATCACTGGGGTGTGGTTTGTCATGCTTTAGGGAGGGCTGGGAGAATGAGTCCTGCTCTCTGACATCCCCGTGCTCCACCACGCATTCACTCATCAGCAGTGAGCCCCTTCATGGGCACTTTGATCATGCTCTTATGACAGACGAGGCTGCAGAAGCAGGCAGGGCTGGATCCTGGAGGCCTGGAAAGGATCTTGGATCCTGTGGGGTGTGGCCTTGCCCTGCACATGCCGGGTACCCCTTGCAAGTTTTTGAAGAGAAGGGTACCATGATTTAAAGCATGTTTTGGGAAGGGAACTCTGATCTAAAGAAGACTTAATATCCCACTTTCAACAAATGATAAAATAACTTGACCCAAAGTTTGGTAAGACATAGAAAATCTGAACAACACTACTAACAACTGCACGATCTATCTTTATTTCTAGTACACATGGTATGTTTTCAAAATGGACCTGATGCTGGATCATAAACTAAGTCTCAATAAATTTACAAAGATTTAAATCATGAAAAGTGGAAGTAAATGGAATTAAATTAGAAATCAATGATAAAAATATATCAAGAGAATCAGCAAATATTTGGAAATTTAATAACAAACTTCTAAATAATCCATGGGTCAAAGAAGAAATCACAAAGGAAATTAGAAAATATTTAGAACAGGAAGAAAAATTGTGCAGTACAGCTAATACAGCACTTAGGGGAAAGTTTACAGCTTTAAGTGCTTATACCAGAAAAGAAGAATGGTCTAAAATCAATATTCTAAGCTTCTACAATAAGAAAATAGAAGAAAGAGCAAAGTGAAATCAAAATAAATAGAAGGAAGAAAGTAATAAAGATAAAAGCAGAAACTAATAAAATCTCTTTCTAATAAGATAGAAGCAAATATACAATAGAGAAAATTAACAAATCCAAAAGTTGGTCCTTAGAAAAAATTTTAAAAAATTGATAAACACCTAGCTAGGCTGATCAAGAAAACAAAAAAGAGTAAATATAAACTATCAATATCAAGAATGAAAGAAAGTTTATTCTGCAAACATAATTAGACAGCATAACCCTAAAACCAAAACCTGACAAAAACATTCCATAAAAAGAAATTACAGATAAGTATCCCTCATGAATATAAACACAAAACTCTTAAAATATTATCATACCAAATCCAGTGCTATATAAAAAAGATAATATATCAAGATTTTATAAATGGGTTTTATTGCAGGAATGCAAGGTTGGCACAACCTTTGAAAATCAAACAATATAAATTGTTACCTTAACAAGACAAAAGAGGGAAAACACATGATAATTTTAATAAATACAAAAGAAGGCACTTGACAACATTCAATCCCACTCATAGGAAAAAAGAAAAGTAGGACTAGAAGGAAAAGAGAATTTGAAAAAATTACAGCTGGCATTACACCTAATGGTGAAACATTTAATGCTTTTCCCTTAAGACCAGGAGCTGGGCAAGGATACATACTCTCATCTCTTCTATTCAATATTGTACTGTAGGTTCTAGCCATGTAATGGGCAAGTAAAGAAAATCAAAGGCACAAAGGTAGGAAAGGAAGAAATAAATCCCTTACAGACAACATGATTGTTTACACAGAAAATGCTAAGAAAGCTACAAAACAACTACTAGAATTAATAAGTGAATTTTGCGAGGTCACAAAATACGTGGGTAACATAGAAAAATCAATCATATTTTTATATGTCAGCAGCAAACAATTTGAAATTGAAATTTATAAAGCAATAGCATTTACAACAATGTCAAAAAAAGTTAAATACATAGGAATAAATGTAAAAAAATTTTTAAAAGATGTGCAAGATGTATATGCTGAAAACTAAAAGGTATTGCTGAGAGAAATGAAAGATCTAAATAAACAGAGAGCTAAACTATGCTCATGGCCTTGAAGACTCAATGTGTTATAGCCGTCAATTCTCTTGAAATTTATACATGGATTTAACACAATTCCAATCAAATCAATTGCCAGCAGGATTTTTCTTTCCCCAAAATTGGCGATGTACTTCTGAAATCTGAATGGAAGTTACAAGAACCTAGAATATCCAAAAGAATCCTGAAAAGAAAGAACAAAGTTGGAAGACTTACCCTCTCTGACTTCAGACATTGAAACTTACCATAAAGCTACATTCATCGAGAGAGTGTGGTACTCACATAAAGATCAATAAATAGATTAATGGAACAGAATAGAGAGCCCAGAAATAAACCCACATTTATGTAGGTTATTTGATTTTTATAAGGTACCAAAGCAATCCAATGGGGAAAGAAAAGTCTTCTCATCAATTAATTATGGAACAACTGGATAATGACATTGGAAAAAAATGAACCTAGATCCCCACTTCATATCATTAAGCAAAATTAATTTAAGATGGATTTTACACCTACACATAAAGGTTAAAATAAAAATTCTAAAAGTAAACACAGGAAAAGATCTTCATGATTTGAGGTAGGTAAAAGTTTCCTACACAGGACAGAAAAACAATATGCATAAAAGAAAAAAGTTGACAAATTAGACTTGACCAAAATTAAAGCCTTCTGCTTATCAAAATCATTGTTTATAATAAAATGAATATCCAAGCCGAAGACTGGGACAACATATTTACAAAACATATAACTGAGGAAAGGCTGGTATCCAGGATGAATTTTAAAACTCATACAACTTAATAATGAAAAGACAACAGAATAAAAACTGGGCAAAAGATTTAAACAGACATTTGACAAAAGAAGATATACCACTGCCCAATAAGCACAAGATAAAGTCTTCAACGTTATTAGTCATTAGGGATGCAGATTAAACCACAACGAGATACAACTTCATACCAGTTGAAGAGCTAGACGTTTAATTTTTTTTATTTTTGTTTATTTATTTTTTCCCCCAAAGCCCCAGTAGATACTTGTATGTCATAGCTGCACAGCCTTCTAGTTGCTGTGTGTGGGATGCGGCCTCAGCATGGCTGGAGAAGCCGTGCGTCGGTGCGCGCCCGAGATCCGAACCCGGGCCGCCAGCAGCGGAGCGCGCGCAGTTAACCGCTAAGCCATGGGGCCAGCCCGAAGAGCTAGAAGCTTAAAAATCTACTAGCACCAAATGTTGGTGGACGTGTGGAGTAATGGGAACTCTCCTCCACCCACACAGCAGACACTTCTACTTTATATACACTCATATGGTATAAACTATCACTGTACACACTCATATAGTTTCTTATAAAGTTTAACACAGCCTTACCATAGGACCAGGAATTCTGCTCCTAGATATTCACCCAGGAAAAAAAAGAAAGTATATGTCCACAAAAACTCCTACACAAGAATGTTTACAGCAGGTATTCAAAATATCCCCAAACTGGAAACAACCCAAATGTCTATCAACAGGTGAGTGGATAAATAAACTGTAGTATATTCTCACAATGGAATGCTGCTCAGCAACAGAAAACATCGCCAATATATACAACAGACTGTAGAATTCTCAAGATATTCTACCGAACAAAAGAAGCCACAAACACAAGACCGCATGTGATTCCTTTTCTGTGAAGTTTGAGAACAGGCCAAACCATCATGTTCTATGGTGACATAAATCAGAACCATGGTCGCCTTTGAGAGGGGGAGGTTGACTAGGAGGGAAAGGAACTTCTTGTGGAAATGGACATATTTATTTCCTTGATTGGGAGTTAATTCCATGGATACACACATACATACATAATACCCATCAGATTGGACATTTAAGATCTGTGCACTTCACTGTATGTAAATTTTATCTCGATTAAAAAAGAATTGCATATATAGTGTGCCTAAACACTATAAAAATGAAAAAGAAATCTGTATATAGAATAAAAGAATTAAATGGTGAAAAAAAAAAAAAGAAAAGAAAAAAATATAAAAAGGATGGGGCTTCTTCCAGGCAGAAGGGCCCATGCAGAGGGCATCACTCGGGCACCATTTGCATAGAAAGCAAGCTGGATCTTAGTTCCACTCACCCCCTTGACTAGACAGCCTCGGGCAGGGCACCACCTGGAAGACTCTGTGAACGAGCCGCGCCTGGTAAGTGGAAGGACAGGGATGCAAAAACAGAATATTAAAGCCCCCTTACTAAGCTGGTTAGAGTAGTAATGGGAATGTGGAGACCAGGTTGTTATGGCTGTGCCGTAAACTCCAATCGTGACGCTATCATCTCCAAATAAGCGAAGTTGGGCATGTGCGAGGAGTGTGGCTGGGGAAGGGACAGGGGCGGGAGTTCCAGGTCACTGGCTCTCGTCATGTCCTTGGGGAGCAGCGTTGAAGCCCAAGACGCATCCTTTTTGACCAGCATCCCAGGTAACCTTGATGCGGGTACTACAGGAATTAGACTTACAGATCCCCAAGTTACCTGCTCAGTTCCAATATTCTGTGATTTCATTTAGATTGCACGGCTAAGTGTAAAGGAGCATCTTTGCAAAGGTCCACGTGTTGATGAGAACGCAGCCCTGGCTGTGGGCCTAATGTGCATTTAGAGAGATCCCCGGAGACCAATCCCTGTCCGGGGTAATGGTACCAGAGACATAATTACATTAGCATCAGGAAGGCAGCTGCAAAACCCAAATCATTGCACTGCTAATCACTTTAGGGACTTGTGCTTCCTGGATTGTAGGTGGCACTGGCCCAGGATGAGGGGTCAGGTAGCTGAGAGCAATGTGACGGTTCATTAGCTGGAAAACCTCCCCACCTAAAACAGCAATTGTGCAAGGCGTGGAACCTGGAAACAAGGGAAGCCGGCCCCCTGCAGCACACCACAACCAGTTCCCGGGTAGACACTAGCTGGTATGCAAGAAACAGCCCGATTATGTGTTGTATTAGCACATAGAGTAGCAGCCACGGGGAAATCAGGAGTCTGATGGGAAAAGTAACCTCTACTCCTGTTCTACAAACCACTTTGGTGATGTTTTAATCTTCCAGTCTCCTGGGGTCCTACAGAGGCTTGAAAAAAAATTACATTTTGAAATACGGAGTTGTTGAGAAATAGTTTGAAGGTCCAAACCGAAGAGTGAAATGGATGGCGGCGTTGAGAACAGAGCAGCCCATCTGGTTCTTGGGAGGAGAGTTATAGGTGACAGACGCAAAGGCTGATTGCCTGGGTTGGGAAAACTGGCTTCTGCTGTGGTTTGATATGGGACTTGACTCAAGAAGAGCTGAGCCTGTGTCTCTGCAAATATAAAGCACAGCCAGGAGTGAGGATGAAGAGTCAGGAGGGCTCAAGGAAGGAGTCTATGGTGGACATGAGGTTGACTCCCCAAGATCCATTCCACCGCCATGATTAATCTAACCAATCAGCGCACAGCATTCCCCTGGCGACTATTGTCTGAAAAGGGGTGGGCATATATTCTAAATTGACCTAATCAGACTGAAGGAAAAGATTCATAAGGTTGGCGAACGGTTTCTCCTGGTGGCTGTGAATAAGGAAGCATATTGCCCCTATGGTCCCTGGCCACCATCTTGCAATCACGAGATGGACCAGATTCAAGGTGACACCAGTGCTGAGTAAAGAGAATGGAAAGAACCTGGGTCCCTGATGAGAGCATCAAACTTTGATTGAACTGTGCCTGAAGTCCACCCTGCCTCTGGACTGCAAGTTATGAGACACAAATTTCCTCATTGTTTAAGCCTTTTTGCATCAGATGTCTTTTATTTGCTGCCCAAAATCTACTGACTGGCACAGCATCCTCTAGAAGGGGTTGCACACAGAAATGTGAACAGGAGCCTAGCAGAGAATTATAATGCGTGAAGCAGGCCATGGCATAGAAACCTGTGCTTGTCTCAAATTTTCACAAAATGTCTATTTTAGTGGCATTCTTTTTACAAAGATAGACTTGATTTGCCTATTAAGTATTAGAAATATTCTTCAATTACACCAAGAAAAAACATTCTCTCCCGTGTTTTATGAAACCTGTAGCCCTCTCAGTCTGTCCTTCATTTCCCACTTTTGAAAGAAGTATAGGTATAAGAAATATCTCACTCTTCTTATTAAGAAAAAAATCAACATAGGTGCAACGGCAGATGGCTACTGCCACATGACCTCCATCTGAAGGAGACAATAGAGAGCAGTGGAGACTGGGGTAAAAGGGAGAGCTCCTACCCCACCGAAAGGGCTTCAGCAGATGGTGACATGCAGGAATGTGGGCCCAGAGTCATCTACTCTTCTGACTCTTCAAAAGAAGCTGTAAGACAGAAAATGTATGTGAATTCTCCCTTAAAAAGAAAAATCAACACTGTGCAAGCCAAACAAAATACATCTATGACTGTTTACGCCTGGCAGATCCCAAGCTGTGGACTGGGCCCTGTGTCTCCAAATAAACAACCAACTATGTACAAAGTTGTGTCATCACAGTGTTATTTATGACACTGAAAATGTGGAAACAACCTTAATTTCTCATAACAGGGATCAGTTAGGTAAACTATGGCAAACCTATGCAGTGGAAGATTATGCAACTGTTTAAAAGAGATATTTACAAAAGAAACTTGAGAGAAGTGCTTATGATATAATGTTAATTGGAGTAAAAAGTGTCTACAGAGTTGTTTATATAACTGATTACAACTCTGGCAAAGAATACAAAACAGAACGATGCATTAGTAATTAACTCTAAAAGCAAACAAACCAAATATTAACAGGAATTGTCTCTGGGTGGAGAGAGTACAGTAATCCCCCCTCATCTGCAGGGGATACGTTCCAAGACCCCCAGTGGATGCCTAAAACGGTGGAGAGCACCGAACCCTGTATGTGCACATGACTACACAGTCACGCGTCACTTAACAACAGGGATATGTTCTGAGAAATGTGTTGCTGGGCCATTTCGTTGTTGCGCAAACATCATAGAGTGTACTTACACAAACCTAGATGGTATAGCCCACTACACACCTAGGCTATACGGTGCTAATCTTATGGGACCACCATAGTATATGGGGTCCATCATTGACTGAATCATCATTATGCGGCACATGACTGTACGTACATAACTACGATAAAGTTTAATTTGTAAATTAGGCACAGTAAGAGATTAACAACAATAACAATAACGTAGAACATACTTTATTATTGTGTTATTTTTTTGATAAAATATTATTGTATTATTTTTTATCACTATAATACTGTGATAAAAGTTGTGTGAATGTGGTCTCTCTTTCTCTCAAGTATCTTATTGTACTGTACTCACCCTTCTTCTTGTGATGATGGGAGAGGATACAATGCCTGTGTGATGGGACGAAGTGAGGTGAATGATGTAGGCATCCTGATGTAGGATTAGGCTACTATCGACCTTCTGATGATAAATCAGAAGGAGAAGCACGGAGCCATGACAGTGTCCATGGCTGGAAGCCAGGAGCAGGCAATGTCTGTGGGCGACCATGGGTCACTAAAACCACAGAAAGCAAAACTGCGGATAAGGGGGTCTACTGTCCTACTCATTCTTCTTCTGCTCATACTTTTCTGAACTTTACAAATTGCCTACAATTTTATAAGCATGAAAAAATAAACTTTGTCGTCAGGTATCCAAATCACTAGGGCGATGACTTCACAGAACTTCACTGTCTTCTTCCACATCGACGTCAGCAGGCCAAGTTCAGTTGGGTTCGTGTCTACAGACAGTCTCAGAGCCGCTGTTTTGTGCCCCACTCTGGGCCAGGCATGGAGGAGGGAGCTGAATTAGAGCCAGTCCCCGCCCTGGAGGAGCCCACGGACCAATTGGCGCAAACCAGACAACTTGAAAACAATGCAGTGAGAAGATCGCCAGCACAGAGCACCACGGGAGCCCAGAGGACAACGCTGGCTCAGTCTTCACGCAAGGGAAGTGTTTCTGGAGGAGACGCTGTCCTCGCTGACTCGTAGGGCTCGGAAGCGCTCTCTGGCTGAATAAAGGTGGGGACGGGCTCCAGGAGAGGATCTGAACAGTGCAAAGCCACAGAGCCAGAGAACAACACGGCAGATGTGGGGGAGCCAGGGCATTTGGGCAATGATGAAGGCCACACCTCCTGTGCTGGCTCACACTGCTCAGAGCTGTCTGTCCTGGCTGCTGACCGGGGTGGGTCAGGGCGTATGAGGATGGGGGTCAGTGATCCACTTGAGACCTGAGTCGCCTTTGGGACACCCCGGTTCAAGGACAGACACTCAGGCTAGTCCGTTCAACAGCATCCTTGCATCCAGGGGTGGGGGCCTGAGCACAAAGTTGGACACATTTGTTCTCAACGCACCTGAGTGTCCCCTGAGATGGACACCACAGGGGCCCTTTGGGGTGAGCCTGGTCCTGGGGAGACCACCAGACCACCAGTATAGTTGTCCGAGCCATTGTCACTGCCAGATGGGAAAGAGAGCAGGAAGGAAATAAACATTTTTGAGCGCTTACCACAGGCCTGGCACTTCGCTAATTGCTTTCAGATGTACTACCCGGTTTAATCCTAACAACTCAGTGGGGCAGGTATGATTGCCTTTGCTTCAAAGCTGGAAAACCAAGGCTCAGAGAGGTCAGGTAGCTTGCCTGAAGTCACGTAGCTAGTAAGTGGTGGAACTAGGCTGCCTGCCTCCCCAGTCTGCACTTTTCCCACCACTCCACATTGCCTCGAGGACAGGGACCGTGTTTATAGGCCTTTGAGGCTGTCAGAGCACCTAACATTGAGCTTTCTTTGCACACAGTAAGTGCTCCATAATTGCTCATCTGGGATCCTTTGGCAGGTATTTTGGTACCAGAACTGCTGCCTTTCTTTCTGGACTTTCAAACCTCTTCCACTTTTAATTGCTCCTCCCAGGCCCTGTCTTCTGGAGAAGGAAAGGATGTGTCAACATGATGAAGATTTCCCTGCAGAGCAGATGCCAGTCCCGAGACCCCTGGGAGCCCATCTCTCAGATGCAGCACAAAGACTCCAGAACTCTCCATCTCTAGAAATCCCCTCTGTTCTTGCCTAGGTTTAGAGGCAACCTTCACTTGTCAGCAAAGCAACATTTAGCCCCTCTAAAGGACGAATGATGGGAACAAGAACCTGCAGGAGGCAGCCAGATACAACGGGTAAACCTCAGGGCCACACGGTGGGAGACCTTTAGATGGCCTGTGATGCTGGGCGATCATGGCCCCTCTGGGCTTAAGGACTAGGGCTGAATCGGGGCTGTAGCGTTCAGACTTAAGGAGCAAGCAGTCATCTGTGCACTTGTTAAACACGCAGCGTCCCCGGCCCCCTCCGGAATGCACATTTTAAACACTTCCCAGGTGATTCTCACAAAGGGTGGCTCATAAAGAATCCTGGTCCCTAGCCCTCAGCTGTCCCCTGGGCTCCTGACCTGCACATGTGTCTTCCTGCTGGAGTCCTCCACTCTTATCTTCCTTCGGCATCTCCAGCTAGACAGGGTCCACCCTCTACCCCCACCCAGCATTCCTCCCACAGGCTTCCCCAGGTCTGTCTTGGTTCCTCTCTTTCCTGCGTCAACCAATCCAGTCCATCAGCAAGCTCCGCTGCCCTTCCTCTGCAGAGTATCTAGAACCCACCACTTCACTCACCTTCCTTGCCACCCACCCTGGTTTAAGTCACCAGGACGAAACCAATGACCTCATATTTGGTCTCTCAGATTCCATTCTTGTCCCCCAAAATCCATCCTTCATGCAGCAGCCACACTGATCCTTTTAGAGGCTCTGTCAGATCAAGTCACCCCCCTGCTTAAACCCTGCTCCCCCACCCCTTGGTGATTTCTCAGTGGTGTCGGCACGGGTTCAGTGGCTGCGTGATGTCAGGAACCTTTGTTTCTATTATGATCTTGGTCTTTTCCTCACGGTCACAAAAAGGCTGCTTCATCCAGGCAGGAAATGCTTGGGATCTGTGTTTTCCATCTTCCAGTGATCTCTGTGCCCCGAGTCACGCCCCAGGGGCACCTCTCTGATTTACATGAGCCCAGAGAGTGGCAGGACCACTCTTCCAGCCCCCTGATGAAGTTGAGCACCTCCTATGAGCCAGCTACTCTGCCAGGCACTTGATATTAGCCGGATTCCAGACATGGCCTCAGATTCCCATCCCCTGGTTACTCAATCAACACTGACCTAGGTACTGCTGTGAAGGGACTTTGCAGAGGTTATCTGGGGGTGCCTGGCCTGATCAGGTGTGCCCTTTAAAAGCAGAGAGTTTTCTTCAGTTGAAGGCAAAAGAAGTCAGAGATGTCATAAGCACAAGAAGGATTCCATGCACCATTGCTGGCGTTGGAGATGGAATGGGCACGTGCAAGGAACTGGGTTCACCCAACGACGAGGATGAGTTTGGAAGCAAATTCTTTCCCGGAGCCTCCAGATAAGAACCCAACCTGGCCAACACCTTGATCCTGGCCTTATGAGAACCGAAGCGGAAAGCCCGGCTGGCCTGCCTGGACCTCTGACCTATAGAACCGTGAGACAACAAACAGGTTTTATTTTAAGCTGCTAAATTTGGAGTAATTTCTTACACAGCAATAGAAAACTAATGCATTCATTTAGTCCTTAGTCCTTAACCCACCAACCCTGCTGGGTGGACATGCTCCTCTCCTGTTACAGTTGAGGCTCCCAGCCTCACCTGCCACATCACCTGCCACATCTTTGGAGCATTCGTTGTAGGCTGGCCCAGAGCTGGGCACCACAGACTCGGAGGTGAGCCCAGCAAAGTCTTTGGCCCTGAGGAGCTCATGGATTTGTGGAGGAGAATTAACAACAAGATGGGAATAAGGAAGGAAGGAATTAGCTGAACAGAATCACTGAACTCAGTCTCAGCTCTCGCACTATGGTCTCTGAGCCAAGGACATGCTTGTTTTCAGACTAGAAAAGGGAGTTGGCAACAAAGCCAGGCTCGAGCCCACCTCTCCTGACCCCTGGTGTTTACCCGCTCTGTTCAGGGGGCAATGGTGGGCTCTTCTGTCCCCTGGGAAACATGGAAGGAATGAGAACCAGTTGCCACATTGCTGATTCCAGCTCTTCCAATCCCCACTCCGTCCTTGGGGAAAAGTGGAGGGGACACTCGTGTGCATCCTCAAGGCCGGGAGGGACAGAGGAAAGGGAGCCATCTGTCTGCTTCCTCTCCTCTCCCCACCAGTGCCTTCTCCCTACCACCCACCCCGCCCCAGTTGCCAGGACAGCTGAGGCAGGCAGGGGTGCACGCCATGAGTGACAAGGGTTGGGGACCAATTGATTCATTTCTCTGCCTGCGAGGACCCAAGGGCAGACTCCCAGCATTTCCAAGCTCCCTCCCCGACCCCAGTTATAGCCGATTGCCTGTCCTAAGGAAGCTAGAAGAAGCCCAAACCGCAGGCCTTCTCAAGAAACACCCTCTGACCGCACAGTTGCTTTAACACCACATTGTGCCACGAGAGAATTGCTCTAAACCCCTGACCACAGAGGCCGCGCAGACAAATCTCTTTGCACCCTGGATTGCCTGCCGGCGGCAGGAAGAATCCGCAAGCATGAACTTGGAACAAATGCCCTCGTGGTCAACGATGGGAAATGAATGGCACAAAGAAAGGCTGGCCTGTCATTTCCCTTTGAGGCTGGTACAGAGCAAGGACACGATGCTGGCCCAGCCGTCCGCCCAGGAAAGGAGGGGACACACTGGTTCTACGCAGCCAGAGGGACAGAACAAGGACTGAGGGAGCCTGGTCTGAGCTCGCCATAGGAACACAGGAATCCCACAGCGGGAGAACGGCTATTTGCAAACGTCTCGCTACTGTAGGGGTAAGATCCTGCTCTGTGAAAGCTCCTGTTGTCCTGCAGGGCCGGGGTGGGTTGGACAAGTAAATGCAGGTTGCGGGAGGTACGTTGCTCTGTGGACCAGAGAGACAGAACATGGAATTTGGGGACTAGCAAGGAAGTGGGGTGTGGAGGAGGGGTGGAAGGACCAAGACAGAGTCATACACGCGAGGATGGTGTTAGCTGGGGCTCCGGGGAAGCAGCCAGGGAGAGCGGCCCAGACAAGGGTGGCCAAACGGCTTACGGGTGGGCGTCAGTGATGCGCGCCCCGCCCCTTCTCCCCGACCTTCAGGAGAGTCTTCTACGCATCTGCATGCTTGTGCACGTGCGCGGTGAGCTGTGTCTCATTTGTTTCCTTTGCAGAAACAGAGGGAGAGCCGGGGTCAATGTCTGGTTCAACAGACACGGGTGGGATGTGGGGCGGGGCGATAAGCCATGATTTGAATTCAGTGGAATTCAGTGGAATGAGGAGCTTGGGGCTGGAGGCATCCGTGGGAACTTAAATCCCCAAGAAATGCTGGAAAATCTTTGGATTTCCCCAGGGTGAGAAGTGGGGGCCCCAGTGGATCTTACCTAGGTAGTGTGAGTCAAGGAAGTCTCTGCTGACCTCAGGCCCACATAACGAAGGCCTTTCAGTCATTCCCACATGCCTGGCAGGTGAGCAGCCCCAGTGCCAGGTCAGAGCCCCTTCTGTGAGTGCCCACTCACTGTTACACCCGCACGACCCCACTGTGGCACCATCGCTCTGTATCATCATCCCCTGTTCTCTGCCTTCCTCCCTCTCGACTCTAGGATCCTCAAGGCTAGGGACTGAGTTTGCTTGTCTCAGACCCCCAGACTTCACTCAAGGCTCAGTAAAGGCTGGTGGTGGATGGAAGAGAACGGGATGGACATTTCTGGAGTCGGACACTGTGCCAGGCTCTGAGGGTACAAGTCGAATAAGACCAGCAACCTGTTCCCAGGGTCCTCACAGTCTTAGGGAGATGGGCATCCTGGGGGAGGCGAGGTCCCCCTCTCTGGAGGTATTGAGGCAGAGGCCGAATGACAGCTTGGCAGAGAACAAGGACGGCACTCAAGCTCTGATGGGTGGTGGCCTCTATGGCTTCCAGTGCACCTTCTGGCCATTGGATCCCCTAACTCCCTGAGATCATGGTCCTGCAAGACATTGGCACCCAGATTTATGCTGCCCACAGTCTTTCAGTTTCCAGCAAGCCATCTGTGAGTGGAGGGGGCTGAACGAGAGCTGAGTCACCCTTTGGAATGCCTGTGTAAAAGTCACCTCCCTTCAAATAACCATTATAAACATATTACCGGTCAGCTGTTTGTTTGTTCCTTGGAGTTTATGTTGCCACACGAAATCGAAGATCAAGGATGAGCCCACAAACATCTGACCACCCATATTTAGTCATCTTTGTGTCTGGTCTGTACGTCACTCCACACTCAGCATGCTTGCGCTAGACAGGAAGAGGAGGTGTGTGAGCAGTAGCCCCCCACCCCACAGCCAGCTCACTGCTCAGGAGCCTCACCGGCCCCAGCACTAGCTCAGGGGCATCCTCATCCCATGGGAAGCTGAGGGGCCCTTTGGTCCAGGACATGTGGGCCACAGTTCCCAGTGCCCTTCTTGTGCTGGCTTCCCTAATCTCTACTTTAAATCCCCAGCAAGGCTGGCCTCCTCTCTCCCGACACTCCAAAAACAAATGGAAAGCCGAAGCATGTGTCAGATACCTTACAAAATAGACGTGTTGTTTCTGGTCTTCTTGATATATTTGGCTTTAAAATCCCATTTCCCAGATGGGAAGGCAGAGGCTGGACAAGATAAGGGATTTTCCCAGGACCCCACTTGGCCACAGGCCAGCCTGGCTCTGGGTGGCAGGCTCTTTTCGTGCCGTGCTGACCCTTCCAAAGCTGTTCCCAATCTAAGCTAATGGTGTCAATCTCCACCTGGCTCTTTAAGTTTCCAAATTTCATTTCTAACCTTGCCTTCATCCCACCGTATCTCTTAAGATTGGCTTGAGCTGTACGTGTTATAACTCCAACTACAGTGGCTTAACCACAGAGGCGTCTGCGTGTGTTGTGTAACGTGAAATCTGGAGGTGGGAAGTCTGGGGCTGGTGCACCTGCTTGAGGAAGTTGTGAAGAACCCAGATTCCTTGTCACTCCTACTCCACCATCCTTACCTTGGAGTGCTCATCCTCATGGTCACAAGAAGCCTGCTCTACCTCCAAGCGTTGCAGCTACCCTCCAAGCAGGAAGAAAGGGGAAGATGCAGGGCAAAGGATCGTGTCACATGAGTTTGTTCCCTTTTATGTGGGAGACAATAGCTGTGCCCGGTAGACTTCCGTTTACATTGCACAGGTGCACCTGGGTTACACAGCTAGGTGCCTTGTATCCTTCCCCACAAGACACCTGGGAAGGTGAGCAGTCGCTAGGCACATTGCTGCCCTGAACAAAACTGAGTTTCTGTTGACAAGAAGGAGAATAGATATTGGATAAGCAGTCAGTTGCCTGCCACACAGCTCCCACCTTTAACCGGCCCCTGAGTCCCGTATAGCCTAACTTCTCAGTTTCCTCAAGCCCGCCTCTCTTCCCCCTCACCAGGATTTCCGCCCCAGTTCAGGCCCACGGCAGCCTCCCCCAGCTGTGCTCTCTGCCAGGCTCACCTCCACGCCTGTCCATTCTCCACACTGCCATCAGCAATGTCTCTAAAACACAGAACAGGTTGCCTCTCTGCCCTCAGACCCATTTCCTCTCCATTGCTTGTAAAAGGAAGTCCACCTTCCTCACGCTGACACTACGGGCCCTTTACGATTCTGCCTCAACTGATTTCTTCCCTTAGCTCCTAAATGTCCTGATGCTCCAGCCACGCACCAGCTCCCAATCCCCACACAGCCTGTCCATTCCCCTGCCTCTGTACTTGGCTCGTGCCATCCCCCATCTAGGATGACTTTCTTCCCGCCTGTCCTACTTGTTGGAAATGCTCCTTTAAGACTCAGCTCATTCGTCCCTTGATGGGCACTTGGGTTGCTTCCAAGTCTTGGCTATTGTGAATAACGCTGCAATGAACACAGGGGTGCATGTATCTTTATGCATTGGTGTTTTCAAGTTCTTTGGATAAATACCCAACAGTGGAATAGCTGGATCATATGGTAGTTCTATCCTTGATTTTTTGAGGAATCTCCATACTGTTTTCCATAGTGGCTGCACCAGTTTGCACTCCCACCAGCAGTGTATGCGAGTTCCCTTCTCTCCACATCCTCTCCAACACATGTTGTTTCCTGTCTTGTTCGTTATAGCCATTCTGATGGGCGTGAGGTGATATCTCATTGTAGTTTTGATTTGCATTTCCCTGATAATGAATGATTTTGAACATCTTTTCATGTGTCTGTTGGCCATCTGTATATCTTTGGAGAAATGTCTTTTCAGGTCTTTTGCCCATTTTTTAATAAGTGCCCATCAAGGGACGAATGGATAAAGAAGATGTGGTATATATACACAGTGGAATACTACTCAGCCATAAGAAATGATGAAATCCAGCCATTTGTGACAACATGGATGGACATTGAGGGTATAATGCAAAGTGAAATAAGTCAGAGGGAGAAGGTCAAATACCGTATGATTTCCTTCATTAAGTAGTAGATAATAACAACAATAAACAAACACATAGAGACAGAGATTGGATTGGTGGTTACCAGAGGGGAAGGGCGGACGGGGGAGGGTGAAAGGGATAATTCAGCACATGTGTGTGGTGACGGGTTGTAATTAGTATTTGGGTGGGGAACATGATGTAATCTATGCAGAAATAGAAGTATAACGATGTACACCTGAAATTTATACAATATTATAAACCAATGTTACTGCAATAAACAAAAAATTAAAAAAAAAAAAAAGACTCAGCTCAAATGCCGCCTTTCCTGGAACTGTTTGCTGAACTGGAATCAATCCCTCCCTCCCCAACACACCTCTCGGATGACATTTCCTACGGTTTGGATTGGAGTCCAGCTGGTTGTTGCAGAATCTCTCTGATGACTGTCGCTGCCTAGCACTGCTTTCTCTCCTTCCAGTGATAGCCTCTTGGGGATCCACCCTTCCCCGTCCTGGTCCACAGGGTCCTGGGGTTCTGGTGACATCCTATGAGCCTTCGTTAAGTATCTCCTGAAGCTAGACCTACCTCTGGACTCTTCAGTTATATTAGACTCTAAAATTCCTTCTCACTTGAATCTGTTACTTGTGCTCGAGTCTTCCCAGAGAGCATTGTGCATCCCTTCCTGGCTGGGCTAGACCACTTTAATGGGCAAGGTCTATAGTTCATCCCACTTTGCTCCTCTTGCCTGGCACCGAGCTCCATCCCTGTAGGGGGGAATGGGGAGTGAACTAAGATGCTGGTGACATGTGGGGTGCCCACTCTGCTTCCTCCTGGAACCTCGCGTCACCGCCTGGTTCCTAACACCTGGATTCTGCTGAATGACATGAGCCCTGTGTATCCTTAGCCTTTCTCTGACCGCTGGCCTCTGCTTAGCAAAGTTTCACTCAATAATACGTGTGAAATGAGGTCTCCCTGCCAGCAGCTCTGGTTCCGAGTCCTGTTCTATTCAAGCCGGCAGTGCCTGGCACAGAGTAGACATTTGATAACTGTTAGTTGTCTTTATTGCCAGATTCTTCAGGCCAGCTGGTACGTAAAGCCTGTGCCGCGATCAGTGCCCGGTGGATAGCTGCTACCTTAGCTACGCTATGACGTTGGCGTGGAACATTGGCTGACCTTACCCTTGATCATGGCAAGCAATCCACATAGATCTGGTGAGCCTCCACCTCAAGCCACCATCGTCTCCTCCCTGAATTGTTGCAAAACGCTCGTAACGGTTCTCTGCCACTCACCCTTGTCTCCCACCATCTATTACTAACACAGCAGCCAGAGTGATCTGTTGAGAGGTTACATCAGATCTGCTCCTCGGCTCAGAACACTGCAGAAGTCCCCTTCTGTCCCACTTAGAATAAAAGACAAGGAGAATCACTTCCTGGCTACACGGCCCTCCATGACCTCTCCACCTCCTCGCCCACCGCCCTCCCCATCACTCTGAACCCATGACCGGAAGGTGGGCCTCCAGGTAAGCACTTTGTTCATAGCTGGGTCTCCAGGCGACAACCATGCCTCTGACTTCCAGGGATGCAGAACACAGAGGATGTGGCTTTTGTCCTCCAGGAAAGTGTCAGCAGGACCCTCAGCCAAAGGGTCAGGTTGGTGAAGGCTGTCTGTGGCCGCTTCCCCACCACCTCTGAGAAGGAAGGACAGACAGGGAGGCAGTGACATTTATGGGGCATCTCACGTGTGTTAGGCAAAGAGCTATGAGTTAACCTTGAATAAGCACGAGGAAGTATAAATAGTCTCACCTGCCTGGCCTGACTCCTGCGCACCGCTGTTTGAAATATTGTTTGTTCAATATTTCGTTTGTTCGGATGCCCCTGCTCTGCGAGTGCCGTAAGCCCACAGCTTCATCTGCCTGTTGGACAATCCAAGAGTGACTAAGACCACCACACAGATGACAAAACCGAGGCTCAAAGAAGTTTAAGAGCCTGCTTGGTGATTCATTTCAGGTCCATCCGACCCTAGAGCCAACCCTGGATGGAGCATCTCCTGTGATGTTCCCACACGCCTGTCCGCCATTTCCCTCCTGCTTCTCAGAGAGCCCTGTCCAGGGCTGATGGCCGGGCCCAGGAAGCCTGAGATCTAATTCCAGGTATGGATCGCTGGGCCACATCTGTGAGGCGGGTCTGCTGGATTCAGGCGCGGCTCTTAATCCAACCACTCCAGATTTGTTCCCCTCTTAGCTGCAGACACACTGTAGGCGTCAATGAGTATTGAATTCATTGAGTCTATTTGGTGCGCCTGATTATCTCTATTGCTGCACAATCCAGATAATCTGGATTGTGTCTCCCAATTGCTAATATTCCTCTTCTGGAATGTCGTTGGGTGGCGTCCTAAATGTGAAGGTGGGTTAGTGCTGCTCCAGGACTGTAGCATCCTAGAGCCGCAGGAGATAGGATTTTACAGGACGCATTTCCTCCTGCTTCTTTTCTCTGGCCCTGAAGGAAACCATCTTGGCAGAGCCAAGAGACCTCTGGCAGCCCTATGCTTTGTCAGCCTCTGGGTCCCTGTCCTTCCTGCCCTGTGCCAGCCCCACGATGAGCTCCACGTGGTCTGCCCAGCACACCTGCCCCTCCCACACAGGCACAGTCTGTGCACACGCCTGGTGGCTCCATGACCAACCCTTTAGAGGTTATTGATTCCACTCATCCCCTGGGGCTGGTAGTCGCCTCTGGGCACCTGGAGGTCCGAATCTGTCAGGCAGGAGACACTCCTTGGGCATCCACTATGTGTGGGCACCTTTCTACACATGGGGGCTACAGCAGTGGATGCATTGGATGGAACCCTCCCCTCAAGGAGCGAAACTTCTCGTGGGGCACACAGCAAACCTGTAAGTAAACACGTAATAAGATACTGTCAGGAACTGGAGAAGTCTGTGGAGAAGAAAAAATGGAGGTTCATGGAGGGATTGCCCAGGGGGCCTGGGGTGGTCAGGGCAGCTCTCCGAGGAGGTAGTGTTTGAGTTCTGAATGATGAGAAGGCAGCTACACCAAGATCTCAGGAAGAACGATCCAGAATGAAGGATGAAGGAGTGTAAAGGCCCGGAGAGTGTTATGGGATGAGTGGCAGGAGGAAGGTCTGTGTGGCCGGTGACTGGAGTGCTGAGGGATGGTGGGGAGCATATGAGGACATGGAGGCCAGCTGGGGCAGATGGTGCCGGCCACTTTAAGGAACCTAGATTCCATTTGAAGTGTAATGGGAGGCCACTGAAGAGCGTTAGACAGGGCATGACATGATCTGACATCAGTTGGCCTCAATAATATCTGGCCTCCATAAGATCACTCAGCTCTGTGAGGAAAGTGAGGATGGGAGACCCATCAGGTGCTCCGTGGGGGCCAGGGGAGAGCTGATGGCGACTTGGGTTCCGATGCTGGGATGAGGCGCTGAGAGACGGAGGTGGAGCCAGCAGGAGTAACTGGTGGTTTGGAGGAGGAGTCTGAGGCAGAGAGGAATCAAGAGTAACGTCCGGGTTTCTGGCTGAGCCCCAAGGCCAGCTGTGATGCAATTTCCTGTCTTGGGGAAGACTGGAGAAGGAGCAGACTTAGAGGAGGTGGTGAGAGCCAACAGTCCTACCTTGTCCCACTAGGTCTGAGGTATCTGTCATCCACGCAGGTGAAGAGGGTCAGTTGGCAGGAGAGAGGAAGAGTCTGGAGCTCAGAGGAGAAGTCTGGGATGGAGAGTCAGCATGTGATGCTATTTGAAGGCCTGGGCTGCATGAGCTCACCTAAGGAAGGCTGAGGGCTGGCCCTGAGGCAGTCCAGCATGGAGAGGGCTGGTGGAGGAGGAGGATCCAGCAGAGAGGCAGCAGCCTGTGAGGTGGGAAGCCTACAGAGGGGAGAGTTTCAGAAGGACAACATTGCCAGTTACACTAAATGACAGCAGGAGGTCGGGGGAGATGAGGACAGAGAGCTGAGCATTAGCTTTGGCACGATGGAAGGCATTGGTTGCCCAAAACCACTCATGGAGAATCGTGGGGACGAGAGCCCAGTCGGAAAGGCCGGAGGAGAAGGAAGAACGTGGAGCTCACTAGTCGAGACAACTCTCCGTGGAGCTGGGAAGGAAGCAGAAGAGTGGGGTGGTGGAGGGAGGAGGATGTGGGGTCAAGGGAATGTCAAAGGGTGTCATTTGGGCACATTTGGGCCATCCAGCAGAAAGAGTACAACTGGTGATGGGAGAAAGAGAGGGGATAATTAATTACAGAAGCAAAGTCCTTGAGACCGAGAGAGGGAACAAAATCCTGAGCCAAGGGGATTGAAACAGAGACATGTCTTCCACTGAGGAACGTGTGGAGACCAGCTGGGAGGCTGGGACTTGGTGATGGGACGTTCTCATCTAAATATGTCAACTGTCTCTATAAAATATAAGAGAGATAAGGTCATCAGCCAAGAGGGAGGGAAGACAGCAACAAGGAAGATGCAGAGAAGGAAGAAGTGGTAAACTAGTGAAGTGGACGGGTGTGTTCCTAGGAAAAGTAGCTGCATTTACTGAAAGTGCTCCTTGCCCTCTAGAGACCTGTGCTCCTAAATTTGAAATGAGAACAGCCAGCTCAGTTGTGTGATTTTTTTCTGGCTATAATCAGCCTACAGGTGCAGGCAGAGGGTGAGCAGATGGTTAGAGCAGAGAAGTTTTGGAAGGAAGTGAGCTGGAAGAATACAAGATGGTGGTCAGAAAGCAGGAAGCTTGCAATCAAGGTTGGGAATGGGTGGCTGAGACGGGTGGCAGAAAAGATCGCGGGCTGTCCCTGGACATCAGGCAACCAGGAGGTTGCTTGGAGTGGGATGATGGAGTGGCTGCTGCCCGGTTTCCAGGAGGCCATGCTCCCTGCACTCTGCAGACCTCAGGCAATGGCAGACAGAGGGTAGGTACAAAGGCCGCCCCCTGGAGACGAAACTAACTCTTTGATGCAGCTGATGCTCCAGAACTCCCCAGGGGATCAGGCAGAAGCCAATCTCCAGCAGAGAACGCTTTACTACTTAGCTTTTTCCACCTGCCCTGTCTTGCTTCCCTCTCTGCCTTTTTCCTGGGAATATTCTCCAATAAATCATTTACACAAGAATCCAGTTTCAGGCTCTGCTTTTAAGACAGATAGATATTCATGTGCCAAGAATGATGAAGAGCACAGTGCTGGAGAAAGAGTCAGTGAATCAGTACCAATGTTAGTGGTGACTAAGGGGGATGATGGGGGGTCAGGAAATGACAGCCACGAGAAGGAGCAAGGGTCCCGAAGACGGGCAATGCGCTTCAAAGGAACTAGGGGCTTTGAAGAGGAAGGAGAGAGTGTGGAAGTGGAATGAAGAGCGAGGATGTCAAGTCTCCTCCCCCCAGATCCTGAGATGGTGGAGTGTGACAGCAAAAACCAGCCTCTTGAGAAGACAGGGAAGCAGTGGTCTCAGCAGATGGCCAGGCTTGGGTTAAAATGGTGAAATGATCAGAACTCAGGACAGAGCCTGAGTTCCAGAGGGCTCAGAGGAAGCAATGGGTGAGAGAGAAGGGTGGGTGATGGGGTCAGATTAGGAATGTTCAGAGCATCTGTAGGAAGTCGGTGGTCCTGGGTGATCCAGAAGGCCCAAATTCTGCAGAGGCTGAGGGGATCAGGCATTTAAGCCTTGGCAGGACTGGTCCTGGAAGTCAGAGCTCGGATGGACAGGAGCACCAGGGCACTGAGTTCAGCCAAGGGAGCATCACCAGTGTGGATGGGAAGAGCAAAATTCTGGAAAAAGTTCATGGAAAACTGAACTGATTTATACACACAAAACCTAAGGGTCATTCAGGCCTCCTTACCCCTCAGAGATCTAGAGAAATTTCATCCAAACTCCCAGTATGCGGTCTCTGAGTCTCCAGAGGGTCCCTCCCCTCTGCACGCCAACCTCCCACCCCCAAAGTGATTTTCGTGACTTCTCGATGGCCTACTTCCTCTCCAGCTCTGTGCTTCTGGACAGCTGGTTTGATACTGGCCTCAGCATTCTACACATGAAGCCCAAGATCGCTTCAGTGGCATTTTGTGAGTTTAGCCATTTAAGGCATGGGGCCGGAGGTAAATGTCGCATTTTGGGTCCATCTCCTTCTGCCCGGGTTTGGGTTCTTCTCTGCCTCTCTCTGCCACACCCCCTCCTCTCAACACATAAACACATCAGACTAACCAACATCCTTCCCCTGGTCTCGAGCAGGATGCTTCTGCCTTCACGCAAGCCCCTGGGGGCTCAGCTTCTCTCCCACGCGGGCTTGTCATGGAGTTTCTTCCCCAGACGTGTAATGCTCTTGTTGAAGGGAATTTGAGGCATGCACTTTTCCTCCCTCTGCACAAACAGTGTGTGCAGTGGTGAGGGACACGGGCTCTGGGGTCACGTCCAGCAAGATGCTGAGCTTCCTGAGCCTCAATTTTCTTGTCTAGACAATGGGGGCTATCATAGAGTAGCTAAGATATTTCCAGCACTTTCCTTGTGCCTGGGAACTGGGCTAAGCACTTGATGACCAGCATCTTATTTAATCCCAACGTTAGCCTCGTGAACTAGGAACCACCCCACTTTTCAAAGGACAAAACTAAGGTTCAATGATTTTAAATATTGCCCATCATCTTGGGACTTTTAGTTGCCTGAGCTGAGTGCCATGAGAGGGTCTTTTCTACTTTGAAGACCTTGCTCTTACACCACCTGCACTGATATGAAGTCAGGAGGTCTGGGTGCCCCCACCAGCTCTGCTACTAACCTCCTCCCCCCGGGGCCTCAGTTTCCCCATCTGTGAAATGGAAGGTCCATGCCAGCTCTGTCACAGCTGAATCTTTGAAAATGACAGCCATGGACTTGAAAGAGTTAACACAGTTGCCTATAAATTCAAATTTCCCTTCTTACCAGGATCAAGTTTCCAAAATAGCTTTGAAGATGAAAAGCACATAATGGCTTAAATTTGATTTGAGGCAGAGATTAGAAGGCAGTAAGAAGAACCTCAGCAGTTCTTCTGGGAGGTCCCTAAATTATCCCAAAATGTGGTGTAATTTTTTTCAAGTGTTGTATTTTATCCATAATGGGCTTCCTCCATGGGGTCATGGCACTAGAAATCAATTCAGAGACGACTCGGCCTCCACAGTGAGGAAGGTGGGGGAGCAGGGATCCTTCTGTGCCAGGCGTCTTCACGCACATGAGCATCCTGTTTACACAGACGGGAACTGAGGCCCTGAGAGAGCCACGCACAGCCAGGACCCCGAGCAGATCTTCAAATCCAGGGCGTCCTCCCTTCCATGGTACCCCCTGGAGTCTCGGGGTGCAGCTGTGCCTGGACACTGGAGCCTGGCTCTCCTGGCCCCTCAGCAATGTTGGACCCTCCTCACCTCTGTTTTTCCGGGATTTCTTAGACCACCCTGGGGGCTGGGGGGGGTTGCCCAGTGACCAGGGCCTGGGCCCACCTGGCTTCTACCTGAGCAACTGTGCTTCTATCCATGAAAGCTTTGGTTTGAAAAAAGTCTGCGTTGCTTACAAAATACAAATAAGTTTTGGAAATGCAAGTGTTCTATCCATACTCGTTTTCTTTTCTTGCTCCTAAATTGATTTCAGCAAAAATGTAAGGCTCTCCAACGTAAAGAATGCAGAAAAGAGGGTAATAAAGGCAGCTCCACATTTGAGGCAGGGACTCAATTATACTGTGAAGAAGTGAGTGTGTGTGTGTGCATGTGCGTGCATGTGTGTGCACCACACCCACTCACAGAAAGTCAGGGTGGACAGGTCTGGCACAGACCCCCTGACTTACCGCTAAAAGGCGACCACAGCTGGCAAACATGGCCTTGTTTACGCTCCCCAGATTCTGAGATACACAAACAATAAATCCGAACAACATGTTTGCCTGTGGAGTTTCTGGCCTGCTCGCATCTGGAGGGACCCACAGGGCTCTAGGCCCAGCTGTACAAGCAGAGCCCTTGTGAGTGCTTGAAGATGGCACGGCAGGAACATCCCAGCTGCCAAGGCATCAGGCGGCTAAGAAGTGAGGTTCTAGAAAGAGCCCTGGGTTGGGCACAGTTCTGGTCTCAGATCAGACCTTTGTCTCCAGACTCCTGGCACGCCCTGGGCTTCAGCAGCCTTCCCCTGATGCCTCCCTGAGCCCCCACGTCAGTGTTCACCCAGCTCCAACCAGCATTCACAGCCATGAGCTTCTGAAACCAACACCACTTCAGTGCTCCCCAGTGCCAACAAGAAACTCACCAAACCCCATGGCATGGCACATGAGGCCCTTTATGATCTGGGGCCCACCTGGCAGAAACTCACTAACTCCATTCATGACTTCATTCCTGAATTCTTCGATGCACGAAGGCCTGATCGACCCAACCAGTCCTGGGTCTCTGTCCCCTCTGTGGCCTCCAGAGCCTCCCCAGCAGGACCTGGTGGAAAGTGGGTGGGAACAGAGCTTACTGAGGGAATAAATGAAAAGGCAAATGAAATATGCAAGAGTAATTTGAAACTATAAAGAACTAGAATCATATATGTAAGAACTTATTTCTAAGCACATAATGGCTTAAATTTTATTTGAGGCAGAGATTAGGAGGCAGTAAGTTCTTCTAGGAGGTCCCTAAATTATCCCAAAATATGAAAACAACGTTTTTGTTTTTGTGTTATGTTTTTATGGAAATAAGTCATTTAAGAAAAATTCATAACTAATTTAAAAAGTAATGTCAATTGTTTTCTCATTGTAGAAAATATTGAAAATATAAAGAAAAGATTAAACATATATAGTCCAAGCAACCAGATATAACCCAATAAGACTTCGGTGTATGTTTGTCCAGTTTGTTTTCTGTGTGGTCAAGTAGGTATGGATGTGCGTGTGTGTGTGTGTGTGTGTGTGTGTGTGTGTGTGTGTAAATAAGCAATGTAAGTGGGATCAAATTGCACAATGTTTTTTATCCTGCCATTTTCAGTTAACGTTTTATTGTGAACACTTTCCGTGTTTTGATGTCTGAGCTCAGGTTTCAACGCCCCCACTTCCTAGTCTAGTGACTGGGGCTGATTCGTTTCACCTCACTTGAACCCCTGTTTTCTCCTCTCTAAAATAATTTTACTGGATCAAGTACAGCTAGTGTTCACCAATATCAGTTTTCACCTCTTTGCAGATATGTTGTGAACTCTATTTCAGCCCCCTTTGCCCCCTAGATGAGGCCATATGACATATTCTGGCCAATGCGATGTGGGAGGAAGTGATGTATGCCACTTGCATCCCCGGTCCACAAGATCTCCCACAAGTGATCCTCCATCTTCCCGTTCTTCTTACCCTCCAGGCCCCAGGAGGATGGATGCTGACTAGACAAACCAGGGTGATGGTGAAAAGATAAGATAGCAGGACCACAGATGGAACACACCTGGGTCCCCAAGTCTGAGCTTGGAGAAGGATCTAATTGGCTTTGGAGAAGGATGCAGTTGGTGATGTGAACAAGAAGTAAACCTTCATTGCTTAAGCCACTGAGGCATCAAGATTTACTTGTTTCTGCAGCCTAGCCGTATCCGACAGCTGCCTACCTCATGGGGCTGCTGTGCCTTTAAACAAAATATTGAAATCAACTACTCATGAAAGGCACTCAATAAACATGAGCCTTTAAAAATTAAAGAATAATAAATAAATGAACAAAATTAAAGAATAATAAATAAATGAACAAGCCATTTGCTAAAGTTTGTGGGAGTAGAAATCACTGTGGACCAAAGTAAGCGGTAAGAGGAGGTATTGAGTGGAATCTGCTAGAATGTGTATGACTTGGGTCCTGGAGAGGAATTGAAGGGTCTTCTGGGTGGAAGATGATTCATTCAATCAATGCCTTCTGTGGAGGGACTCCTTCCCACCCTGCTCCCACTTTACTCTGGACCCCCAGGACTGTGCTGGAAGGAGTGCCACCTCTCAGCAGTGGTAGGTGAAGTCCCTAAGAAGCCATAGAGTCAAAGCATCTGAAGGACCCAGCTCAGGTAGGGATGTAGAGGAGAGGGGTATTAAAAATAATCTGAATTCCCTTTCCCCGAAGGCCCAGGAGGTTACATGGCTTATGTTTGGACACATAATACAGCAGCTCAGTGTCAGAGGCAGAGCACGAATGTAAACCAAGGGGTGTCACTTTCCTTTATAACCTTCCATCAGCCTGCCATCCCACCCAAAATAAAACCTAGACTCCTGACTGCGGTGCAAGGCCCTACATGATCTGCCCTCTCCCACTACCCTTTCTGGTATTGAGGAAGGATCTGGCTAGTTTTCACCAATTCTCTGGTGTACAGCTAGACAATGTTTCCCAGCCCTGCCCCCTTGCATCTAGGAGAGATCAGGGACCTGAGTTCTGACTAATGAAATGTGGGTGCCAGTTAAGTGCCCCCCTTCCAAGCCTGTCCCTAAAACTACTGCACAATCCCCCAGGATCTCTCTCTTCCCTTGGCTACCGGCTGGACGCAAAGATCCGATGGAGGGCTCCCAGGCTCTAGGCACTGGGGAAGGCAGGTTACATGACATCAGGAGCCTGGGTTCCTCAAAGACTGAAGGAGCAGGGCGTCCCCTCCACCCACGTTGAGCTAGGAAGTGAGCTAGAAACAGACCTTGTTGAGTCAACTCAGAGCTCTGGGAGTTATTTGCAGCTAGCATTAACTCCCTTGGCTAATGCAAACCTCCTCTCCTATCACATTCTGCTGGCTGCACAGTACCTCCTTTTACACTCACCCTCCCACACCACTCTAACTGCACTGGCTTTCTGGATGTTTCTCATCACAGGCCAGGCTTGCTCTGTCTGAGGCCTTCACCCTCGGCCTTCCCCTTATCTGCAAAGCTCTCCTCCCTAAGCTCATGGTTGGTTCTTTCTTATCATCCCATTCTCAGCTTAAATGTCATCTTCTCAGAGACACTTTTCCTGATCATTCTATCCAACAGTAGCTCCCTCTGGTCATACCCTATTCCTCACTCTGTCATCATGCTCCTGGCATTTATTACTATCTAGAATTATCCTGTCTATCTATCTGTTTGCTTATTTAGTTTTAGTCCCCTCCCACTAGAATATAAACCCCATGAGGCCGGGGACCTGGCCTATTTTGCTCACTGCAGCATCGCAGCACACAGAGCATTGTAAGTGCTCAAAACACATTTGTTAAATGAATGAGTGGTGAATGAGTGTAGGAGCAAACTTCAGTCTCATGACACCCAGGCTAAAACCCATTCATCACACCTCATGTTTCTCCCAGTCACCAAACATTTCAGAGCAGAGGGTATTTTGCATCAATTTATCTGAGAAGGGTGGGCCTGGTCTAAGGTTCAAGGTTGATTTGTCTATTTAGCCAATTAAAGAAGGTCTCAGACGTCTCAGTATGTCTTTGCTCCCCTGAGCAAAGGGAGGTTTGCAGCCCTTGGTTCTGAAGGCCCCACGGCTGCTGGTTGCTGCTGGGTTTGGCACATGGGTCTGTAATAAGTTAGAAGTATTTTTCCATTTTACTGGAATGAGCCAGCCTCACAGGGACCTCGGGGATCTAATGGGGTGATGAATGTGGAAGGGGGCTGTAGGCTGCCAGGTCCCACGCAGACATGAGGCCACCTTAGAAGAGGAGGAGGCAGCCCTGGAGGGGAAGGAGGAGAGACCTGGATTCGTCAGGGTTCTCCAGAGAAACAGACCAGCAGAATATATAAGGAGGAAGGGGTTTATTTTAAGGAATTGGCTCACGTAGTTATGGAGGCTGGCAATCCAAAATGTGCAGCTCTCTCCTGGGTCTCCAGCCTGCCGGCCCACCCTGCAGATTTTGGACCTGTCGGCCTCTATAAGCACATGAACCAATTCCTTAAAATAAATCTGTTCCTCTACATATACACATCTTATTCATATACACACATACACACACACATACAGTGAACTTCTAACAGCTTCCCTTGACCCCTAGGATGAAGTCCAAATCCCTCTCTGTGGCTTACGAGGCGTTTCTCCATCTCTCCCTTTCCTGTACCCCCAGACTCAGCTCCTTCACCCCCTCATCTCCCCCCACACACCTCAGGCTCCAGGCAAGCTCAACTTCTCTCAGTTGCTCACAAAAAGCCTTCTTCAGTCCTACCAATGAGCAGCACTCTCCAAGCCTCAAGGTCTTTGCATATGCTGTTCCCACCGCCTGGGAATCTCTCCTGCCCGCTCTCCCTGCTAACCCTGCCTTCTTCTTCTGGCAGCAGCTCAAATGTCACTTCCACAGGGACAGGTTCCCTGTCGCTTAGCACAGAAGTGGCTAACCAATCATTTGTAAAATTGCATGTTTAATATCCATCTTCCCTAAAGGTCTACTAGGTCCATGGACAAGGAATCATCAGAACCTGCTTTGTTCTCATGGAGTCCCCAAGGCCTGGGACTGGGCACATAGTAGGCCTGCATACAATTTAAAAGGCTGAATATATGAATATCTATTATGATCCATATGTATTTCCAGTTGAGAACAACAATGATCATTCTTTCTCATCCCTGATCACACATTGTTTGCCTGGATGACAAAAGCTGGGCCCAACTCTCAAAAAGTTTTCCATCCTTGCACAATCCATGATCATAGACTGACTAATTAAAGCGTGCTGCCGATTGCAGCAACCCCAGCTGAGAGCCTTCACCCACACATCTGACAGTCTCCGCTGCAGGCACTTCCAGCTTTTCTCTTTCCTGCCCAGATCATCCAGCTGAACATTCCTGATCTCGGTTGCTGAAACCCCCAGATCTCATCCCAGCTTCCATCTTTCCTTTCTAATGGGACAGCCTAGTGGCAACTTGAGATTCGAGATCCAGCTCAGCTGCTAATTCTCTGTGCAACCTGGGCGAGTGACTCAACCTCTCTGGCCAGGTCCCTCCTCTGTACGGTGAAAAGCCGGGTCAGAGGATTGCCGGGGGCCGCTCGGCCCCGACCCTGTGCGGTCCCCAGTCTATTTCCCCCTGCATCTTGGCCCAACTGCCCCTCCCGCTACCAGGACTTCCTTTGCCTGGAAGCAACATCCGCTCCTCACCTTTCCATCCCGAGTTAGTCTTAAGCCACCAGACCGCGCCACACCAGCCATGCCAGCCTGGAGGTAAAATCAGGACCACAAATGGAAAATGGGATTTTCCTACTCTTTCTACACCTGTAATTTCAGAGGCCGAGTCAGCTCTCCTCAATGGGTCTTACACACTCACACACATACCGCTCAACACGTGCACACTCACACACACTCATACACGCTCACACACTCACATCACATTTCCTTTGTTTCAGGAGGAGTTTTTGGTTATAAGCCACAGAACCCAATTCTGGCATATGGAAGGAGGAAAGAGGGAAGACGAGGATGAGGACGAGGCAGAGAAATGGGAAAGTCTCCCAGAATTATAAAAGTTGGACAGCCAGGGAAGGACATGGAGTGCCAGGTCATTCGTCCAGAACCAGGAACTGGCAAGGGGTCTCTCCAGAATTCCACGACAAGCAGGCACATCAGCCCCCTACTTCCTTATTTTTGTTACCGATTTATTACTCTACACACAAAAGATCATGTTCATTCACAATATATATGAATCAAACCATCGTGCTGTACGCCTTAACTATACAGTCATGTATGTGGATTATTTCTCAATAAAACTGGAAAAAAAGATTACATTCATAACACATCAGTATGGTTTCAAGAATATAATAACAAACTGACCCCCACCCACCAGCCAGGTTAAGAAACAGAACGTCAACAGGTTAGAAGGCCCCATGTGTCCTTCTGGGCCTCAGCGCCCTGACCGAGGTCCGTCCTCACATCCGTCCACTCAAAGGTCAAGTTCCTGGAGAAGCCTGTGCTGGGCCCAACTCAGTCACACGTCCACCACCTCACTTAAAGACTCCGTGAAACTGCGTGCAATGGGGATCAAGGGGGCGCCCAAAGGCCATCGGAGGTGCTCTCAGAAGATGTGAGCTTGCATGCTGGGCACACGGCAAGACGGCCCGTGAAGGACTTGCCCCAAAGGATGCTTCCTTCTCCTGTGTTTGAGGAGGATTCTTTCCATTTTGCCTCGCTTTTCTTTGCACCTCCTCTCTGACTTCGGCGTGCGTCCGCAGAGCTGAGCCAGAGCGATGTCTGAGTGACAGACGGTAGGCTGTGCTCAGAATTGCTCCTCTCCATCTTGGCCATTTTTGCCTTGAACCCAGTGAGAACAGATTCTTCCTTTAGGGTGAGTTATTTCCCATGAAGCTCCTGCATCCTTCATATAAAGAGACAACCGATGGCACTAGCCTACAGCTGGAATCCCGAGCTCCCCGTCTCAGTAAAGAAGGCAGCGATGGGGATGGGGCCAGAGCGATAGCTTCTCCTGTTGTCCCATGTGGCTAAGACTGCCAGCGTCCACCAGGATCTATTCCCATTATTTCTTAGTGGTGGACGTGTAGCTGGGCACAAGGTGACTGGTTAGACTGCATTCCCCCGGCTGTCATGGACATGATATATGCTATTTTGAGATCTAGAATTTAAGCCACAGGCAGTGCTTCCACCACATTCTCTTTCCTTTTCCTGTAAGATGGAACCTAGACATGGCAGTGACCCAGCTCCAACAATGCAAATGACAAATATGACCTAGGGAATTGTCGAGCCAGATGGCTCACTTCAGGACTGTTACAGGAGAGCACGGGTGATGGACTCTGCATTTATCTCTCTCGAGGAGTGAGGGGGTCGTTGTTGCAACAGCTCAGTTCTCACTCTAAGTAATACACGGACCAATAGAAAAGGCTTCTTCTCAGTCCCCAACAGAGAAACATCCCTGATGAGCATGCTGCGGGACCAGGAAAAGCTTAGTGGTCAACAGGTCTCAACCCAACCCACCTGCCATGTGCCATAGGACCTTGGGCTTTAGGTAAAAACAATGTCACCCCAGGAGACTTACCTATAAAGTATGCATGAATCCTAAAGGCAGTAGCACATTTCTCTGTTATTTTCTAGCCAAGATTAAGGGATCTGAGGGATGACACCCGTAATGGGGGGAGGAGGGTAAAGACAGATCTCTGAGTCTAAATTATAGTCTGATGACAGGGATAAGCGTTGATGCTGCTGCAGGGGATACCAGAGATTAACTTCTAAGAACCTCTAGGGGAAAAGAGAAGGACACAGAAGCAGACAGTGAGATGCACAGATGAAACACCAGATGTGAAATCAACTAGAAAGGGGGATCTCAGATTCAAAGGCAGGGAGAGAGGGAATAAAGAGGCTGGTGGTGGGGATCATGTCTCATCACCTCAAAGCCTTGGGTCTCTGTCTGCTCCCTTGCATCCTAAGTTCCATCGTCACCAGGATGAAAACCGTCTGGTCGCCCCTACGCTATCTTCCAACCCTGGTGTTTTTCCAGCTGCCCTACCACTTGGGGAATTTCATGCATGAGTCAGAGGAGAGACGTCAGGGGGGCCTCAACCATCTCTCCCACTGGCTTCTTTCTCAGATGAAAGGGCTGGCCTCAGAGACTGTGACCTGCCAAGGCCTCTTTCCAGAGGATGACCCTTGCCACTTGTGCAGAATTTGAACTTGACAAAATGCTTCCACAGCACAGTCTACTTGATCTTCACAGCCCAATGACGTAGCCTGGGTGGAAAGGGGAAACGGCTCAGAGTGCGGATGTGCCATGCCTAAGGTGACATGGCTGAGAGGAGACAGACTTCAGGCTCCCCCTCCAGGGCCTGCCACCAGCAAGAAACCAGCTCCAACGTGGCACCCCTCTCGCCCAGCTGTGGAGAAGGTGGTGGGCATCAGACCCCGTCATTGACAGCCAGCCCCTCTTTCTGCTGCAGACCTGGGGGCGGAGGGGTCTGTGCTGGGCCAGCTTAGTGGGCAGGGTAGGAGGAGCCAGAGGGGCATGCTGCTCTGGTGGCTTCAACTCCTGACCTGCTGGGACCAGCCAGCAGCAAGCCTTGTCAAGCCATGGGGGGAAGCTTGGCTCACCTCAGCCCCATAAAAGAAGGCAGAAGGATGCCCTGTTTCCCTCTACATCCCTGGCTCCAGTTCCCTGGGTCACCATATTGGTTCCCTTGCCTTTTCCGGCTTCTAGAGGCTGCCTGCATTCCTTTGCTTGTGGCCCCTTCCTCCATCTTCAAAGCCAACAATGGCCGGTTCTCACATTGTATCCTTCTGACAGTGACTCTTCTGCCTCCCTCTTCCATATATAAGGAATCTTAGGATGACATTGGGACCAGATAACACAGGATAATCTCTTTATTTTAAGGTTAGCTAATGAGCAACCTTAATTTGATGTACAAGTTAATTCCCCTTGCCATATAATATGACATAGGGCAAGGACATCTTTCAGGAGCCATTACTCTGTCTACCACGGCCACCATTTCAGGATGATGGGCCCAGTTGTGGGAGCACCCATAGGCTTGGCTCACCTCAAGCCCCATAACAGACAACAGGAACATGCCCTCTCTCTTTCTCTTCTAGGATCAGAGAAGGGTAGGAGAGCGGACTGAGCAGATGGCTTCCTAACATCAATGGGTACTCATCACCCCTGCCCCCATACTCATTTACTGATCCAGTCTCCCCCTGAGCCTGTCACTTGGCTGGTTTCTTACAGCATCATCTGCCCAGAGCTGCAGTCAGAGACCAGGGCATCCTTCTAGGCTAAGGGCAGGCTGGGGGAATCAAGAGCCTGTGTGGGCACTCAGATACCAGACCTGGGTTCAAATGCTGGCCCCTCTAACTCTTAGTTGTGTGACCAGAGGCAAGTTACTGCTCCTCTCCGAGCCTCAGTTCCCCCACATGTAAAATGGGATTAATCGTACCTACTTCACAGATGTGTTTTGAGTATTAGATAAAATAGAAAGCCTTAAGTCTAGATCTGTCTAATAGGAGATGCTGAATAATAGCTTATAATCATGTGTTATTATGGGGGAGGGGGAGGTAAAATCTTCCCTGCTGACTCAATTGATGGTTTTTTTAGGGCGTGTCCCCAAGCTGTACCTTCACGTGGGTCCTCGTTGGGGTGGAAGTCCCCCAGAGCGGGCGGCCAAAGCCCCAGAGATGTGTGTGAGCTCCCACGACCCCGTACAGCAGAGAATGAAAGGTCTTGAGCTGTCCTGGTGTTGCCCTCATGAGTAAAGGAGAATGTAATTAAATGAGCATGATATTGAGGAACTGTGATGGGGCCCCAGCGTGACCTCGGGGAGGCAGGGCAGGGAAGGGAGCACGCGTCCCCGAAGCGACTGGTCCCGGCCCCTGCACAAGGCACGTCGCTGCCTCCACTCCCGCCTCTACTGCACTGACTCGTGTGTGTTGCATTCTCCCCCATAGATGGTTGCAGGAAGGCAGTTCCAGAAGCTTCCCGCTGCTCCCCACGGTCATGGAGCATTTAACCCTGGACCCTGGATAATAGTTAGAGAGAGGAGGATTCCAGACACCATGTGTGCATTGTCCATTAAACACTTACACAAGCCAATCAGCTCAGTGCTGTTTCTGTCTGCATCTGACAGATGAGGAAGCTGCGACAGGGCAAGCTTAGGGCCTTGCTTGAGACGCGCAGCAGAGCCAGAGTGTGGAGCGGGCACCCCACGTTCCAGGCTACATGCCAGCCATGCAGCGTCCACAGCCTCTCCTGTCAGTGCTGCGGAGGGGCCAGGTGCCAGCTCTCCGAGTCCCAAGGTGTCTGCTGAGACAGACCGCAGGGCAGAGAGCCCACTCCAAGTTCAGTTGGCTCCTGCTGGGGGTCACGCTGGCCACACCCTGGGTGTGAGGCTTCTGGGCTGGATGAGGTAGGTGCTCCAGTGGCTCTGAGGCTCCATGCAGACCCCTGATCTTGGCACCTCTGCATCTGAGCGTGGAGAAGAGAAATCCACGCACACCTGAGGGGCAGCTGCTTAAGCTCTCGGAGCCTCCATTTGAAATTTAAGACTTTTATTTCTGAGCTGGGAATGGACCACTTTGTCTGTTGTAAGAGAATGTAGGGCAGCAGTGAGCAGAGCCGTGAAGCGTGGTGGGGAGGGGGCCGCCCAGAGACCCCACCTCATCTGAGGAAGCAGCCCGGAAGTCAGCAGGAGGCCGGCCCACAGCCCCTCAGCAAGGATCTACTGAGCGCCCACTATGTGCCTGTTCTGAGGTTCGGGGTCTCCCTCGGGGCGAGCAAGACAGGCAATGTCCCTCATGTCCTGGGGCTTGCGTTCTGGAAGGGGAGACTTACAGTAAGCAAGAAAACCAGTGGATGCTCAATAGAATGAGAGAGTGAGAGAGCTACAAGGAAAAGAGAAGAGGCTAAAGGGAGAGGGTGTGTGTGTGTGTCAGTGTACATGCATTGGTGTGACGTGTGTGCAGTGTGTAGTGGGGTAGGTGTGCGTGTGTGTGTGTGTGTGCATGCCTGGGGCTACTTTAGGTTTGGTGGTCAGGGAGGCCTCTTGGAAGGGTGAGATTTGAGCCTGCGTGACTGGAAGAGCTGGCCGCAGATGAGACAGTCGGGGTGCCCCTTTGAACGGCCACCTGCAGGCTTGGGGGGCCCACAGCTCTGGCTTGTGGTGCCCGCATCAACCCCACCTGTTACTCGGGGTCACTGCTGTGAAAGGACATGAGGGGTGTTCTCCCCTTTAAGGGTCCACAGAGTAGGGGGCAAGGGGCTCCTCTGAACCTCACAGAACTAAAACTACTGGCCAAGCTTCCAAAGAACCCAGAGAGCCCTGTGCTCCCCATGGGCCCTTTCTATTAAACAAGTCATTGTTCTGACTGCTTCTCACAGAGACGGGGCCCCAAGCCTCCTCTCCTTTCTTAGAGCCCTGCTCCCCTAGGGACCTTCCCCTAGGGTGACCTGCCCGAGGCCGGTCGCTCACATGGAGCTCTTGTTTTCTTCTCACCGTGGAGCCCTGGAGGCCAGACTTTATTTTGCACAGCACAACACCCCCCCAAAATTTTTTAAGTCTGGTACCTGCCTATTAGTCCATTTTATCTGCCAGAGTGTAAAACAGAACAAGGTTGTTAATACGGCCTGATACGGGTTGACGGGGTAAAAGTCCATTCACGGAAGCACGGGTTCATTGATGCGCCATTTCTCCAGCACCCTCAACACTGGATGCTGATATGTAAAAGATGAGGCCGCCGCCTCCAGGACTCCAGGGGAGGGGAACAAAGACACATACGCAGATTGTCAGTGAGCACCTGTGCAGTTCCAAGTGCCCAGGGAAGGGGAGATAGTCTCTCTCGAGACACAATAGAAGGCAGGGAGGCGCCAGGTGCTATAGACGCTCATGGCAGGGCTACAAGGCCCTACAGCCTGGCTTGCAGGCATGGCTCTCTGGGCGCTGGATGGTTAAGCAGAGGGCTGAAGCGTGAACGGGTGTCACTAGATGAAGGGAAGTTAGGTAATGGGGAGAGTTCCAGGGCTGGCTGAGTAAATATTCAGCCGGTATGCACTGACATACTTCCATGTGAGTTAATAGATACTCTCTCACATGCCCACCCACAACACTCTGGTCACCCCAGGTCCTGCTTCTGGAACCCTCCAATCTCCCTCTTATGGATTAAAGTGTGTCCCCAAAAAAGATTTGGAGTTCAACTCCAGTACCTGTGAATGTGACCTTATTAGGAAATAGGGTCTTTGCAGATGATCAAGTTAAGGTGAGGTCAGTAGGGTGAGCCCTCATCCAATATGACTGTGTCCTTATCCAAGGGGGAAATGTGGACACAGACGCACACACCAGGAGAAGGCCATGTGAAGATGGAAGTTAAGCTGTCATAGCCAAGAAGCTGGGAGAGGAGCCTGAGACAGATCCTTCCCTAGAGCCTTCAGAGGGCACATGGCCCTGCCGACACCTTGATCTCAGCCTTCCAGCCCCCAGCACTGAGACAGTAAATTCCTGCTATTCAAGTCACACAGTTGGTGACCCTTGGTTACAGCAGCCCGGGGAACTAATCCCCTGCCCCTGATGCAAACATTAGAGGGATAACTCCTGGGAGAGCAGGCGGCCTCTGGGACCCTGTTAACTCACAATGCCATCGCTAAATATTTTAATATCACCCCCCGAGAAAAGCAAACGTAATAATGCGGAATCCATGCTCTTTCTGGGACTGAAAGAAAGCTCCAGTGGAGAGTAGAGGGAGTGGGGGAGTTGGGCCGCATGACGTAAGAGGAGATGACGGGGGCCAAGGACCACAGAGTTTGGTCTTTATTCTAAGAAGGGTTTTGAGTGACAGATGATGATTTGTGTCTTTGGAGGGGCCCTTGGACTGCTGGGCTGAGACTGGGTGGAAGAGGAGCCCTGGAGACAGGATCCAGGCAGAGAGGTTGGTGACAAGCCTGGGGTGACAGAACTGGGGAGCCCTCCACCACTTTTCCCTGTGAAGTAGCAGGAGGCTCATTTGCTTGGGGTGAGCGTAGATGGGAACCATGGGAGGCACTGGGCAGTGGCATCAGGGTACCAGGCTATGTGAGGCCCGTTAGCTTGGTAGAGAGGGGACAGAGGCAGTGAGGGCCAAGGATACAGGGAGGGATGATGGGCAACCTCCCAGTGAGAGTGAAGAACGGGCAGCAGGAGAAGTCGAATAAATCGTACGGAAAGAAGAGAGGTTACAATCAGAAAGTAAAATACCGATTTTGGTTAAAAGGGGTAGTTTCGCCATCCGTGGATCTCCTCCTTTTCCCCCAAATCCCTTTAAAATGGTAGTTAACACAAAAAAGGTCCTACCCTACAAGAACATAAAGCAGGAGAGGCTGCAATAGCAGCTGAGAGTCAAGAAAGCGGCAGAAGGATCTGGCGGAGTAGAGATGGTGCCCACTAAGGGCACGAAGAGGAGACAGTATGAAAACACGCCACTCAAGCACAGAACCCAAGGGGGGCCCAGGATTTTGAGGATCCTGATACCACAAAAGGAGAGTGCTGGATTCCGGACTAAAAAGGGAGGAGACTGTATGCAAGTTTCTCTGCAAAATGATTGGGTTCCCAGGCCCCTGTCTGACGCCAGCATTAGCTTCTCCTTCCTGCCCACGCCACGTCCAGCCCAAGACATAAGGTTTATTCTCTTAAAAAAAATCAAATAAGAGAGGGTAGAAGTGAAGCATGAAGCTGAACAGAAAAAGATTCATTGAAATCTGCACATCGAGCTCTGACGCCCCCAGACCCCTCCCCGTCCTGTCCCCAGAAGGCCAGCGGCTGAGCTCTGGCCCCCCAGGCAGAGGGTTTTTCTCTGGGAAATGGAGTGGCCCTAGAGGAAACACTGCAGCATTGACAGTTAGTGGTTCCCCAACAGCATCCCAACCTTGCTGCTGGATTGTTCCTCCGTGAGACGCACTTGTCACCAAGGCCAGTCCAGGTACGCAGAACCTAGAACCAGCTCACTCTTCTATGTAAACAGACAGCCAGACAGACGGCACTGGCCCTTTAAGGAAACCCCCTAACCTAACAGGGAAGAGGAAAAGAGGCCAAGGATATGCAGTGCAGAAAATAAAAGTTTTTAAAATTATAATTAATAGCCTCACAACAATAAAGTATGGCATCCATTAAACAAGAACAAGATGATATAAAAATAAACTAGAATAAGCAAAGATCTTGGACTTTAAAAATGTCATAACTAAGTCTGGAAGAAAAATCTCTGCATAGTATATATCTATCTGATAAAGGACTTGTATCCAGAACATATAAGGAGCTCTTGAAACCCAATAAGGAAACCAACAACCCAATTAAAAAGTGGACAAAAGTGGGCCAGCCCCGTGGCGTAGCGGTTAAGTGCTCGCGCTCTGCTGCTGGCGGCCAGGGTTTGGATCCCGGGTGCGCACCAACACACTGCTTGTCAGGCCATGCTGTGGTGGTGTCCCATATAAAGCAGAGGAAGATGGGCGCAGATGTTAGCCCAGGGCCAGTCTACCCCAGCAAAAAGAAGAGGATTAGCAACAGATGTTAGCTCAGGGCTAGTCTTCCTCACACACACAAAAAGTAATGAACGGTTGTTACATCCAACAATATGGGTGAATTTTGAAATAATTATGTTGAGTAAAAGAAGCTAGACATACTGTGTGATTCCAGTTTTATAAAACCTGAAATAATATAAACTACTCTATAGTGACAGAAAGTGAAGAGAGTGGACATGGGTGGGCTGTGAGGGAGAGATTCCCAAGAGCCCCATGGGGTGATGATGTGTTTGTTATTTTGATTGTGGTAATGGTTTTAAATGTGCATCTGTATGTAAAACCGTGCAATTTAAATATGCACAGTTTATTATACATCAATTATACTGCAATAAAGCTGTTTAAAAATATGATAACTGAAATATAAGTGTTCAAAAGAAGAGTTGGAAGATAACATCCAGGAAAGTTCCCCAAAGATGAAGAACAACAAAAATAGTACTAATAGCAGGAGTAAAAAATTCTATGAGTTAGAGACTCAATCCAGGTGGTTCAAGATCTGAGAAATAGAAGTTCCGGAAAAAGAAAACAGAAGCAGACCAAAGGGAGGGACTTGTCAAAGAAACAATCGATGTGACTTTATTTATTTGGAAAAAGGGTCTTTGCAGATGTGATTGAGATTTAAATGAAGAGATTATTCTGGGTCGTCCAACTGGACCCTAAATACCATCACAAGCATCCCTATAAGAGGGACACAGAGGGTGAGTAGACACTCAGAGAGCAGAGAGCCATGCAAGAGGCAGAGATGGGAGTGCTGTGGCCATAAGCCAAGGGTTGCTGGCAGTCACCAGAAGCTCGAGGAGGGAGCGCAGCCCCGCCAACACCTAGATTTCGGACTTCTGGCCTCCAGAACTGTGAGCGAATACATTTCTTTTGTTTTGAGCCACCAAGATTGTGGTAATTTGTTACAGCAGCCACAGGAAACAAATAAAACCTAACCATGGTGCAACACTTGGCTCCCCAGTAACCACGTAACCACATCACATTCCACATCACAGAAGCACAATCACATGGAAACTGATGGTTGATACAAGCAAAATTTTTTATATAATCATATTGGGAGGATAGGGGGAGGGAAGCAAGAGGAAAAAAGAGAATTAAATCCTTCCCCATATGGGAAGTCAATGGAAAGTCTAAATTTAATAAATCGGTAAATAGCAGCAGAAGTATTTTATGCAGAACACGGAGGTAAATGCCAGAAGAAACAGCTAATAAGAGTCACCGGCAGTTGCGGGCGGGAAGCAGCGCTGATGAGTGAGGAGTTGTGCGTGAGGGTTCTGTGAAGGGTGGAGCAGGGCATGTTGTTTTTTCATTTTAAATCTGTGATCATCATTTGACTTTTTAACTGTGGATGGATGCATGATTTTGATAAAAATGAAAATTCTCTTAGAGGAAGGAAACTAGGCTGTCTGAATCTTCGTCTTGTGATGAGTCTAGATCTAGTGGAGATGAGTCCACGGTGTTTCCATGGGAAGGGATGACTGAAGTGAGGTGGCGGGGCAGGTCTCGGGAGATGAGGGGTGCAAAGTCCCATCCCTGGGGAGATCTGCATTTCAGCCAAGGCAGGAAGAGCCGTGGAGAAACTGGACGAGAAGAGCGTTTGCCAGACCTGAGTGGGGGTCTGAAGGGCACAACGGAACGGCAAGCAAGGAAAGGGAGAGTGAGTCTAGATTGGGACAGGCCACTCAGAGCATCCTGGGGTTGGAGCCTGGAGGAGGTGGTGACCATGCCACAGGGACAGGAGGCCTGCTGGGTCCTGCCTGAGAGTTATGGGGCCTCACTGAATCCAGCTTTGGCCCGGTAGGGTGAGGCGAGCCTTCCTCCTTCACAAGGCCTCCTGGCAGTGGTGTGGGTGAGCAGCCTGGAGGGCCAGCTCCGGGGTGGTCACTGCAGCGGGCAGCGGCCAGAGTGAGCAAAGGTTTGCCGACATAGCGCCTGAGGGTGGGCAGAGACGCTACACCTCTCAGCTCTGAGACTGTGCCTCAAGGGAGACATAGAGCGGAGAATGTGGAGAAGGGAAAGACTCCTTCCAGCTGTGGAACTCCAGGAAGGCTGCCTGGAGGAGGTGGCATTGGCATTGAGACTTACTAGGAGGTGGGTTGGTAACTCACAAGGATGGGGAGATATGCAGAGTGGAACGTCATGCCACGTGTGGAGAAGGGCACAGCAAAGGCTCAGAGGCATGGCAACTCGAGGTACAGTTTGGCCTAAGCATGGGATGTCTGTAGGAGTCTTGTAAGCGTGTGTATTCTTGTTGGTCTCCCTGCATCTCTGAACATGCTTGCTGAGTCTGGGGGAATCCTACCCAATGAGCCTTGGAGGATGGCAAATGCTTTCCCAGCCTCTCTTGCAACTGGGGTACATGACCAGGATTCCCAATCAGACCTTCCACATAGGCCTTTGAATCAGAAGCTACCAAGCACCTAGGGACCCATCCCAGGAGGGTGGCGGTAGCTAGGCCCAGTTCGCCGATGCACCAGGGGCAGCATGGCATCCAGTGCCAGGCCTGGGCGCATCAGCAGTGGCAGCGACCAGGTCTGTGCCAGTGGGGCGGCAGCTGCATCTGCACAGAAGCAGCTCCCAGGTGGCTTTTGGGCACCATTCCTGGCTGCACGGTCCCCACCCTCATCCCCAGAGGCTGGAGCCACATCATCCCTGCCTTCAGTGCACAGACCTGCCTCGGGTTCTATTGTCTGGCTCTAAGTGCTCTGTGTGCGCAGGGGGCAGGGAAGGAATGCATTTGTTTATTCAATCAGCAACTGTTTATTACACGTTTCCATGGGCCAGGCATCATGTCAGACTCAATAATTTGACGTAACTCACTTTGGCTTCCATTAGATTGCTAAAATATCCTCAAATAAACCCTAGAATAAAAATGTGACCCTCAGAGAAGGAAAAAGTCATCTCCTCACTTTCTGAATCACTCCCGTCAGGAAGGGAACACAGCCCGGTGCCCGGAAGCACGGCCAGCCACCACCCACACGGTCTCTGCCTGGCCAGGGCTCGCCTATTTCTGGCAGCAGGGAACTCTGGATCGTGCTCTAGCCTCGCCACCTTCAGGGTTCGTGACAAGGAGGTATTTAGGAAGGTGGAGCCTATTTATGGGGCAGGAAAAAGAAGAGGTGCTTGCTCACTGTCACCCTGATGTTGGCCCCAGAGCACCCCTCCCCCATATGTCTAGGATGCTTTTGTGGCCCACCAAGAAAACACAGGGACCCACTCCTCCTGGGTGGGGGTGGGAAGGGAAAAGCCCAGCGGTAAGGACCCCGGTTTCCCTACCGGGCACTTAGGGGGCCTCCAGCTCTGAGGTACCCCTCCCCTGCTCCATGCTCTCTCACGAACCCCACCAGGCTCCAGGCTCCCACTGTGCCCACCCTAGGACCCAATGTGAGGGACCGTCCTCTTGCCCCATCTCCTGCCTCCCCCAGGCAGCCTTTCTCAGAGAGTGCTGTGTGGCTCTGCGGGGACAGGGGTGCCCTGCACCATCTTCAGCTCCCGCTTCCCCTGGGCAGGTCACTGTCGCCTCTGTTGATAATTGTGTCACTCACCTCACAGGGCTGCGAGGAGGAGGCCAGGTGGGGACATGGACGGGAGAGGCCTCTCCCACGTCTGAAGAGCACGGGGTGGGGTGGGGCCTTTCATCTTGACCATGAGAAGGCAGGGAGCAGCCTTACCCAGCTTCTGCAAGCCCTAGGCTGGGACACGGGGACAAAGTTGGCCTCAGGTGGTGTTTGATGGATAGATGGATGGATGGACAGATGGACAGACAAGTGAGGATTCTGGGGAGGCCACAAGGCGTACGGAAGAGGTGCAGATTGGGAGTCAGACACTGGGTTCACAGCCTTCTGCAGCCCTGCTCCCTCTGTTCAGTGAGTGCTTACTGAGCCCCGGCGTGTACCCGCCTCTGGGTTGCTGGAGAGTATGGACATGGCCTCTACCCTTGTGGAGCTACCAGGTCACTGCAAACACAGGCAACACACAAGCGAACAAACACACACACCCTTGCGCATTATGGGCGCCCCAGGGAAGAGTCCCCGGGTGACAGAATAACAGGCAGGGGCAGAGGGATCCTTCCAAGCCAGGGTGACAAAGATGGCTCCCTGAGGAGGAATACTGACGCTGCCACTTGGAGGGGAGAGGAGTTGGCCCTGGGCGCAGAGGGGACAGCATTTCCAGGTGAGGGAGCCAGCATCCTGGGCGGGAAAGCACTGGATGGGTGAAGAAGGCTGGAGCTGGGCTTATTTCAGATGCGGTAGAAGCCAGAGGAGGGTGATTTGCCTTCTTAAAAAATCCCTCTGGACAGCAACCTGATCAGCAGTTGCCGGAGAGTGGGGACTGGGGGTGGGAGTTGACCCCAGAGGGACCGCAGAGGCCATGTGTGGGGCACCTGAGCTGTTCCGCGCGGACTGGGGTGGTGGATACACGATTCTGCATTTGTCCAAACCCACAGAACCGGACACCACAAAGAGTGAACTTCACCGCGTGCAAATGTTTTTCTAAGTGTTTTAATTAAGACAAGATCTCCCCCGCAGCTGTGAGGAGGAAGGGTGGGAGGGGCTGGAGGGGAAGCAGGAAACCAGCTAGGGCCTCTGCAGTGACCTGGGGAGAGAGGCTGGGGCTGGGCTGGGGGCGGGTGGTGGCCGTGGGGACAGGTACATGAGCTCATGGGGGCCTCGGTTTCCTCATTGGGGATGTGGTGCAATGACTCCCACCTGGGACCTGTCCATGCCGGTTGGAGGTGACAACTGTAACTTGCCTGCCAAGGTGCTCAGCACTTAGGAACCTGGCTGGTTGTGTTTTGCCAGAGGGTGGCTGCAACTGACCTCGACTGACCTCGGGGATCCTGGAGGTGAGCTATCCCCCTGGAACTCCGGTGGGAGCTGGGAGCTGCGGGGGCTGCATTCGAAAACAGACCTGAAGGAGAGCCAGAGTGGAGTTAGTCAACAGTGAAGGGCACCTGGCTGGAGGCCTCTGCCTGTGGATCAAGTGATATCACGCTGGGCAGAGGAACGCAGCCCAGAATGCTGTGTTTCTCTCTCCCAGGGAGTCCAGAGCGTTTGGGTTGGGGCTGAATCAGAATCTAACTGAAGCCTGGCCTGGGCAGAGGAGGGTGGAGGGCAGACAGCTCCCAGGGGAAGTCTGACTTGCCTGCAGTCCACTGGGAGGTGGAGACCCCAGCTGGAGCACCACATCACACAGGCCAGAGCACGGGGCTCCGGAGGCCAGGATTCCCACTCCAACTCAGCCCTCTTTCCCTGGGGGACCCTGGGCAGGTTCCTCAACCTCTTTGCCTCATTCTAAGATTCAAATGAGTAGCACACGGGAATGGGAGTGAACGTAAAAACTCTAACCAACATTGGGATGAAGAGGATGCTGATGCTGATGGTGATGAAGTATTGGCCACTGAGTCGTTCAGAAGCCCCTGGGTCAGTGTCCTTCCCTCCCCAGCAGCATCAGTGGGCTGAGTGTTTGAACCTGTGAGTGGGGGACAAGCGAGAAGGGGGACACTGTTGGTGCAGCTGCTGCAGAAGACAGTCTGGCCATTCCTCAAAAAGTTAACACAGAGTTAGCACATGACCCAGTGACTCCACTTCTGCGTATTACCCAAGAGAACTGGAAACAGGGACTCCAACAAATACTTGTACCTGAAGGTTCATGGTGGCATTATTCACAATAGCCCAAAAGTCCATCAGCTGATGAATGGATAAACAAATGTGCTCTACTCGTGCATGGAATATTATTCAGTCATGAACAGGAGTGAAGGACTGACACACACTACAACACGGATGAACCTCAAAAACATTGCACTGAATGTAAGAAGCCAGACCCAAAAGGTCACATATTGTAGGATTGCATTTATAGGAAATATCAAAATAAGTAAATCCTTAGACACAAAGCAGATTGGTGGTTGCCAGGGGCTAGGGATAGGAGAGAAGGGGGAGTGCCTGCCTAATGGATGCAGGGTCTCCTTTGGGAGTGATGAAAATGTTCTGGAACTAGATAGACGTGATAGTTGCACAACACTGCGAATGCACTAAGTGGCACTGAACTGTAGGCTTTAAAATGGTTCATTTTACGTTTGTGAATTTCACCTCAATTTTTAAAAAAGAGGGGAAGGGAGAGTGCCTGAGGTCCATACGCCAAGAAGAGAGGAACAACCTGGTGAGGGCTCAGCGTTCCACAAATTCTCACTCGGCCACCTATGGTGGTTTGTTCATACCCCATTTCACCACGAGGAACCTGCGCTCCAGCCCAAGTTCATGCAACTTGCGATGGCAGCACTGGGCTTGAAGTCGAGGTCAGTGCCTCTACTCTCCAGCCCTACCTCGTGCCTGGTGCTCGCTAGTCACTGCCTATCAGTCATCTCATCTGAGTTTCACAATCAGCAAGGCAGGAGTTATCGTCTCCGTGTTAGGAAAGGAAACTGATGGACAAGACGGTTAGAGTCACGTGTAAGGAGCCACCCCACTGACAAATGACTCGGGTGGAGGAGGACCCTGGCCCCACGGCCCTGAGGGAAGACAAGTCATGGGGCACTTGCAGAGCACAGACAGACAGTGAGGGACTATAGATGCGAGCTCAGAGAGAAGGGGCGCTTCCGGAGCAGGGGCACCGCGCTGGGCTAGAGAGCAATGGGACTGGGTCTGCAGAGCTGAGGGGAAAGGAACCCAAGTGAGGGAACAGCATACACAGAGCACAGCATGAGCCCAGATCAGGGGTCCAGTGGGCCATAGACCTAGATGGTGAGGGTGCCAACTGGTAGACAGACAGGACAGGTGGACACAGCCAGGTCACGTGGGGTCTGTTCCAGGTGCCAAGCCCTCCCTTCTGTGTCTCCCCTGAGCACCAGGCCCACAGGCCCTGCAGGTGGCCGAGGGGATGGACCCCGAATTTGGGATAGGAAGGGGAGGACAATTCGATGTCCTTCCTGCTCCCCCTCCCTTCACATCTCCAAACATTTCAGCCAGTCGCCCCAGCCTCCCCCAGCCTCCCCAAGATCTTTGAGGAGAAACTGGGGCAGATCCCATCAAAGTCCAATTCCACCGCTTGCTAGGGAGACTCCCCTCCAGAGCCTGTTTCCTGATGAAGAGGAGGAGGAGGAGGGAGGGGGAAGGGAGAGGAGAGCCCTGGGCACTGTGCCAGCCTGCGGGCTCCAGGCTGATTAACCAGACTGCCAGGTGCCGAAGCTGGGAGGGGGGTAGGGGTCCCAGGTTCAGTACGAGGACCCTGAGGGCAGAGTCGGCTCCCCAGGGATCCTGGCTCAGCAGTGAGTGCCAGGAGAAGAGGGGCTGCAGAAGCCAGGAACCAGCCTCACTCCTCAGCCTGAGGATTTCCCAGCTGCAGAAGCCCCCAGCCGGCCACCCCTGCAGCAGGAAGTGAGTAACCACCTCAGACCTACTGGCGGCGACAGCTCAGGGCTAAGGACAGAGTTAGGAAGCCAGGTCGACTGGCAGACCGAGGGCTCCTTCCCGCCAAACCTGCAGTGATGGATGATCTGCCAGCCCCAACAGGACCAGGCCCCCATCCACCTCCCAGGGCAGCAGGGAGGCGGGCGGAGGGACAGAAGAAGGCCTGGCCTCCCGTGCCTCGCCTTCGTCTCCCCCTCAAGCACTCTCCCAGCCCACCGCTGATGGTCTTTGCACCAGGAACAGCGAGGACTTCGCTCGCTCCTCGAATCTGAGGACGGCGTTGGGGGAAAGCCAAGTCGGACAGAAACTGTGGGGAAAACGCCCATATCAAGAGGTTAAATACAAACTTTCCCAGATGAGTTTGTTTTCTGCGGTGTTCCCACTGTTCTGGTAAGAAGGAAATACATGTGTACATACAAGCTATGAAACATGAGCTGTGTCATTTCGGTGATTTTGCATATGAGTTAAAGGCACTGGTATTTGCGTTGAGCAACATAAAGATGAATGGTAAAATGCATGCCAATGGTTTAAAATTTTAATTTTTCTTTGCTTAGAACAATATTAAATAGCCAGTAGCGTTACCATCGGGCAATGGGCAGCTGGGGAATGAGGGCTGGGCCTGTGCTGAGGATGAAGCCCCCAGCAGGCCTGCGTAGGAGGCCTCTGGGGGCCGGACAGAGGCAGGACAGAGAGGGCTGCACAGCAGCGGGGACGCGCTCTGTAGGGTTCCCAGGTGCGGGCGTTGGTACCAACCAGTCAGAACTATAGGCTTTGCACGTGTTTTGCTATGAATCAAAGGCAGACTTACCTTCCAGTCCTGCCTTCCAGTTTTCCAGGACTGGTCCATCTGGGGCGTGTAGCAGGTCAGCCCTTTGCCAGGCAGCTGCTGATTAATAGAGTAGAGAGGTTGTCTTTCCAGTCAGGACCACGGAGTTCTGGACAACAGCTCAGCCCACTCCTGGAGATTGATGGAAAATGGCCTTTCTGAGGGTTAGGTCTGAGGTCCTCAGTCTCACGCACAGACATTTGGAGAGAATGTTCCAGAACCCTGGAGAAGAGGGGCTGTCACTCGTAAACAAACATGTGCATACACACCTATAGCCTGCTTTTGTGCTGTTCTGTCTTGTTTGGTCTTTTCTTCACCCCAAGGAGGCTGCATTTGGGGGCTTTTTCCCGTAGACGGGGTTGTGTATTCATTCCGCCAGCAGGTGTGCACACGGTGCCTACTATGTGCTGGGCAATAAATAGCAGTGAGTAAGACAGGAGGCCCTGCCTCCTGGAGTTCATGTCCAATGGGGGCTGTGGTGGGAGATGGTCAGGCTGCTGAGTGCAGACAAGACACAAACCCTGACCAGACACATCAGGAAGGGCTCCTGAGTGGCCTCCTAAGAGAAGGGCAGGAGTTACCAAGTGAACGCAAAGGAAGGGGGCTCTCGGCAGAGATCACAGCATGTGCAAAGGTCCGGAGTCAAGTGCCATCCTGCCGAATTCGGGAGCCTTGGGTGGTTCCACACGGCTGAAGGGTAGGGGCTGTACGTGAGGCTGGAGAGGACAGAGGGCAGGAGGGTAGGTTCTTACCACACCACAGAAAGAAGCCCTGACTTAGTGGGAGGCCATCAGGGTTATGCAGGAATAACTTGATCCCCCTGAATGCAGCTGAGCTGGCTGAGGCAGGGAGTCCTGGCAGGGCTGAATGGTGAGGGATAATAAGTCAGTGGCTAAAGAGATTCTGCAGGAAGGGCTTAGCCAAATTTTCTGATAGCAAAAACGAAATACAAAAGACATGCTAATCCAGATAGTAATTAGTGTGGGTTGTTACTGAGTCCATAAAGAGCTCCTTTTGAAATGTTTCCCCACCCGGGCTCTGCCCCTAGGCAGGGGACTGGCCTCAGTAGTAGGCTCCTCCCAGGCATGAGTGTGTCTGATTCATTCACTTCTGCCTATCAATGCACAGCCAGCTATGTGGATGTCTGATAAATGAGTGGATGGGTGGGTGGGTAGACGGATGGATGCATGGATGGATGGATGCATGATGGATGGCTGGATGAATGGATGAGTGGATGGACAGATGGACGAATGGATGGATGGGTGGATGAATGAGTGGGCAAGCCGATGCGTGAGTGGGTAGATGAGTGAGTGGGTGGGTGGATAGATGAATGAATGGGTAGATAAAAGTGTATGTGAATGGAAGAGAAGGTAATTGTGTTATAAGATTTCAAGATTCTTTTGATAGCACAATACAATGACACTTGGATGGATGAAAAGCAGAACTTTCCATTACTTTAGTTCCAAAGGAGAGAAGGGTTCCAGGCAGGGCCGCACAGGGGCTGCACCCAGGGAGAGGTGAACAAGCTGGGGTTGTAGGGAGCAGCTTATGTATGGGAAGCTGGTTTCTCAGACTCCCTGCGGATTGGCTAATTTGAATAATTTTTCAAGTTCCAAGGTCTAGGGCCTGTCTACAGTGGTTGGGTACCTGGCCCTAAGGTGGTTAGGGCAGTTAAAGATCAGGGCCCAGAGTGTGAAAGCTTGATAAGAGAAGTGACTGGAGTGTGAACGTAGCTGCTCAAGAACTGACTGGCCTCCAGCCAGGACTTCAAAAGTGAGTTAAGATAGCTTTTTTTAAAAAAAACTATATTACAGTGGTGGATGGAGAAGTGTATAGATGGATGGATGCCTTTTGAAGCTCTGTCAGTCAACAGTATTTACAGAAGCATCAACATTAGATTCAGATCTTTGAGGATTCTCATCTCATGGACGTGGAACCCTAGAACGTCTGAGCTGGAAGGGACTTCACAAGGTCTCTGTCTGTTCTGATGGGTCTCAATATGCTTTGGATCATAGAAGACCCCTTCAGTAATCTGATGAAAGCTGTAGACCCTCTCCCCTGGAAAAAGCACATACACACAGTTCTGTATACCATTTAGAGGGCTCACCGACTCCGGGTAGCCTGTCCCCACTTGGGAAGTCAGAACCCTCCGGTGAAGGAGCCTTAGTGTGGTAGAACAGGCCAGTGTACAGAGGAGTCAGCTGAAACACCCAGGTCAAGGAAGGGACTTGACTCAAGTTCATGCAACCAGTTCACAGCCAAGTCAGGCCCAGATCTTGGGCCTCCCCATAAACCAGTCTGGGACTCAGTTCCCCCATCTCTATGATGACGGAATTGGACTCTATCACTGGTTTGTAGACTTGGTTCAGAGAAGTTACAAGGAAAGGGGAGACAGCGGGTGGAGTTCTGACCTTCCTGTCTTCCTCAATCCACCGGGCCCACTTTATCCATTCTCTTTCGAACAAAAGGCTTTAAGCATTTTAAAAAAAATGTTTGAAAGCCCCTGCACTTTCCAGCTTCAAAGCTTCGGGAGCGTTAAGTGCTGTGGATTGTCAGCAAGTCCCCAGAGCAAAGCCAAGAAAGCCAGTCAGGGTTGAAGGGGGAAACCATAGCCAAACAAATATCCCAAAGAAACGGCTGTGTCTCGGGGGGCACAAACACTTAACTGTCGCCAGAAAACAGGACAGGGAAAGGTGCCCATTCCCTAAAGATATTTCTGAGTTTCTGCCACCATCACCCCATGGGAGGCATACATGGTGTAAAAAAAAAAAAAAACAGAACACCCCCTGCCCAGCTGGCCTCCTTCTGTTTACATCTTCTGTGTAAACACCCACCCTTTACACCTAAACTCAGACAGAAAACAACCACAGAGGGAAAATAACGGTGGTCAATAAATGTTATATTGGACAAATTTATTCACATATGGAATGTGCCAGCTACCCACCTCATTGCCAGAAGGAAGAAAACTAGTATTCAGGGGTCACCTGCTTTGCATCCACTATTCACATCCATTGTGTCGTTTAATTGAGGAAGGGGATAGTATAGTGGCTAAGAACACTGCCCTTGGAGCCAGACTGTCTGGGTTCCTGTGAGGATTAGCCAAGTTAATGCATTTATGTGCTTAGGAAAGTGCCTGACAGAGTAAAAGTTACATCTGTGTCAGGCACTGTTGTCAATCGTCACCACACCCCCTCTGAGATTTATCACAATCAGCTCCTTTTCACGGCTCAGAGAGGTTGAGCAATTTGCCAAGCCATTAGCCAGGAAAGCGACAGCTCTGGGACTGAAATCCAGGACTGGCTGACTTGCAGCCGAGGACACGACACAACCACCACTCCAAGGCTCTAGTGGGCAGCCGCCGGTCAACACAATAGAACATTCCTTGGGCTAACCTGGAAATCTTCCATGTGGAGCGCTGAGCTCTCAAGGCTCAGAGGGCAGATGGAGCCCTGAGCAGCTGCAGCCATCCCTCCTGGACTCTGCAGCCCTGGGTTCTAGAAACTGCAGCCAGCCTGGCTCAGCGCTGGGCTGGAGCGCAGGGCTAGGTGGAGGTGAGGGAGGAGGTGCCCAGGGGGGCGATGACATCACCGCCCAGCCCTTGAAAGATGAGCTGTTCCCTCTGCCACTCCAGCTCAGCTCTGTCCCGGCGGCTCCTCCGAGGGGTGGGGACAGCAGGCAGCCCCGCTGGACCGGACGGAGGGAAGGACAGAGGTCCCTACGCGGCTTGCTCCGGACAAGGTGGGTGCCGGGAAGGGGCTGGTCCAGCCGCCTCACTTTTGCCGGGAGGACAGGAGGTCCCAGCGCCGAGGGAGGGCGGGCAGATGGGTGTCACAGGGGCTGATTCCCAGGCTGGAGGAGAAGTTTCCCTCAGGTCCTGGGGAGTTGGGGAAAGTTCTCTTCCTTCCTCCATCCTGACAAGTGACCAGAAAGGCTTCCAACAGGAGGAGTTGTCCTGTTAGTTTGTTGTAGGTTTGTCTTCTTCCTGAATTGAGGCGACAGATGGGCATGTGTGTATTTGTGTGAGCGATTTAGTGATCTGCTTTTTACAGACTCTGGGTAGACGCCCTGGACTAAAGCAGCAAGGAGCGAGCAGGGGTGGGCGTGGGGTTTAGACGCCGGAATCTGGCTTTTCAGTCGTGGCTGTGCCACTCATCAGCCCTATGTGACCCTGGACAAGTTACTTAACCTCTCTGAGCCTTAGTTTGTCTGCAAAGTCCTCTGCTCGCCTGCTCCCTGTGGTGGCAGGGGTTAAATCAGACCACATATGGGAGGGGAGTTGTAAATGTCCGCTCAGGCTTCTTGTCCCTCCTGTGCCAGTCCTGGCTGTCCAGGGCAGAGGGATAAAACGGTGCAGTGATTCAGAGCGTGGGCTTTGTATCCAGCCATGGGTTGCAATCCCAGCTCTGCTCTCATCCCCTGGGTGACATTTTTGAGCAAATTATTTTTTCCCTGTTTCCTGAGCCATATATATATATAAAGATGACCTGGCAGGGTGGTTGCAAAGATACAAATGGGTTCACGCCTGTGAAGCACCATGTATGCAGTTGGTGCTCAATAAATAGTAGTCATTATTAGAGCTGCCAAGGGCAGGTAGTTTCACAAGCCTGGTCGGGGGCCGGAGGGGGAGGCCATGGCTTTGCTCTCCGGGACAGGTTAGGATGCGCCTCCCTGAGTCACAGGTTGCCTGTGGCTCCTGCCAGCACACAGGAAGTGGGAGCTCTGGCCCAGGTGTGGACAATGGAGGCCCCTGGGCCAACCCACCTCTTATTCCTTCTCTGAGCGAGAGAACGGCTTGGGTGGCTGGGGGCAGGGTAAGTGATCCTGGCGGACACTGCCCACCCCCCTTCTCTGGAGGAAAACTGTTCTGCGTCCATCTGGGTCCTGGCAGCAGCGGGGGTGATGGGGACATTCCGAAACCAGGAACCCCACAAGGTTGAAGTAAGAATTTGCTGTTTTTCCCCTGCTTGGGGTGGGAGTCAGGTGGGGGGTGGGGAACAGCCAGGAGAAGGGGTTTTGGAATACATTGAAAACAAGAATGTGCTGGCCCCACAGGCAGGACCCCAGGGTCTCATCCCAGCTCTGCCCTGAATTCACAAAACCCCTGCAACTGTGTGCTCCAAGCCCCTTGTGGTACAGATGAGGAAACTGAGATTCAGAGCAGGGATGGAACCTCAGCAGAGCGATTTGCTCAGCGTCCAGGGAAGTGCCTCAACCTCTGTGGGACTCAGGCCCCATCACTTGTAAATACAGGAGGATGTGAATGATTGACCGAGCCTGGATGGTGAGACTAAAGACTTGGGATTAGACAACATTCAGGAGATGCTGGCCTAAGGCACCAAGCAGGGGAAACAGCTGTGCCACGTGGTCTCTACTAATACGGTGACTTCGTCCAGATTAAAAGTTCAGAGGGGTCCAAGGGTAACAACGCTAAGGGCTGCCCCTCTCACCTAGTGGTCAGGGAGGAGCCCACCCGGGGCAGGGGAGAGTGCCCTGCAGATCCACCAGGGGACTCTAGTTTTCAAAATGAAAGCAGGGGTCTTGTCTGTCCCTTCATGGCTGCCTCCTCTGCCGTGAGAACAGTGCCCAGCATAATGGGGGCACTGGTCAGTGTTTGCTGAATGACTGAATGGTTGGATGGATGGATGGATGGATGGACGAATAGTGGCCACATAGCAGGTACTAAAGGCACACAGAGCATATTACTAAGTGAAAGAAGTCAAGCTGAGAAGGCTGCATACTGTATGATTCCAATTATGTGACATTCAGGAAAAGACAAAACTATGGCGACAGTAAAATCATCAGTGGTTGCCAGGGGTTGTAGGGGAGGGGAGGTTGAATAGGCAGAGTACAGAGGATTTTTAGGGCAGTGAAACGACTCTATAGGACACTATAATCGTGGATACACATCATTATGCATTTGTGCAAACCCACAGAACATGCAACACCAACAGTGAGCCCTCATGTACACTGTGGACTTGGGTGTCCATGAAGGCTCGTTGACTGTAATAAATAAACCACTCTGATGTGGGATGTTGGTAGTGGAGGAGATTGTGCGTGTGTGAGGGCAAGAGGGATGGGGAAATCTCTGTACTTTCCACTCAATTTTTCTGTGAACCTAAAACTGCGCTATAAAACAAAGTCTATTAAAAAAAAAAAAAGCCACACAGAGCAGATCAGAAGGCACGTGAGGGCCGTGAGTCAAATGATCAGAACTTACTAAGACTTGACAGTCTGAGTGCATCACTTCCAACGCCCCCCCCTCCCAGTCCAGGAACACCCTGACCCCTGAGCGTCTGTCTCAGTGCACACACTTCTGGGGAGGGAGAGCTCACTACTTTACAAGGCCAGCTGCTCCATTTGGGGAGAGTACTATTGTTCAAAAGACCCTCCTTAGAAAATATTTGCAAATCATATATGTGACAAGGGGTTAATCTCCATAATATATAAAGAAATCACACAACTGAACAACAAACAACCCAATCAAAAATGGGCAGAGGAAATGAACAGACACTTCTCCAAAGAAGATACACAGATGGCCAATAGGTACATGAAAAGATGCTCAACATCACTAATCATCAGGGAAATGCAAATCAAAACTACACTAAGATATCACCTTACACCTGTTAGAATGGCTATAATCACCAAGACAAAAAATAACAAATGTTGGAGAGGTTGTGGAGAAACGGGAACCTTCATTCACTGCTGGTGGGAATGCAAACTGGTGCAGTTTCTATGGAAAACAGTACGGAGATTCCTCAAAAAATGAAAAATAGAAATACCTTATGACCCAGCTATCCCACTCTTGGGTATTTATCCAAAGAACTTGAAATCAACAATCCAAAGAGGCTTATGCACCCTTACATTAACCGCAGCATTATTCACTATAGCCAAGACATGGAAGCAACCCAAGTGTCCCTCGACTGATGAATGGATAAAGAAGATGTGGTATATATCTGCAATGGAATAATACTCAGCATAAAAAAAGACAAAATCATCCCATTTGCAACAACATGGATTGGCCTGGAGGGTATTATGTTAAGTGAAATAAGCCAGACAGAGAAAGACATATGACTTCACTCATATGTGGAAGATAAACTAACACATAGACAGAGAGAACAGTTTGGTGGTTACCAGGGTGAAGGGAGTTGGGGGGTGGGCACAAGGGGTGAAAGGGTGCATTTATATGGTGACCGACAAACAATAATGTACAACTGGAATCTCACAGTGTTATAAACTATTACGACATCAATAAAAAAAAAAAAGTCCCTCCTTAGACTGAAGCTAAAGCCCCCTCCCCCTGAGCAACGGTCCACTTTCTATTTCTTGGGGTTGGACTGTATAATTCTAGTCCTTATTGATCCTCTCTGAGCTAAACGTCCACAGCCCCTTAATCAAAACACGCTTTCCAGAACAAACGCAACAAGTCAGATATTTGTTTGACTCTGTCATCCAAGTGGGATCTGTAGGGTTCAGGAGGCTAGAAAAATGTGAACCCCGCCCTCCCCCAAAATCATCACAGTACAAAGCAGGGTGGAACAAACACAAGCTCTGCGTTCAAATCCCAACTCTTTACTGGCTAGGGAAGCTCTCTGAGCCTCAGTTTTCTCGACTGTACAATGGGGATAATTATTCCTGTGTCTGAGGACCTTGGTGAGGTTTAACTTAGATGGTGTTGGTGCGGTGCAAGCAGATGCCAAGTTCACCGCAGATGCCCACCTAGTGGAGAGACAGCCTACAGGGACAGCAGTAAGGGCCTGGGACTATCAGAGGTGTTGTCTTTGCCCTGCAGTGGGGTTACCGTGGCTTGGGGATTCCCAGGGAAAAGGACACCCACACGTGACCTGGGAACATGAGCATGGTGGGCGGCGACAGCAGGAGCCCTGTCCCACTTCCCCTTGGGGCTCAGACTTCGGGTTCCCCCACCCCCAGCCCCAACTCCTCTGGGCCTCCCTGATCTCTGCGGCCAGTGGAGCCCCGCGAGGTGGGACGCAGAGAACTGGCTTCCAGACCCGGATCCAATCTCACTAGCTGGCTGAGCAACTGCAGGCAAGTCACTTCGCTTCTCTGAGCCTCACGGGTCCGCATCTGAAAATCAGCAGTGCCGCACCGGATGTCTCGTGAGGTGGTGTAGACTGTATAGTGCCGGGCACCAGCGCAGCCCCGTGGTTTCTGTGGTTGCTATTGTGTTGATTTGTACCCATGACGCCACGTCTCCTCCTGTTTCCTGCGGGTTCCCCGAGCAGCCTGACCAGTGCCGATGTGGCGGGGGTGGGGGGGAAGACCAGCCATTTACAGACTGTTGTGCATGAGAGTCTCCTGAGGGTGGGTCCCCCACACAGAGGCCAGGCCTCCCCTGGGACTCTGACTGGGACGACTGGGTGCCTGAGGACTTGCCAGCATCTCCAGGATTTAGAAGCAAGTGGGCCTCCGTCCACACTTTGAGACAAACTGCCTTAGCAAAGGGCTTTCTGAGGGGGGCAAACTTGTCCCTGTCCTGAACCCCAAAGCCACCCTCCCCAGACCTCTCCTCTCAGCCCCCAAATCCTGGCTCCCAGGGCTCCATCACTGCCCACTCCCACCTCGTCTCAGGAACAGACAGAGGCGCCCTCCCTGAGAACTAGGGGCCGCAGACAGCCCCCAGCCCAGCTCTCCTGGAGGTGGGTTTGGGCCTGAAAGTTCTGGGAAGCATCATGCCGTGTGCCCCCACCCATCACCCTACTGGATCCCCTCTGGGAAAAGACTGAACCCAGCCCAGCACGTGGCACCTACTGTGCCCTTAGAATATGCCTGCAAGGGAGACGCCCTGACCTGGGGGGGTCTCTGGGGTCCTTCCGGAGCCTCTGCCATTGCACCTTCTCAGCATGGGCACTGTCACCCAGGAAGCCCGGGGGTGGGAGGAATGTCACCTCTTGGCTACAGTTTGCACACATTCCCCCCTCTCTGGAGCCCACTTTGCCTGTTAGTAAAGTGAGGGGTGGCGCAGGGACCTCTGGGTCCCTTCTGACCAGAAACGTCCAGAAATGAATGGTTAGAACACGAGAACGTCACGGGGGAGGTGAAAAGCCGGACCAGGTGGGGAAAGGGTGTGGACACCTGGTAGAGGTATGCCCACACAGGGACAGACAAGGGGGTCCGCACACAGCATCTGTGGCAGCTAAAGCCACGGAAAACAGGGGACTCGTTAAATGAATTGCGGCTCATGGGGCGACAGAATCCCCTGTCAGTGACACCTCTTCCCCTCCCTCTTCCCTCCTCCCCTCTCCCTCCTTTTCCTACTTCTGCTTTTCCTCCTCCTCCTCCTCCTCCTGCTTCTTCCTCAGAAGCCTACTGCAGGGAAGCTGGGGGAGCCTGAGCCCCCGCCTGGGCACCTCCACGCTGGGGCGGAATCCTGAAGCCCCCGCTGGGTGCCAACTCACCTCACTGGGACGCCTTGCCCGCCCCAGGCAGGCGACACATCTGTTTATCGTGAGGATAAATATCAGCCGTGGGGACTTTCCTCACAAAGGCCTGGGAATTTCTTCCGAGAGTCTGTTTGGACCGCGGTAATGTGGCTGAGGGGGTGGAGGTGGGGCCCCTGGGGCGGTCACCGCACAGGACAATCCCTGGATTTGGGGGAGAGAGGAGGCGACAGTTACTCCTGGGGCAGGAAAGAGAGCCGAGGGCTAATGAGATCCTGAGCGCCAGGGCGAACCCACCGGGTTCTCGCCACACGCCAGCCCATCGGGCCCAGGCTCGGAGTGGGGGCCCCTCGCTTAAAGTCACACTGTTAGTAAATGGCAGAGCTGCGATCTGAACACCACCAGTGTGACTCTATCATCCAGGCTCTTTCCTTACGCAGCAGGTTTGCCTCACAGGCCAGAGCTGGCGGGACTTCGGGTGGCCTAAGAGGGTGGCCAGGCAAAGCAGCCAGACAAAGCGGAGGTGGAGGGGCCAGGCACAGCGGTAGGCAAAGCACAAAGGAAGAAAAATCAGGCTGGCTGCAGGTTTTCTGCAGCAGCAAATACATCAAACCCAAACAGAGGAGCATCTCCAGACTTAGGAGAGAACAGGTTGCGACATCAAGTGGTCCTTCATGAGTGAAGGCAGCAGATGTGCTCAGATGTGAAAGGGCTCACAAAGCACACCATCCCGGCATCCTTCATGAAAAAAAATCACTCAAAGACATAACCCAGGTGATAGAGGCATGAATCAAAATCAAGAACAGAGGCTGGGGAAGGCTTTACTCTGTCGTTTTCCTTTGTTTCATTGGGACCCCAGATTCAGGAAATCAGTCTGAACCTTGTGACAACAAGTGGCTTTTGCAGCCCAGCAGGAAATCCCATCTTCCCAGAGCTTCCCTCCCAGCAAATCATCTGGGCGCTGTTCCCTGGGTTGTGAGAAGCCCACGGAATCCACCTGCTCAGGACTGGTGGTTGGGTAAAACGGGAAATCATTGAAGAAACAGCTCATAAATACTTTAAACATTTCATTTTAAACGAAAACATGATTGCACATTTATTTACCAATTTCCGTGTAAGCAAGTCCTTTCCTTTGAGTGTGAGTTGGCTGATTATCTTTCTTACATAAGCTAACCCCATAATTCATTCTCGATTTTTAAACAAATAGGAGAAAACATTTGGCTTATTTAAGTATTTTCATTACGAAAGTAATATATATTCTTCAGAGAAAAACTGGAGGCTACTACAAAGAATTAAAAAAACACAAAAGCAGCCCAGGATCGCAGGCTCACAGGCAACCACCATCAGTAATAATTTGGTATTTTGCCTTCTGGATTTTTTCCTATCGTGTTGTATATACAATTCAGTGCCTGGCTTTTTTTCCCCCACTTGACATGATATCAGAAGTATTCTGTCTTTTTTGGTGAACTCTTTGGAGCATCATTTTTTACATATTTAACCAGTTCCCTGTCCTAAACACTTCAGTTTTTCTTATTTTCCTTTTCTAAGTGATGACGAACATCTCCATGCACGAGGCTTATCCTGTTCTTTTGACTATTTTCAGAAATACCAAGCAAAAGGAAAGGGCATTTTTTAGGTTCCTGATTTGCTTTGCTGAAAATTCAATCCAAAAATTGAATTTTCTGCAGACAAGTATGGGAGCTACTCAGCCCTCTCCTGCTTGACCCTAATCAGAGAAAACATCCAAGCTGCCATCTGCCTGTCCCCCTCAGTCTGTGACTGGCCCAAGAGACACCTACAGACCAGATTGTTTTCATGTTGTCTTGGCTCGGGGGGTTCCTGCAGGAATCGGAGACAGGGGAGCTGACATCTGATCAGAGGCAAACTCCTACTAACAGTAATCTCTGATATTGATTGAGCGCCTACTGATAACCAATCCCATTTCACCTATAAGAAAACTGAGGCCCAGAGAGGTTAAGGGACCCGGCGGTAAGCAGAGACACAGAACTGTGACCCTCACTTCCCCTGTGGCAGGCTTTGGAGCAGAGTGTGGGGGAGGGCAAGTAGCTTGGCCAGGGCCTCTGCCTGGCACAGATTCACACTGGGCCGGGCGGGGCATCTCAGAGGCTTTTGTTTCTGGTCCCCAAACTGTGAAATACAAGGGAACTAGGCAAGGTCCTTCATGTCAGAAATTCTCCTCAATCCCAACTCAGGAAGCAGGAATTTTCCACCTTCTTTAACACCAGAAATGATAAACCCTGGGGCCCTGCACCCCTAGGCAGGGTCTGTGAAGGCCTCGGAGCCCTGGGCCGGGTCACAAGACCCCTTGGGCCAGCTGAGCTGCAAACCACGGACCCTCTGCAGGGTGACGTAATAGAAATAATGGCGCTCTTCTCTTCGCCCCCTCGTCTCTGTCGCCACCCATGAGAAGGCAGCCTGGTGGGGTAAACTAAGTGCAGACTTTGGGTGGTCTGAGACCAAACACTGCATTTCATAGTTCGGTGTCCTTCTGGAGGTTGGTGACCTCTCTAAAGTTCATTTTTCACTGTGACATCTGATGGGGTCACACCCAGTATAACCATCTTACAGTGTTGCTTGGAGAATTAAGGGAGATCAGGTCTGTGAGTCTCCTGACACACAGTCAGCATCTCTAGTACCTTTGAATCATACAAATGTAATATGTGTGTCTTGATCCAGAATGGCCTAGGGGTGAAGGCAGCCATGGTGTTGGATGGGGCAGCCATATATAGTCCTAGTGCTTAAATTCGTAGAATTTTAAGAATCTTGGTCCAAATATACCAAAAACATTGCCCCAACTTTACTTGAATGCCTCCAGTGACAGGGAACTTACTACCGCAAAGAGCAATGCAATTCAGCAAACATTCAGTAATCAGCTGCGTTGCACTAGGACAGGGGATTCAGAGAAGCAAAGACTCTGTCCTACGTTCGAGGGGCTGACAATGTGGCAGTCAGGATGGGTGTAAAGAAAAAGAAAAGCGCACACTTGTGTGTGTGTCTGCATGTGTGTACGTATGCATGCACGTGCAAACAGCAAGCACTGGAATATGTATTAATAGAAAGTCGCTACAATGGTGAGACCCACCCTGGCACCAGAACCGACAGATTTAGAGAGGTGCCAATCACAGACTGTCAGAGCTGGAAGGACCTTACAAAATAATCTGTGTCATCACCTCTCTCCTTGCCCTACAGATGGAAACTGAGGGAGAAACCCGGAGAGGCAAAGCCACCTGCTCCAAGGCACGTACTGAGTCAGTGGCCCGGGGTGGGTCTAGTAATAATAATAACAGCAACAATAACAACTCTGATGGCAGCTGCCGGGGGTGGATGCCGGCTCCGTGCCAGCCCCGGGCTAGGCGTCTGATGCACTAGCTCATTTCACCCTCATGACACCCCCGAGGGGGCACGCTGTTACTATCCCCGCCTTGCAGGTGAGGAAGTGGAGGTTCAGGGGGAAGTGAGGAGCTGGGGTCAAGTCAGGTCTACTTGTCACCTCCCAGCCCTCCCGGCAGCCCCGGTCCCACACTGGCACTTGGCCTCCAGGGCACCGCTCCAGGAGCCCCATGGAGGGACAGATCGTGGCAGCGAGGAGCCCCCGGGGTCTGAGGAGGCAGCCCCTTAGCTGTCAGGAGATGGGAGTCAGGCAGGGGTTCATGAGCCCTTCCTGAGCCCCAACCTCCAGGCCCCTCCAGCGGGGTCTGCTTTATACACTTGACCATGATCAACTTGGCTCTTTCTTGGTTCTTTTCCTCTCTCTGGTGGCTTTGTGAGTGGTCACCCAGGTCCCCACTTATGAGACTGTGACCTTGGAAAAATCACTTCGCTGAGCCTCAGGTCCCTCATCTGTGAAATAGGCATAACAGGCCCCTCTCAGGATAGCCATGAGGATCAGAGAGGGAACGAGGTGCAGACCTCCCTAGCATAAACTGTAAAGCGCAGTGCCCATTGCCGCTAAGTAATTGGCACCGTGGGGTGGTGGCAAGTGCAGAGGAGTGGGGCCGGGACGTTCGTGCACAACTTGGGGCAGGTCACCTCCCTCTCAGAGCTTTAGTTTCCTCACCTGTTTAGTGAAGGTTGGACTAAAAAATCTCTAAATGGCAAGATTCTTCCAGCTCGAAAATTCTACGGCTCTGACACCTCTTGTGGTACTTGGCGGTTTACAAAGCATTTCTGCGTTTGAGACCCCTGAGTCCGAATCCTACGCCATCCGCCCACTTAATAGCCGATAACCTTGTCCAAGGCACTTTACCTAAACGTTGACAAGCGACTGGCTGGAATCTGAGCCTGTTTCACTGTTTATTGAAATGAGAACAATGCTGTGAGCCCCCGCTTCTCACAGGACCCCGGGAGGCCCAAGGACTGCGAGCACTTTGCACAGTGTCCCAGGCCTGGCTCGCTGCTGAATTTTGCTGAAGCTCAGCTTCCTCATCTGTAAAATGGGGCTATCAGCGCCTGCCTAGAGTTGTTGTGAGGATTAAATGAGTTGATATTTGTTACGTGCTCAGAGCAGAGCTGGCATATGGCAGACGATATACGCATTTGCTGTCAACATCATCCTCATCATTATTATTCATGCTTTCAGCAAATATTTCCTGAGCACCTGCCATGAGCCGGGCCCAGTGCTAGGAGGAGGGGATACAGTGGAGGGAAGACGGAGCCATTTTGTGCGGTCACAGTGCTCTCAACCTGGCGGGGAGAGACAGCTAAATGAGGTGTTTACATAAAGTATGCTGAGAGCCATTAATAAAGGGAGCACAGGGGCTGGAGCCCTTTCTGGAGACATGACCCAGCAGGGCCCAGGAAGACCTCCTGGAGGAGGTGACATTAAGCTGGATCTGAAGGATGAACAGCAGTCGGAAGGGCTCCTGTCCTATGTAGAGGGGGGAGTGGGCAGGGAGGCAGGAAGGTGGTCCCGCGGCTGTGGTGTGCTGGGGCCTGGGGAGCCTAGAGACAATTGTTACACTGTCAGGAATTTTGTGGGCTCATTGACATGTCATGTTGGACTTGAAATCAGCCATGGTGGGAATATGAACACCACGGAAATCTGCAAAGGCTACAAATTAGAGCTTTTTTTCCCCAGAGAGCCAGTTGTTAACATTTGCCAGCACACCACTGCCTCTGTCTCCTCTCAATTGCCCAAAGAAGCCCACCCTCATCCAGGGGCCCCTGAGGGCAAAGGGCAGGGCAGCAGGGGCCAAAAGACCCAGTCCCACTCTTCCTTCTGGGAGCAGTGGTCCCCAGCAGTGGAGGGGACCCCGCGAGTATTTATCGCAAAACTGTTTACCAGGAGTCTACCCCACACCAGGGGCTTGTCGGTGAGTCTCATGAATTTGTCCCTCGAGCACAAGTTTCCACACCAGGACAGACAGACCCCAGACTGTTGTAAATCGGCAAAAAAAAAAAAGGCAGAAATGGAAGGAAACTGACGGATCTTTGCTTCCAGAGCAGCAGAGGCTTGGGAATAAGAGAAACTATTAAGGTCTTTCTGTCCGCCTTCTGAGGAGTTGGGGGACCACCTGAGATCCTGCAGGTGGAGGTACCAACATGGGACCCAGAGTGCCACCCTCCTCTGCTCTGCCTTCCCTCTGCCCCCCCATCTCCACCTCCTCGTGCCCCCCCCTCCTGCCTCTCCCCCTTCTGCATCTCCCCCTCCTCCATTTTCCTCTCCCTCCATCTCCCCCTCCCAGCACCTCCCCCATCTCCTCCTCCTCGCACCTCCCCCTCCTACCTCCCTGCTCCTGTCTCTCCCCCTCCTGCCTCTCCCCCTCCCTCCATTTTCCTCTCCCTCCATTTCCCGCTCCCTGTACCTCCCCCTCCCCGCACCTCCCCCTTCTACCTCTGCCTCTCCTGTGACTCCCCCTCCTGCCTCTCCCCCTCCCTCCATCTCAGGCACCATCATCTCCCCCGCCTGGCTGCCTCAGCCCCCAGGCTCCCTGCCTCCAGATTTAGTTTAGGGGACTCCCTCAACCCAGCCAGAGGGATGGCACCAGTCGTACCCAACAACATCACGCTTCGGCTGTGTCAGGCGTGCTAGTGAAGAAGCCAAGAAGATGAGGTCTCCACACGAAAGCTGTACAGTTGAGATCACCTGGTGTGTGTGGGCAGGATGGAGGCTCCCCCAGGAAGCCTCTCGTGTACCCTACACTTGGGCATACTCCCCACCTCCTGGGAGATACCTGAAGGCAGGTGCCAGCTCTCATTTACCACTATAGTCACACTATAGAGACAATACAGTGAGGTTCCAGTGTTCAAATCCCAGCTCCACCAGTTACTAGCTGTGTGACTCTAGATGAGTTACTTCACCTCCCAATGCCTCTGTTTTCTCATCTATAAAGTGGGGATAGTAACAGTACCTCCGTCTAAGATGGTTGTGGATCACATGAATTAATTCACGGAAAGCACTGCAATACTGCTTGGCCATCATAGTAAGCCCTCAAAAACAGAAGCTATTGTTATGTCCTGGTAGCTGACACACAGTAGGCACTCATAAACCAGTTGAATGAGTGAAGTGTAAACACTGATTATTGATTACACGTTGAAATGATATTTTAGATACACTAGGTGAAAAACATTATTAAAATTAATTTAACCTATTTCTTTTTCCTTTATTTAAAATGTGGCTACTAGAAAATGTAAAATTCCTTCCCGGCTTATATTATATTTCTATTGGACAGCACTGCTCTAAGCTGTGGGGAAAGTACAGAACAACCAACCAGGATTCATTAACAAGTAAATTGTAAGGAAGAAAAGGCAGAGTGAGAGATGTCAGGAAAATCTCTAGGTGGAAAGAAACTTAAGAGACATACCAACCAACTCGATGTGTAAAGTTGGATTCTGATTCATGAAAATAACTAAGGAAAAAAACAGTATGAAATGTACGAGACCATTGGAAATTGGAACACTGTCTGGATAGTCAATGCTGGTCATGAGTGATTGTTAATTTCCTGTAGGTGTGAAAGTGGGTGTGTGGTTACTCTTTTTGAAAAAAGAGTCCTTATCTTTTAGAGAGGCACCCTGAAATATTTACAGATTGAATGTTAGGTGTGTGAGGTTTGTGTCAAATCATACAGGCAGGGTGGGGCAGGTTTTGTTATGGAAAAAACAAGATTGACCACGAGCTGGCAAATATCAGAGCTGAGAGTTTCCTGATGCTAGCCTGTCTGCTTGTGTACACATTCAAAACTTCCCCTAAGAATAAGCTAAAAAACAAAGAAAGAAAGAAAACCTGGCTTTTTTGGCCTGGTTCATATCCCAGCTCCACCTGCTAGCTGTGCCTCAGTTTGCTCATCTATCTGTACAATAGGGATGACACCACTGGTGCCTACACTGCAGAGGATTATCTGTAATGTGCTTAGAAATGCACAAACAAAATAAACTTATTTCGCAGGCCCTTTTCACATTGTCACCAGTCTTCACAATACCCTCTTCAGGGGAGATTTATCCCCATTTTACCAAAAGGCTAAGTCGCCTGCCCCCGCTCATCCAGCCAGACAAAACCAAGACACGTCCCAGGTTCGCCTGGTCCCCGAGTCCAGGATGATGTGAACACTTGTGCTGGGAACACAGGGTCAACTTTTCCCGACCTCCGTGCTTCTCCAGTCTTGGCAGATTCGAGGTCCATTCCTCTGCAGATCAGCTCTAAGGAACGCGCTCCCCTCCCATTCCTGTCTGAAAAGATATAATATTGGCAGAACCCAGCGCTCTGGAATTCTGAAGCCTGGCTCCCTGGATTCCAAGGGGCTCCACCTCCCGCCGTGGAATTGGGCAGAGGGCGGTGGTCACGTGGCTGTGGCAAGGCTTTGACGTGACTGTGGCCTTGACTTGGGCAGGACTGTGAGGGCAGTGCCAGAACCTGGGATGCTTGGAGGCTTCAGGGAGCCGGGCAGGGAGGCAGGGAGACACCTCTGCTGTGAGGAGATGAGCCCCTGAAAACGCAGTGTGCTGATCCCATTGCCTCTGCTGGCATGCTTCTCAGAATGGGGAGCTTACTGCTGCCCATGGCACCTCATTTCCTCTTTAGGGACATGGTTGTGCAAAGGTTTCCAGAATCATCTCTTGCAATGCCTCACTCTCCCAATGCGGCAATGAAGGCCCAGAGACATCAAGGCATTTATCCAAGGCCATACCTAGTACTCAGTGACAGAGGCAGGACTAGAACCCAGGGCTCTGACCCCCGGACAATACTCCTTCCACTTCTTTGCTATAGAGTCTGAGACAATGGAAGGATGTCTGCTGGCTGAGAGGTCAGGGAAAGCTTCTTAGAGGAGATGACATTTGAGATGGTCCTTGAAGGATGGCACTAGGATGTGGCTTGAGGTCTGAATTCTTTTTTGTCCTGCCCACCATGTCTCTGCTCTTCCACGCTAATCCCACACTGAGGATGGAAAACAAATGGAATAGAAGTTTGTTGAATGAATGAATGAATGAATAAAATGGGAAGGAAGGCCTCTCCTGGAGGTGAAAGGACCATGATATAGGTCCCTTCAGAGCCAAACGCATGTAGTGGGGGACCTTTAGACCCCAGATGTCACCGTGTGCAGGAAGGGACCAACTCCACCTGCCCCAAATTCGGTGTCCCCGCTGCTCCTCTTGCATGTGCCTTGCGCGGGACCCAAGCCACTTCGTGCCACTAAGGATTGTTTCTTCTCTGCGGCTGGCTCCAAGTCTCCGTTTACTGTGTCTTCCTCCTCCTTGTTTTGTAAACTGGGCTGGTTGGGAAGACAGGTCACGGCACATGCCTGCATGTGGGGGAGGACTCTGGCCTGCGCTCTCTCTTCCCACCCTAGTGGGGCCAGTGCCACCCCTGGGCCACCAGGGACCTTCAGGGAGCTGGAGAGTCTGCGGGAGAAACGAGCATCCTCGGCACACCAAACCTGAGCTGTTTCCGAGGAATTGCTTTTTCTGGAAGACACGCTCCCTCCAGACCGGCAGCCTTCCTTTCTTCCGTGGTTTTTAGTTTTGCTTTCTTGCAAGGATTTCTGTTTCCTCTCATTGTAAATGATTTACATGCCCATGACAGGAACCCTGGAACATACAGGAAAGAGGACATCTTTATAATCACGCAAAGGCAGCTGCTCCTCAGGCTTTGGCATGTGCCCCCACACACACACCTTTGCATAGGCTGGGGGTATGGGGTTTGGGTTTTTAAACAGTTTCACACTTAGTAGCACACAGCTCTGTCTTCCACACAGGATGAGGGCAGACATGGGATGATAAAAAGGAGCCAGGGCCCTGGGTACCAGGATTCTAGGACCTGGGTTCAAGGTTGAGCTCTGCCACTAACTGGCTGTGCATCCTGGGAGAATGCCTGCCATCTCTGGGCCTTTGTGTCCACTTCTGTAACATGGGAAGGTCTGGTGTAATAGTGTCCAACGCCCTTCCCACCCTAATACTCCAGGATCCTGTCAGGTTTGCCCAGAAAGAGTTTCCAGGGGTGGAAGGAAGAAGGAAGGGGGGCTATGCCTGGTACAAGAATCCCGTGCTCCAATTAAGGCAGTCCCTTAAGCAATGTTCCCCAAGGACCCCAGAGCTGTGAGTGCCTCCAGACCCCTGGTCACCTCTGGCCAGGGCCAGACCCCTAAGAGGCCACTCCAGCAGGAGACGGGTGTGGACTTGCTCTTCTCACAGGCTGGTATTTATTTGCTGTGTGGCTTTAAACATCACATCACCCCTCTGGGCCTCAGTTTCCCCCTCTGTAAGAGAGAGGGTGGGGCTAGGCTGGATATTTTCTTTTTAAGCAGCAGAACTCTTTCCGCCAATAAAATTGTTTGCTGAAGCTTGCTGTAGAGCAGCGAGAAGAGGAAACCCTGACATATACAGAGCATTAAAATGGTGTCAAGCGTTGTTCTAAGCGCTTCCCATCCATTGACTTCTCATCCTCACAGCAACCCCACAAAGTGGGTGCTACTAGCATCCCCATTTGACAGATGAAGAAACCGAGGGCCTGAGGGGTTCTGCTGCTGGTCCAAGGTTATACACAACTACTAAGGGTTGGAGCTGAGATTCTGACCTACTCAGATCTCAGTCATGAAACTCCAGGTCCCTTGTCATTCCAACTCCTTGGGGACGTCTCCAGACACCCAGCCCACACTCTTCCACATTCATGCACATGTGCACACGCACGCACACGCGCACACACACACACACACACAGTGTGGCTGTTCCTCGGCAGCCTGCCTGTCAAGCTCCATTCAAGCCCCAAATCAAAGGCGGCTGGCGAGACTGAGAGACTAGGAGGTTTCCTGCCCCAGAAAACCCACATCACCAAAAAGCGTCCCAGTGCCCGAGGCCGCGGGGCTGCCCATTTCCCAGTCCTGTGCTGACCCGGCAGCCGCCCCCATGCAGCCAGCAGAGCCCTGGTCTGAGCTGCCCCCTGCAGAGCTTCTTCCCTTGAGGGATGAAGTCACAGCACCCCCTCCAGGCCGGGGACAGCCAGGCCTGCAAGCCACTTAATCCCTCAGCTATCCCGCGGGGGTGCCCTGCTCCAGAAACTTCACTGGGAGGGGAACAGTCTGGTGCAAGAGAAAGGACTTGGGATCTGGACTGGGGCAGACCTGGGTTTGAATCCTGGCCCTGCCTCCGGCTAGCTGTGTGAGCCTGCACCATCTCAGGCTACTTTGCTCAGCCTCCGCCTTCTTATCTGGAACACGGGAATAATGATGCATCAAACACACAGTGTGGTCTTGAGGATGTAACAGGTGGGGCACACAGGAAGTTCTTCCATTTCTGTTTGCTTCTACCCGGCAAGTGTGTCTGCTGGGGAGAAAAAGAGAAATAAGGATCACCCTGCCCGCTGTCAGTCAACAATCGTTTTTTGAGCACCTGCTAGGGGTTAGGCACATGACAGAGAAAGGAAGAAGCAACACATGCACCTCTAATAGACGTGCTCTAAATAAACATCATGGAGAAGGGAGACCAGGGAGTGGGGGCAGAGAACTCTGCTGCTTGAGGGGGTTCAACAAGAGAAAAAGAAACAATAGGAGACACGTATTAAGAGATTTATTGTGAGGAATTGGTTTACATGATTGTAAGCGGCTGGCTAGGCAAGTCCAGAGTCCGTCCGAAAAGCCATCAGGAAGGGCAGGCCAGAACTCTCGGGCATGGACTGAAGCTGCTGTTCACAAGTGGAATTTCTTCTTCTTCTGGGAAACCCTGGTTCTGCTCTTAAGGCTTTTCGACTAATTAAATCAGTCCCACCCAGATAATCCAGGATAATCTCCCTTACTTAAAGTCAACTGATTATCACATCTACAGCAACACCTAGATCAGTGTTGGATTGAATAACGGGGCTGTGGCTTAGCCAAATTGACACATAAAACTGACCATCTCAGGACACTTGGGAGGCTCCATGGAAGGGTTAGTACCTGAGCCGGTCTCGACTTCATCAGGCAGAAGGGCAGAAGGGCAGAAGGGCAGAGGGGGCAGCCTCAGCAAAGGTAGAGGTGAGGGGAACGTAAGAAATATCCTTGGGGAACGGGAGTGGTCACCGTGGCTGGAGCACTATGAAAATGTATTACATACAAAGGGATTGGAATAAAGGAGTGGTTAATAAATAATAACAAACAAATACAATGTATTTTTTAAAGGTGTCATTATGACAACCATGGAACAACATGGAAAAATTCCCTTGATATGATCTTCCATTTAAAACCACAGGAGACGAAAGGATGGTTGAATGTGGATATGAAAAGAGCTGTGTTCAGGGGTAGAACTTGGAGATTTTAGTGTTTTTAAATGCCCTTTACTGTGGTTATGAGACTGAACTCAATGGGTTGTCTCTTGGTGAGCGCAGAGCCAAAAAGCACAACAAAAGCAGAAGTAGGTGAAGAAAGGTTTATTACTTGCACAAGCAACAGAGAACACGAGGGATCTCTCTCATAGTGTCTCCCCGAACAGGGGTGTGAGGGGTCCTTCTACTGTTAGATCAGAAGGAAGTTCTGAATATTTAGTCAAGGAAAAGGCGCGAGATCGAGGCTCCTTGTGTAACCTCTAGCTTCTCCCTTGGCACATGTGTGGCGTGTATACATACTACCACATACATCGCATGATCAGAAAATGACAGCTTGGTCCCTCCCAGAGAAGGAGAATTTAAAATGGCAATGAAATTATAATGGAGACGGTTCACTTCAGTTCACTTAAGAGCAGTCTGAGGTGGCTAGAACCGGCTCCAGCCAGCTTGCTTGTGGGTGCCTTCTGTGGTTAGGCTCTTCCCGAACATTCATCTGTGAAACACTCAACAGATAATGTTAGTTTTTATCAGATCCTCGGTATCCCTTTCTTTGCCTGGCTCCCTGGTTACAGTTATATTATCTTTTATTTATTTTTTTATTTTTTATTTTTTTGGTGGGGAAGATTGGCCCTGAGCTAACATCTGTTGCCAATTTTCCTCTTTTGGCTTGAGGAAGAATGCCACTGAGCTAACATCTGTGCCCATCTTCCCCTATTTTGTATATGGGATGCCGCCACAGCATGACTTGATGAGCACTCCTCTCTCCATCCAGCTGTGGAATCAGTGTCTGGAAACCTGAGCTGGTCTGTGAGCGGGAGAACAGGCCTCGTGGAAGGGCCTCCTCCTGACTCCCACCCCCTGCTGTGGCTGAAACAGACGGGCCCACTGGGTGGTGCAGGAAGATCGGGGCACATTCTGGAACATGGCCACCACGTGCTTCCTGCATTTGACACATGGTGACTCATCTACTTCTCACAGCGGCCCTAAGAAGTAGTGCCTATTTTTATACTAACCTTCATTTTACGGCGGAGAAAAATGAGGCACCATGAGGTTAAATAACAAGGCTGATGGAAGGCCACCAATGCCAGGTCTGCTCCGGAGCCCGTGAGCCAACCCGCAGGGCTGGGCCTCCCGGTGTGTGATGTGAGTTTCCAGCTGGAGACTTTAGAGCTGTTTCCACATGTGGTCACTCCGCATGCCCAGTTTCTGCCGCATCTCTGCCACCTGTGCCACTATTTCTTTAACAGTGACTTACTTTTGAACTACAACTTCGTGTGGCCAACTTAAACGGAAAATGGGTAGCATTGTCATAAACTGTAAAAAATAAATACGATGGACTATAAACAATGTTATTACAGTCTGGCTGGATGCAAGGGGCCAGCCCAAGCCCAAGGCCTGCCTTCTTTGTTGAAAGGGGATTACAAATACCAGAGAGGTGTTGAAGACACACCAGCACTCCCTGAGACTTTCTCCTCCGCCTACCTGGGAGGGGTTATCTACCATCGGGGCCACAGCCCTCGCTGTGGGAAACGACTCCCTGCTCTAACATGCAACCATAAAATCCTGGACTGGTGTTGGCTACGAGGTCGGGGCTCCATACAAGGGAAAACTTCGCCCTTGGGAAAGTGATGCTGTGCATTCTGTGGCTGCCACAGTCTCCGAGCTCCTCAGACGCGGATTCTGGGGAAACCAAAATAGGCTCCCTCTGAGACTAAAGTGGAATTTGCTCCCGACAGCATCCACGTCCAGTGTTTATGTGATTCAACGAAGGGAAATATTTTTAAAGTAAGTCTTCTCGGACAGAATTCTGAGGGAGACAAAGTACAAGTGAATCAGAATGTTGGATGTTCCTTCTAAAGCATCAGTTTGAAAAATGAGGGAAAAACCCAGAAGCAGAGTCATCTCCTCTCCCACCCCCACCCCAGCCATGAGGATCAGAGTCTGGGGTGGGGGCACAGGTCCACACACGTGTCTCCGTAGATGAGGAAACCAAGGCCCAGGGGGGATAAAGGGACTCGCTCAAGATCACACAGAGTGCCACCCTCCTGACCACCGCCACGACCCCCGTGCCGATGTGTCCCCTCACCAAGCCCCCCTGCCCAATGCCTTTAAATGCTTCTCTGACATCTGAGTTTATACTTCCAGGATATATTAGTCAGGGTTGCAGTAGGAAAGAGGGCACATTCAAATTGGGTAATATGAAGAGAATGTTAACAGAGGGTCTGTTTACAGAGGTGTAGACAGCGTGTGGGGCACCACAGGGCCTCAGAGCTAGCCCAGCAAAGGCCTCAGCAGAGGTGCCACTGCACCCTCCCTTCCACCTGAGGCCTGAGCCAGGGAGAGGAGGTGGGAGTTACCAGAATCACCAGCCAGCCAGGTGGAAAGGCCCCTGGTAGTAGCCGGGAATTCCTGCCCAGGCCCAGCCGGAATGCCCCTGGAAGCCCCCAAGGGAGGGAACTGGGAGCCAGTGTCCCATCCTCAGCCTCCTGCTGGTGCCCTACTCGCCAAACCCAATGGGAAGCCAGAAGGCAGAGAGCCCGTGGTGTGGTGCCCACAGTGGGGCTGCGGGAGAGTGACCTGGAGCAGCCCTGGCATCCCACACAGAGGTCCTACCCCAGGGCACACCCCCGAAGAGATGCAGAGAAACAGCCAGAGTCGCCTCCAGACCCCCAACTTCTCTCATGTCCTAAACCACCTGCTCTCTAGATAGTGGAGAGAGAAAAGCCCTCCACTTTGTTTTGAAAAGGAGAGCAAGGTTTACAGCCATTAGCAAGTAATTAGGATCCACCTGGGCTGACTCAGCCAGATCCAGGGACACCTAACCAGGTAGACCCATGAGGGAGGGCAGTGGGGAAACGCTGGACACCTCCCCAGGGTGCCTGAGCTGGGAGGCCCTCAGCGACCTGTGCCTGTCCAGATGGAGATGGGGGGCCTGCGGGCAGGCTGAGGTCCCCGGGCTGGACAACTCAGCTAGAGAAGGAGCCCCATGGGGGCAGGGGAAGCTCGTCTTCGCTCTTCCCCACTCAAGCTCCAGCACCTGAAAACCACTTGATAATTTTTGTTGCAGAATGAGTGCATCAAACACGTGACCTCTGACCCCTAGTTGAATTTTCTTTCCCTGGGCCAGGCAGGGCCCCTCAGAAAGGCAATCTGCTAGGTCTTTCTTCCCTTCCCCCACCCCTCCTTGAAGGATCAGCAGGACTTTGCTGCTCATTGCATCTCTTGCAAGTTCCAAATGCTTACCTCAGCTCGGCTTACGGGTGTGGGTGAACATTTTCGGGGTGTTCATTGAGTATCTTCCTCTTCATTTCCTGCTTACCACTCATCCACTTTTTACCTAATGTGTTCAAATTTCCTGAACCGTCCACTGTCTTATCTCCACCTCCCGCAATTGAATTAGGAGAGCTGGGCTTCCGGAAGCCAGGCTTCTGGAAGCTAGCCAATCCTCTAACTCAGGAGCCGCTGAAAGCTGGGGGAGGGCAGATCTGTGGCTACACCCACGAACACGCACACGCACCCATGCACCCAGGTTTCGCCTCCTTCCTAGACAAGAGCGAGAGGTCACATGGGATCCTGGAGAGAGAGGGAGGTCTGGCACCAGAAGGAGAGTTCAAGCCCCACCTCTAAGTCTTGCCAGCAAGGGCACCCTGACAAGTCACCCCAGCTCTCTGCACCTAGCTTCCTCCTCTGCAAGGCAAGTGTACAGCCGATGCCTACCTCCCTGGATGGGAGTGCAGGCAAACGTGAAGAGGGACAGAGAAAGGCTTTGTCGATGAGAGCCCACTGGGCAGAAAGGCTTACACCTCTCACCCGGGGCTCAGCTCAGAATGGGAGGGCCCGGCTCAGAATGCGAGAGCACGCTGTAGCCGTAACCCCCACAATGGTTGGGAAATACTCATCTGTGCCCGTCTCTGGGCTCGAAGCCCCAGGAGATCCTGTGTCTAGTTCTCCTCCATCGCATAGGGTGAGCCTGTCCTCCAGGCCCGACCCCTCCCCTGAGCTCTGGACCCACACTGGGCCCAACGACCGCTTACACCCCCACCTGGAGGTCTCAAGAGCATCTCAAACTTAACAGGGTCAAGTCTAAACACAGGACTCTCTCTCCAAGCCAGCCCTCCCCTTCTTCCTTTCCTAGGAAACAGCAGCACCTGGGAGGGCATCCTTGACACCTTCCTCACCCTCCTCCCCAACCCCTCCATGACCAGTCTTGCACCCGGCATGTCTCTAAACACCTCTGGAATTCATCCTCTCCGGTCTCCATCATCCCCTGCCTAGACTGATGGGCAGCACTTGCTAACTGGTCTCCCTGCTTCCACTCTGCCCCCACCACAATCCCGTGTCCCCCAGCAGCCACCAGGCCTTCACAACAAGCTTCTTCCCACCTCAGGGACTTTGCACCTGCTGCTCCTTCCGCCCAGACATCCTCCTTACCACCACCCTCCTCTCACCCACTTTACTCCCGCTCACCCTCGGGTCTCGTAGTAAATACCTCACTCACCTGCTCACCTCCTGCCCCAGGCTGGTTTAGGGCCCCGTGTTATATGCTGTCATGGGACCTTTCATTTTATTTCATTGCACTTATATCAGTTTGCAATGGTTAGTGACTGTCTGAGCGATGTCTGGCTTCTCCGGTAGACTGTAAGCCCTGAGGACAGACACTGTGCCTGTTCTCACCATGATGTCCCGAGCATCCAGTATACAGTAGATGCTTAATAAATCTTCATTAAGTGAAGGCCTCTATTTCCCTTCGTTAGTGGATCATACGCATGTTTTATGGTCCCCAGCCCCCATCTCACCATCTTTTCTCCTCCGGTCTGCCCAGGCGGGGCCTCGCTCACGTCCCTCTCTGAGGCCAGATGTTCTCAGCCTGGAAGAGACTAATGTTCCTGTCTGTTCATGAGGACTCTGGGCCCATCATGGCCTCTTCTAGGTAAGTCAAAGGGATTCCTCGATTTACTATTTAAGGTGGGGGTGGGGGCGGTGCAGACAACCTGGAGAACACCCAGGAGAGGGCCACCCTCATCTCCTGGACAACAGTTGTAGCAACAAGCAGTGTTAAATCCAAAGACAAAACCTCACAAGGGCTGGTGAGGCCAGTGTTCAAATCCCCGTAGGCCTGTTGGGGGCAGAGGGAGTGGATTGTTCTGTGGGGTTTGGGGGGATGGGTGCAGGAGGAGGACACATTACTGGTGGTCATATGTGAGCTTTTCCGGATGAACTTGGAAATGAATGAAGAGAGTGAGACTCTGAAGGCCACAACCAAGGAAGCAGACAGAGATGTACCAGGTCACCTTGCCAGCTTCTCAGCCAGAGACATAGAGTGTAGGCCCTGTAACTCCCAATTACGTACCCCCGGGCCACCTTCTGAGGATCCTGTGGCTTCTCGGAGCCAACTATGGGCCAGGTGCCATGCCGTTGACTAGGGGTTGTCTTGCTGGGAAATTAACGAGTAGCATCTGGTGTGATCCTTCAGTCTCTAAAGAGGGAGACCACCAGAGACAGCTCCCCCAGCCTGGGCACTGAGGAAACAGGGCTTCTGTAGCTGTGGAAATGCAGCCAAAGGCTGGACCAAGGGGAGGTCTTGCCTTCAGAGGCTCTGCAGAGAAGCCTGCCCGCCTCCACGAGTCAGGAATCGAGGGCCCAGTGGGGACAGCTCATCTCTGTTCCCAGAGGTCTGTGGCCTCGGCTGGAAGACTCAAACGCTGGGGAACCGGAATAACCGAAGGCTTCACTGGGGCCAGAGGATCCACTTCCACGGCGGCAAGCTGGTTCCTGTCCACGGAGCCTCTCCACGCGGCTGCTTGAGGGTCCTCACAACATGGTGGCTGGGATCCCCCAGAGCAAGCCACCCAAGAGACCAAGGAGGAAGCTGCAATGCCTGTAACGACCTAGTCACAGAAGTCACACACTGTCGCCGCCACCGTGGGTGAGAAGCAAGTCACTAAGTCCGGCCGCATTCACCGGAAGAAGAATTAAACTCCACCCTTGGAAGGGAGGAAGATCAAAGACTATTAAAACCACCACTCCGCCAGAAGGGTCTTTCCAGAGCACATTTTCTATTCCATCAGCCCCTCCTTAAAGCCCTCGGGGACAAAGCCTCACTTTCCTAACATTCAGTGATGACCGTCCTTATCCCCTTATTCAACCTTGCCACTTCCCACCTCCCAGTCCAACATCTAGTCCACCTTCTGGAACATGCCAGAGGCTCCCCCACTTCTGTGCCTCTGCCTGGTCTGCCCCCCCCTCCTTCTTGTCCCCTGTTGTCATGCTCCTTGTCCCTCGAGACCCAGCTCCAGGGTGACCTTCAACCTTCTCCATCTCCCCCACCCAATTCCGTGTCCCTTGCCCCTCCCCCCACTCCTCGGCACTCGTCACACACTGCCTGCAGGTGTCAGGAGCTCGGGCAGGGCAGGGGACACGGGTATTCCCCTCTGGTCCCCTGCAGCATGGAGAACATGCTCAAGACACATTTAGAGAACGATTGCATTGATGAACGAGTTAACTGCAGGTCCCCAGTCTGGCCCCTCGAAGCCAGCCAGCCGCTCTAGGAAGTAGACGGACTTTTCCCGGGAAAGCCCAGAGGCGATCAGCAGATTCTTTCCCATAATTTTTTGTTCACCTCCTCGACCATGAGCCTGCCCAACAATCAACCACCAGGAAGAGCCCTCACCTCCACCTCCCCCGGCCCACCCCACGGGCGCTAGGAAAATGCCCAACTGTCCTGTACCTGGGATGTGCTTTCGGCTTCTCGACGTGTCTTCATGCCCACTCTCTCATTTGACCCTGCAACAGCCGTGCAAAGCAACCAGGAAGACAGCAATACTCTACTCCAAAGAAAAAAAAATGGAAGCTCAGAGAGGTCAAGCAATTTGCCCAAGACCACACAGCTAGGACTGAAACTTACGTCTGTCCAAGCCCCATTCCTCTTCGCTGAGGTAGGGATGAATTAGCCTTAACAGCAACACTTCTAGAAAGTGAACTGCCCCATGGTCTGAGTCTCACCCAAGACTGAAAGAGGAACCAGTGGGTTCATGATGAAGTCACCACAGGAGCAAGAAAGTGCAAACAGGGGTGCTGGAGATTGACATTGGTTGTTTTCATCAGTTCACGAAAACAGATACTTCTTCATGTTTATTGAACGACTACAGCGCTTGGGGCTTTTTGCACATTGTCTCCGATCCCCATCACAACCCTGAGAAGTAGATTTTGTTATTCCCATTTTACAAGGTAGGTCATTGAGGTTCAGAGAGGTTAATTCACTTATCTAAGGTCACACAGCTAATGGATAGCTGGGATTTGAACCCAGGAGACTGTCTGGCTCCAAAGCCCCTGCCCTCCCTTTCCATCACACAACCTCTGATCACCAATGCTTCACTGATGGAGGGTACAGAAGCATGATGCCGCCCTCTGCCAGAAGGAGACAGGGAGTGGGCAGATGCGCCGTGGTCTTGGAGCCAGACTGGAATCTTCCTATCTGGAATGACATCATTTTTGTTCTCTAATAAATTACTCACCCATAGCCAGACCCTGAGAGGCTGACAGATGACCAGCTCCCTTGGGAGGGGCCTGGGCGATAAGGAAGGAATGTGCTATGTATCATCCCATCGTGGAAGCTTCAAGGAGGTCCAGGGTCCAAACCTCGTGATTGTTCGTGCTGGGGATGACGCTGGCCAAGGGAACGTCCCAGCGGAGCTGCGAGGTGAAGAACACGAGCTCTCAGTTTAGACCCAGGGAGGAGACGCCTCTCTGAGACCCCAGGGAGGCAGGGAGTCCACGAGCATGGCGCAGAAAAGGCCTGAGTCCCCCCAACTTCACCTTCTGGAAGCTATTGCTGAACAGACGGGCTGTCCTGTCCCCCCTCCTTCTGCACCAGCCGTTTCTCCTTCTTCTTGTGAGCTGGAGGTGTAATAGCCTCTTTTCCACTTTCTTTCAGTGCCGACGTGCTCAACATCACCTCGCAAGTCCTTGCGCCTGCTCTCAATGGGACCCTCTCCCAGAGCAGTACCTGCTTCCCATCTGAGTGGTGGAGCTGGCTCAACTCCATCCAGGCCCCCTTCCTCTGGGTCCTGTTCGTGCTGGCGGCCTTCGAGAACCTCTTTGTCCTCAGTGTCTTCTGCCTGCACAAGAGCAGCTGCACGGTGGCAGAGATCTACCTGGGCAACCTGGCCGCAGCAGACCTGATCCTGGCCTGCGGGCTGCCCTTCTGGGCCATCACCATCGCCAACAATTTCGACTGGCTCTTTGGGGAGTTCCTCTGCCGCGTGTTGAACACCATACTCTACATGAATCTCTACAGCAGCATCTCTTTCCTGATGCTGGTGAGCATCGACCGTTACCTGGCCCTGGTGAAAACCATGTCCATGGGCCGGATGCGCGGGGTGCGCTGGGCCAAACTCTACAGCCTGGTGATCTGGGGGTGTGCGCTGCTCCTGAGCTCGCCCATGCTGGCCTTCCGGACCATGAGGGAGTACAGAGACGAGGGCCACAACGTCACTGCCTGCATCATCATTTACCCATCCCGCACCTGGGAGGTGTTCACCAACATCCTCCTGAACTTCGTGGGCTTCCTGTTGCCCCTGTGCGTCATCAGCTTCTGCACGGTGCAGATCATGGGGGTGCTGCGCAACAACGAGATGCAGAAGTTCAAGGAGATCCAGACAGAGAGGAAGGCCACGGTGCTCGTCCTGGCCGTGCTGCTGCTGTTCATCGTCTGCTGGCTGCCCTTCCAGATCAGCACCTTCCTGGACACGCTGCTGCGCCTCGAAATCCTCTCCAGCTGCTGGGATGAGCACGTCATCGACGTCTTCACGCAGATCTCCTCCTACGTGGCCTACAGCAACAGCTGCCTCAACCCGCTGGTGTATGTGATCGTGGGCAAACGCTTCCGCAAGAAGTCGCGGGAGGTGTACCAGGGACTGTGCCAGAAAGGGGGCTGCATGTCGGAGCCCAACAAGACGGAGAGCTCCCTGGGCACGCTGCGGACCTCCGTCTCGGTGGAACGCCAGATTCACAAATTACCAGAGTGGGTGGGGAGCAGCCCACCGCGAGAGAGCAGCAGTGGGAGTGGATGCCAGCAGGGCTACTAGTAATGTGCGTGAGGATTGATGGACAGCTGCTCTTCAGGATGTGCCTAAGAAGGAAAGGAAGTTATCCCATGTGCGACCTTGGGCACGAGGCAGTGTCTCCATTAAAATACAGGAGCATAATTTGCCTGCCCAAGTTGCCGTATGCAAGGCTGTGAGGATGGGGTGACCTTATGCACCGCAAGGGCTCCATAAATACGACAGTATTATTGTTCTTACTTGCTGCCACCCCTGGGCCAGTCTGCTCCTTCCCGGGAGTGGAGGTGACCTGGGGGCAGGGACAGGAGTGACTGAGCTTTTCTCCCACGTGGTGACCCACCCTGCCCCAGCGTGACAGCTCAGATCTCCAGAAGAACTGTCATCCCAGCTTTGGTGCAGTGGCTGAATGCACACACAAGGCCTGGCTGAATTTTTCCCTTAGGTCTCTTACATCCACTCAGCTAGGACTTTGGAGGATGGTTTCTCAGACTGATGAAGGTTAAACTCTGAGGGATCCCTGGTAGGAACCCAGAGACCAGGACTCTGTGGCTCCCCTCGCTCATGGACAAGGTGGCCTGAGCCAACAAAGAACCCAATAAGCACTTATCCAGCACTTGCTGTATACGCAGCACTGAGCACTGTGGCAAGAGGGAAGAAAGAGACAGTGCGCCCTCCGTCTTGAAGGAACTCGCAGACTCACATGGGGATGACAGCGCATGTGCAACCACCAGAAGGCTGTTCTACAACTGGTCATCCATGGCACTGCGGGCGGTGAGGGGAGAGGGGTGAGGAGTCTGGCGTCCCGGCTCAGCTGACAACTAGTTGCACATTGCCTTGTCCCTGCCTCAGTTTCCTCCTCTGTAATAAGATGTTGGTGTACCTGGAAAAGTCAAAGGTGCTATGTAGACATGAGGCTTTATCATGCACACAGAACACAGATAAATTTATTATCAGGAAAAAGACACAGGTGTAGCACAGCTCTGTAGAGGGGAATCAGTGTTGTAGCTAATGGTTGTGTAAAGCGCCTGTCAGTGTCTGGCACACAGTAGGCGCTCAATGGTCTTAGCCCCCTGCCACCTTTCCTTCCCCTGGCTCTGGCCCCCACCCCCCAACATGTGCACAAACAGGCATTTTGGAGGAAGGCCACTTCCTCACTGTTGGATTTGTGACGAGGCAGAGAGAAGGTTCCTGATCTGACTGGTCCAGGGAACCCCAGGGCTCAGAGCCTCAGCAACTAAGGGGCACCAACCAAAGGTTTATCTGAAGGTGGCCCAGTGGGGGCCACCCCAGGGCGGCAGACCAATGATACAGGCACGCAGGTCATTTACCCCAAAGCTTTGCTCCCAGGACCAACCTCCCTTACACAGTGGGCTGAGCGCCTCCCGGGTGTCACCCACAGCCCTGGGCCAGCAAGGCCTGCGTCCCGGCTGGGATGCCTGGGCCGGGGCGCTTGTGAAAGTGAAGAAGCCCTGGGGACACGGCCCCACACAAGGAATAGGTCCACGCTGAGATGGGAAAACGCCCTCCCCAGGCGGCCTCCCAGCTGATCATTTGCCCAAAGAACCAGCGAAGGACCGAGGCTCTGCCTCTGGTGGGCGGGGCAGGGGCGGGGCAGGCCAGGGATGGGCCGAGCGGAGGGTGGGTCCCAGGTGTCAGGCAGGAGGAAACTGCACCAGCAGCCTTGGCCAGAGGCTTAAGAGACAGCCCTGCCTCCCAAGCCCCAGGTCCTCCAGGAAGAATTCCTTTCTTTTTCTACGCATCTTAAAATCCGCCTGCTGTGGCCGGCACCGTGCCAAGCCCCCAGGGAGACAGGGAGGACGCACCACCCAGGCTCCAAGACCCAGCCACTTAGAACCAAGGCAGGGAGGGCCACTCAGTAGCAATGGACTTGGGAGCTACCCAGGATGGTAAGGCAGGCATGCCCGGGCAGCGCGCACTCGCTCAATAAAATAAATGAGTATTTATCAGCGGACTCTCCCTGGAGAGGATAGAAGCTGGAGGACCGGGGGTTTGGGATGGCAAAGAGCCCATAAGTCTTGACCAAGTCAGCTCTGGGCTTTAAAACAAAAAGAGTCATAAAAGATTCCCTCCCATCCCAGCTTTTCTCGCCCCTCTGCCCACACCCCTCTGCTCCAGTAAACATACACACTTGTAGCTGCAGAAAGAAAACAGGTGAAGTAAGAGGTAGGAACGTTTAGTATTAGAATGAAGCTAAGCCATGCGCTATTGTGAATGAAAAAAAAGGAGGCTGCGCTTTGTAATGTGTAGCACTCATTCATCAGAGGGTGTGCGATGGTCTGAGAGTCTCATATGAGCAGAGCCACATCACAGCCCTGGGCTCCTAATGGTCATTCAAGGGTCCGTGTGTGGTTTGAGGAGCAGCCGGTCTGTGGGAGGGGAGCTGCCCTGGGGGTTGTGTTGATACTGTGATAAAGAACATCTGTCCTGTGAAAGACCCAAAGATGCTGTTACATTGTAGAGGAAGCATTTCACCTCCAATGAGAAAACGGATGTAACGTGTCTTTTCTGTACCGCGTAATAAACAGATGAGGAGTTTTTGCACAACTCTCTCGTTTGTGACAATTCCCAAAACCCTGAGTTTTGTCAGGGACACTGCCGTGGAAGTCAGAAGCCCTGGGGGGGGTTCCATTTTTTCCCACTCAACCTGCTTTAGGGCTTCTGTCCTGTAGATCAATGGTGTCCCAGTTTTAGGGATTGTGTATCCCTGTAAGCAAAAGAATTTTAATTACACATACCCAATGTGTATACTTATTAACATGTATTAAATGTACTTTCTAAAATATAAGTACTCAAGTAGAAATTTAAGAAAATTTATCAGGGTTTGAATATTTTCCCCCATCCTACATTCCTACCTTGGTAACTCATTACCAAGCTCCCATCAGGTGCCCTTGAGGCCCCATGAGGCCCTAGAAGCATAAGGATGGCAGCCATTCAATCATTCATGCATGCAATATGTATTTATTGAGGGCCTTCCATTTGACCTCCCCTTCAAATCAGGAGTGTCCTCTACAATGTCTAGATTAAACAGCTGTCTAGCCACTGCTTGCATACTCCCAGTGATGGGGAACTCGTTACCCACTCCATTTGGGGACCCCTTCATTATTCATGTATTCATTCATTCACTCATTCAATAAGCAGAACTTGCATCTTGTGTCTACAGAAATGCACTGCTCCGTCTACACGTGCATCCATCCATGCCAGAAACCCGGGGCTCATCACTGAATGCACCCTCTCCTTCGTCCCTTCCACCTAGTCGATCAGCACCCCATTTAGATTCCGCTGAAGTGTTTCCTGGATCTATCTGCTTCTTTCTGTGTCTAACTGTCGTCTCTCATTGGTCTCCCATCTCTGATATTAACTACCATCATCTCCCAATTCTTATTCTCCACTCTGCAGCCAATGATGTCTTTTAAGAATGCAAATACAATCGTAAGGAGACCAAAATAAATAACAGTGTTTAGGAGCCAAGGCTGTGGGATCAGGCAGACCTGGATTCCAGTTTCTAGTTCTGGCTCAGGCTCTTATCTACTATGTGGTCTTGGGTATCTCACATATCCTGTCTGAGTCTATGTTTATATCTGTAAAATGGGGATAATAAGGGCATCTACCTCATAGAACTGTTAACAAGATTAGTGTATGAAAGTGTTTAGCACAGTGCCTGGTGTATAGTTGGCACTCAACATGTGTGAGCTGCCATGATGGTGACGATGATGGTGATGATGATGGCTGTGATGAAGATGATGGTGATGACAATGGTGATGATGATGATGATGACAGCTGTGATGAACATGATGGTGATGATGATAGTGATGACTATGGTGATGGCAACGGCTGTGATGAAGATGATGGTGAGGGTGATGATGGCACTTTCTAACAGGAAACTTCAATAATGTCCCACCGCTCTTGGGATAAAGTTCCATCCATAACGTGGCTTGCAAGATCCTTCATGAGCTGGCCCCTGCCTTGTCTCTTTCCCTCTCTCTAGTCTCTGGCTCATTCTCTACCCTCCAGCCATATTGGACACAGGTGCCTGGAGAAAGCCCAGCGGATAGTCCATTCTCCCTTCAATGCCCACACTTTCCACCCAGCCTGCACCCCTCACCGAGGCCCTCAGCTTGAAGAAAGTTGCCCACAAGTGCCGGAGGAAGCCCACTCACTTGAGGGACTTTGTTCACAGATGTGAACATGACTCAAGGAAGTCTGCAATCCAGATGGAAGCCACCTGGCTGGAAATTTGAGCAGGGCTGTCGGCAGACTGAGACGGGCTGGGAGAGCCTCCCTCCTGCCTCCTCACTCCACAGCCAGGCAACCTGAGCGGCCCCTCCTCTCCTGACCCTCCTTGGCCCCAGCAAGCTGGGGCAACGGGAAGAAGCCCAGGGGGGCCTCTGGTGTTCTTGGAACCAAGCAACGGGCCCAGCTCCTGAGTCTGCCCTGGCCAGAGTGGGTGAGGGCCCAGTTTTCAGAAGCGCAAACTGAATGCCAGGTGACCCAAAGGGAATAATGCTAGTGATGATGGCTACCATTGATGTATGAAGCCACTTGAGTGGAGTCTTCATGATTCAGAAAGTGAAGTCTCGATTTGTAGACCCCAGCAATGTGCTCTGCTATCTCCCTGTTACTCAATCCCTGAGCCCATTGCAGAGCCTCACACAGCTCTGACCTCTCGCCAAGCCGCGGGAGGATGTGGGGGTCAGGGATGAGCAAGGAGGTCGTGGTTTGGCAATAGCAATGGCTGAAAGTGTAATGATTTGTCTGCGGTTTTTTGGCTGAGGTCGAAGGAGCCCCTTGAAAATGTCTCACACTGTGCTGAGCATTTTTTTAGAGTTGACCTCATGACCACACAGGCAGGCAGGTGCTCAGATCATCACCCGTTCCACCAGATGTGGAAACTGAGGCCCCAAGAGGGAAGTAACTTGCTAAGGCCTTGTGGTTCTTCAGGAGGGTGCTCCAGAAGCCCACCTGCTCCTGGTGTGTTCCTGCCTTAACACACAGATGCAAATTCTGTCACCGAGAAAGCCCTCGAAGTGCCTTCTTGCATGAAGAGCTTCTGAGCCTGGGCTTGGGCAGTTTCCGCCCCAGTAAACAGACTTTGCATCTTCTAGGCCTTGTGAATCCTCGCCTCCTGCAGAATCAGCTCCCAGAGACTGATGGCTGCCGCCTTACACTGAGATTTTGTAATAGCAGCCTCATTGAGATATAATTCACATGCCATATGGTTCACCCATTCCAGTGGCTTTTAGTATCTTCACAGAGTTGTGCAACCATCACTGCTCTCTCATTCCGGAACACATCCATCACCGCCCAATGAAACCCCATACCCATTAGCAGTCACTTCCCACTCCTCCCTGCCCACAGCCTCTGGTAGCCACTAACCTTCTCGCTGTCCCTGGATCTGCCGGTTCTGGACATTTCACATAGATGGAATCATGCAATACGCACCTTTTGTGTCTGGATTCTTTCACCTAGCTGACACTGAGATACAATATTTGATTGTAGGGGAAGATCTTTGGAGGCCAGGCCTTGAGTCCCTACCATGCCACTTACTCACCGTGTGATCTCAACAAACCACTTTACTCATTCCCCACCCTCACCTCTGGCCTTTGGCCTCAGTTTCCTCATCTGGAAAATGGGAAGATAATGCAACGAATATGCGTATCTCCCCCAGAGCTAAGGACTCTGGAAACGGGGCTTTGTAGACTACGATGGGCAGCAGCAACACAACAGGGCTGCCATGGGTTTGGAGCCAAGTTCCTGGGTCACATCCCAGCTCTGCCACTTCCTGGCTGCAGGAGCTTGGACATCAGTTAACTTCTCTGAGTTTCTGGTTTTTCGCCTGTAAAATGAGGATCCCGGTGTTGTGAAGATTAAGTGAGATAAAGCTGTTCTAATGGGTTGAATAGTGTTCCCTACCCCCAAAATTTACATCCACGTGGAACCTCAGAATGTGACCTTATTCGGGAATGGGTCTTTGCAGAAGTAATTAGGTTAAGATGCGGTAATATTGGGTTAAGGTGGGCCATAAATCCAACGACTGGGGTCCTTTTAAGAAGAGGAGAGGACACACAGAAACGCAGGAGGCAGAGACTGGAGTGATGCTTCTACAAGCCAAGGGACACTAAGCATTGCCCGGATGCACCGGAAGCCAGGCCGGAGGCACAGAACAGATTCTCCTTAGAGCCTCCGGGGGAACCAACCCTGCCGACACCTTGATTTCGGACTTCTGGCTTCCTGAACTGTGAGAGGATAAATTTCTTTTGTTTTAAGCCACCCAGTCTGCAGTACTCTGATACGGCAGCCCGAGGAGACTAAGACAGGTGTCTTAATAGTTCTGAGTGCGTGCTTACCACTGAGACTGCCATCAGTCCCCACAGACCCCTTTCCCCAACAGTGGAGGAGGGAATCAGGTCTCTTGAGGGCTAGAGAAGCTAGTTGGTGATAGGTTTCCTAAGGAAGAATAGGAGATACCATCTTACAGGATTTTGGAGATTTTTTTCAAAAGGAGGATACTGAGGCCTTTCCCAAGGTCACATAGGATGTTAGGGGCCCGAGTGTGTGCACTGCAGCCCTCCTGGTGCTGGGTTTAAACACTATGTTTCTACTGACCCAGGACCAAAGCTGCCGTGTTTCTCTCCTCCTTCCAAAGGCCGGAAAGGCAGGCTGATTCAGAGTCTCCGACCAGGTTAAGAAGAGGCCATGGGGGCCCAGCTCCCAGCTTCCAGACAGCCCAGCCACCAAGCCCACTTTGGCAGGAGGTTGTTTATAGACAACCCTGAAAGATGGCCCAAGACGGGGCTCCAAGGCTCCTCTGGATGCCTCTCTCCAAGCTGAGTCACCCTTCGCGGCCCACTGAGTGGGCCAGCAATGTATGCCTGTCTCCCCTCTGCAGTCCTGGCCAAGACAAAGGACGGCTTCTGTAACCCCTCCTTGTGTGACGCCACCACTGTCTTGTGCAATAGCAAAATGACAAAACCAGAACAGCTACCGCTGGCTGCTGACCAAGGGCCGCTATGTCACCACATCATCCCACGTGATCCCCAAACTCTGAGAAGGGGCCAGATTAAGAAACCGAGGCTCCAGGAGGTGGTACGGAAAATGGTCCCAGTTCACCCTGCTCAGTGGTGATGGAGCTAGGGTTTAAACCCTGGCGAGGTGGCTCCATGGCCCAGACCTGCCCATCCCAACTTGCAGATCAGACCTTAAGGACCTGGGTCTTGCTTTGGAATCAGATTTTTTCACAAAGTCCCTGTCCGCCTGGAGGATGACAAAGGAGTGAGACCCCGACATCCTGACCGAATGGCCTTTCGGGGTGGTCTGACCCCTCACCCTTGTGCTCCATCATGAAGAAAAGACCCTCTCCTTCTGAGAACGGGTTCTCTCCCATCAGCACCTCCACCCCGTTAGTTGCCTGAATTCTTTCTCTTACATCTCAGTCCTGACGTCATTTTCCTCTAGAGCCACAGGCCTTACCTTCCAATTTTTAAGCTATTTTTGTGCCATTATTTACTTCAGTTTCCCAAAGTTTAAAAAAAAAACCTGGCTCCTGATTGGTCAAATAAGTCTGAGAAAGGCAACTACCACATCTTCCTCGTGGGCTCCACAAAGCACGGATGCATATTAAAGGCGCTGAGAAGTCCTGCAGGAAAGAGACCTGCTCCTCTCTGCTGGTCTAACCCGGGGTCTCCTGGACTTGATCGACACAGAACCTGTTTTACACTGACTGCTCCTTCATACTCGCCTTGCCCAGCACCTTCTTCTCTTCCTGAAGTTTAAATGTTGGAGTTCCTCGGGCTTCAATCCTAAGCCCCCTTCTCCTCTCTCTACACGGTCCCCTAACTAATCCCAGCCAGGATCATGGCTCTAAATACCGTCTGTGCTGATTAGTTTACGGTTCAACTCAGCTGGGCTCTAGTACCCAGTTATTTAACCAAACACGAATCTAGGTCTTGCTGGGAAGGTATTTCGTAGATGTTCTTAACATCTACAGCCAGTTGACTTTAAGTGAAGGAGATTACTCTCGATAATGTGGGTGGGCCTCATCCAAAACTTTCCAAGGCCTTAAGAGCAAATACTGAGGTTTCCTGGAGAAGAAGAAGGGGAAATTCTGCTCAAGGCTGTGACATCAACCCTTGCCTGAGTTTCCAGCCTGCTGGCCTGCCTCACAGACTTTGGACTTGTCAGCCCCCACAATCACACGAGCAATTCCCTGCAATAAATATCCTGATTGACAGATAGATATAGATAGATAGAAATAGATATGGATAGAGGATAGATAGATGATAGCTAGATAGATAGATAGATAGATGGTAGATAGAAAGATGGATGGATAAATAGATAGCTAGATAGGTGATAGGTAGATAGATGGATGATGGATGGATGGATGGATGGATAGATAGATAGATAGATAGATAGATAGATAGATAGATAGATAGATAGATAGATATCCTGTCGGTTCTATTTCTCTGGAGAGCCCAGGCTGATAAGGTATCTATGCCAAGAACTCCCAAATGTTCTCTCTCTCCTGAGGAGCCGTGCCTGATCCAAATACCTACTGGAGAGCGCCATGTAGGTATTTCATGCGTATCTCCAACTGATGTCCAACACCAACCCATTTCATTCTCTCCTTTTAAAACTTAATCTTCCCTTCATTTTCTCCACCCAGTGGCTCTAGCCAGAAGCCTAGAAACATCTTTGATTCTTCCCTCTTCCCACATGCCATGCGCCACCAAGTGCTCCTGGTTCCACCTCCGGATCCATCCACGTGTCCATCATCTCTCCGGTCTTGAACGCTTCCAATCCATTTGCCACACAAGAGCTGGGTGATCTTCTCAAACGCTTAAAAACCTTTAGTGGCCTCCCGTTTCTGGTGGATGCGGTGATGCTCCACCTGAATGCTCCTTCAGGAAGGAAGGACGTGTTACCCAGGTGCCAGGAACGCTGCCGGCGGCCGTGCTCAGCTGAGAGCACTGCTTCACCCAGGGCCATGCCTCTTTCCAAGGCATCTCGCATCTGATGACTGAAGAAGGAAGGGAGGCCCAGCCCTCTTGCCCCCAACTCAGACAGCTTTGAAAGGTCATCCCATCCGAGAATCTTCATAGTCAGCTGAGGCTTCTCTGAAGACTGCTCTGAGGCTCAGTTTCTCCCTTTGCCCAATGCTTTTCCCTTCCCTTCACTGTCACAGGTACTGACCCCTTAGAACTCCTGCAACCTGCAATACCATTGGACCTAGAAAACTCCAAGCTCCATAAGGTGCTCTCCCAGGCTCTGTCTGAGCTGCCCCTGCCCACCCTCCACCTCCTCTCTAGCTGTTTACCCCCGTGCACTCCTTCTGTGCTTGTGCCTTCGGTTCCTCAAGCACACCAAGCTGTCGCAGCCTCAGGACCTTTGCTTATGCTGCCTCCTCTGCCTGCATTGGGCTCCTCCTACTCTATAGCTAGTTTCTTCTCATAATCCAATTTTTCCCTCTGCTCCCTGACCTCCCTAAGTTCGAATCCTCACACCCTCTCCATTTTGTGGAACACTGCGTCCTGTTCTGTTTCTTCATGGAACTCACCACAATTACAATTATATGTGACTTTCTCTGTTTGCTTGTCCATCTCTGTCACAGGTTCATGCCCCCAGGAGGGCTGGAACAGTCAAGGGTGACCCTAAGTCTTCAAGAGAAGTGAAGGTTATCTTCAGCATTTTCAGTTCCTCTGTACGCAGAGTTGTGTGGCTCATAGGAGCATTCCCGATCATGGGGACCAACATGATTTATGTTGAAGAGAAATGCTCACAGCATCAATTCCATCTCTATTAAAAACATCAGAGGAGAACTAAGAAAAACTAATTTTATTTCATGCCCCCTTTTTTTGCTATACACACTAGGCTGACTGAAAAATGATGTAAGAAGTTTTCCATATGGGCGCTATTTACCGGATTACACAGAGTAAGGTCATAAAACTGGGAAAAGATACATCAACACACACAAATTCATCTTATCCTCTGAACATCTATGTGACACAATATTGACACTTTTCACACTTTTATTTGATCTTCACAACAGCATTTAAGTAGGCATTCATTCCCAGATGAAGAAACTGAGAGTCAGAGCATTCCCAGGACTGCCTGGGTCCCCCAGCTCTTTTCTGGGGGAGTCTTGCAGGTGGGCTGGCTCCCTCTCTCTGTACCTGTGCTCTCAGAGAACTCTTCACTTTGGGCTGAAACTGTTTAATTCTCTTCCCTTCACTAAGCCAAGAGACTTTTGAGAGCACACATGCACAGGGCCTGCCCAAGGGGACAGGCCAAGTGGTCCTCATAGAAAGAATGAGTAAATGGGGGCATGGGGCTTGAACTTGGGCTTTCTGACTCCAAGTTGCAAGTGAGCCTTCCCCAAACACATTTGTGAGCATGCCTGTTTATAATACGCATCCTGGTCCTTCCACCTATGACGTTTTTCTCAGCTTGCCTGTCTTTCAAACTCCTGTTCATCTCTCAAAACCCAGTTCAAATATCCCTCCACCGTGAATTCTTCCCGGCCTCTACCTCGAGCAGAATTCAATTCTTTCAGTCTTCAGACTCAGACAGAGCCTTGGCTCTTCCTTGCCACTTTGCATTCCACAACCTATAGTCACCAAATGTCTGCCTGCCTTTGTTCTCAGCCAGACAGAGAGCCGCTCAAGGGGAGGACAGGGAGAGGGCTGTCTTTATCTCTGTCCCTCCGTGCCTACACCTGGCACCCACAAGGGGTTTGGGACATGCGTGTTGACGTAGAGACAAACTATTGATATTCGTAGATATAAATAGAGTTATTCATTCATTCAGCAAATATTTATGGAGTGTGTCAGTCCTGTTGTAGGAGTTGGTCATATGACTCTAACAAAAAGAGATAAACCTCTTGCCTGGTGAAGCCCGTGTTCTAATAGGGGAGACAGGAAGTAAAAAATAAACAGATGAATGTTTCCAGGTGATGATAATGGCTATGATGAACAAGGAGCAAGGAGGCGGCAGGAGGGGAAGTTAGAGGAGGGAGGTTATTTCGGGCAAGAGGAGGGGAGGTTATTTCACGGGAGGATCTCTGATAAGGGGGATTCATGGGGAATGAAAGGACCTGAGGGCTGTGGCTCTCTATGGGAAGGGTGCTCCAGGCAGAGGCAAGGGCCAGTGCAAAGGCTCTGAAGTGGGAGAGGATGTGGCATGTTCAAAACAGAGCGAGGAGGCCAGGGGAGCGGGTGGAGACAGTGAGACGGACGCTCAGAAAGGCAGCGGGGGCGGGCACATGTGGCCTTGTGGGCCACTGTCAGGCTTAGTGTTTTCCTGTGCCCAAGAAAGCACATGGAGGTTTTCAAGCAGAGACACGCCATGGTGTGACTCAGGCTTTAGGACAGAGAAGAACACAGCTGATCATCCCCGGGTACAGGGCCCTGCCGAGTGTCGCCCCTGGGGAGGTTTCCTGAGCGCCAGTGGGTGCCAGGCCCCAGGCTGTGTTAGCTCATGGGGTTCTCCCGACTGGGAGGGTCTGGTGAGCCCCACTGCCAGGGGAGAAAGACTTCGTCACCCAAAGCAGGGCCAACTCGGGGACAGAGAATTTTATGCGGATGTTTTTAAACTTGAGTAGTCCATGGAGGCCCTGGCCCAGTGGAGTTTTTCCTGCCAAGTGGCCGGTGCCCAGAGCCCTTCACTTCTAAATGACTATCAACTCAGACCAGCTGCCTGAATGCCCAGGACACACTCAAGGCGACAGCTGTCACTCTGTAGATTTCCAGGTGTTTGTGTTTTGTTAAACCTACATTTAGGATTTTATTTTTATCCCCCTGCATCTTGACACCTGCCTCCCTCCCCCTCCACCCCTCCCCCTTTCTGGGCAGCCACTTGCTCTTCTACGGTGGTCTCTGCCACACTCGGCTGCAGGTGTACGCTCGCTCACCCACCTCGTCCAGCAGAGCATGAGCAGCCCCAGGGCGGACACAGAGCCTTCTTCTCTCTGCCCCCTGGCACCCAGCACTCACCTGGCACCACACAGGTGCTCCCTATGTGTTTGCAGAACAGAAGGATGAATGTAGAGGAGCAGAGGGTTACAATAGAACTTGAATGATGGATGGGCATTGAGCACGGCGAGAGGGGCGGGGAGGTCATTTCTAGCAGACGCTCACAGGAGGCGAGTCCAGGTGCATTAGGAGCCCGTGAGCCACCCCTCGCAGCCGGAACAGAGGACCCAGGGTGGAGGGTAGCTCTGGGTGTCACAGCTGGACCATGGAGGAGTCTGTGATCCCAAGAGGTTGGGCTGTTGTGCCGTGAAGTGACAACATCCAAGTGCTCTTGGGATACTGATCTAGCACAAGAACAGACTGAAGGAAAAAAATCAGAAAGCAAGGAGATTGGTTTGGAGATCTTTGTTGTAGACATGTTTGTCGCCTGAGCGTCTAAACCTAAGATAGGAAGGAAGGCTTGAGCCGAGTGAAAGGGCACCAGCTGCCCTTAATCCTGGAGAGAAATTGGCCCACTTTGGTTTTCTTTCTTTCAACTACAATTGGAGGTAATAATAGAGACACCAGATGTGGTAAGGACTACCAACCCTGAGGACCCTTAGCCTATAAATGCTATTTGTAGAGATGTGCTGGATGAAATATACCAGAATCTTTCACCTTGAAGAACCTGCTGGATGTGACTAGAAAGGAGAGGAGACAAAGTGATTCCAGGACTCAGTGTGACAGCGGGGACTATGACCCATACGTCCCCAAGTTCCTCCAACTCCAGCTCACACTTTCCATGAATATACATTGAGCACAGTCCAAACCCACCGGTACCCAGGGGAGTCCAGCCGGCCGGAGTCCCCCTACATTAGCATTCAGGACAATCCCGGGGATGGTTGGCCTGTCCCACCCGGGTGGCCAGGCTGTCCTCAATTTCTAGATGGCAGCCCTGGGTCCTCTACTGGCAGCCTCTTCATGCCTTATAACAGTCTCTGTGCTGTGTGCTCTCCCGATACGCTCCCCTCCAAGTGCCCCGGTACCCAGGGGACTTTCATCAAGTATGGCTCACAGCAGACTATTCCTGCTCACCCTCAGCCTCTTCCCCTCTTCTCCACGTTATAGGGGCCTGTTGACCCTCTACAGACTCAGGGTTCCCTCACCCTGCCCTCAGCCCCAAGATTCAGCTCCCACGCTCCACAGCCCCAGCCTCCTCCCCTGGACCAAGATCTGCTTCCCATTTCCCATCCTGGGTGAGCAATAGCGGGAACATTCATTCTCTTAAGAGAATTTTCCTTTCCACCCCTGCCCTGGGGCCCCCATAACCTTGGCAAGGCTGCCACAGAGTCATTTCCAGAAGTCCAGCTTACTCAGCCCTCACTAGTGGCGTGCGGGGTACCGACAGTCCCGGACACACGGTCCTGCCACGCACTGGCCGCTTCTCACAGTCTGTCCTCCCCATGAGGAGAAGCCAAGATCCCACCTCCCAGCAGAACTGGTCTCAGGATCTCCTGCGAGTAAATACATGCTCGGGCAGGAAGACATCTCCTAAAGAACAGGCACGCCTCAGAAACAGGCCAGTCTCAACTCATATTGAAGGAAGAAAAGCCAGCCACTTTCTGCAAAGCAGGAGTCTGGCTGAGAGTCCCCAATCTACATTACTTATTAGGAAGGACTAGGATTTGGAGCTTTTCCCTGATTAAAATCTACCCCGAAATGAGGGCAGGCACTCGCCTCACATCTGCAGGACTGAAAAATCTGAGGTCTCTCCTGACATGAAGGGACCTTCCCCAAAGATAAATTCCAGCTTCCTCCCTAAAACACACATCTGTTACTGATCCTTGCAGTGGTCTTTTTTTACCCCCTGCTTCCACAATTTTAAGATGTACAGCAACAGGAGAAAACTGCTAGAAAATTCTAAAGTGCAGTTTGTCCCCGTTGAGGTGTCAGTGACAGAAAAGGGAAACATGACGAGAAGGACAGACTCTGAAGACAACGGGGACATTTCTGCTCCAGACACGTTGGGTTCAAGGTGACACCAAGAGGTGCAGATGGAACGTCCAAGAGGCAGGACGAGGGCGTGGGGGGCGCTGAGGGCCTGCGATTGGGGAATCACCTTTCCAGAAGCCAGAATTCAAGCCCTGCTATGGACGCATTCTCCTGCACTTAGGGAGGGAGCTTGAAATGTCTTAATTTTTAGGAGCAAAGCTAGAAGATGAGTGGTGTTCGGTTAAAGGATCTTGAGGCCTGGCTCTCAAAGAAAGCCAGAAATTTCTTACTGTCTGAACATGAGGGCTTGAGTAGATCAATTTAATATACACAGACTTACATCAAAAACAAACTTCAGAACTGCCAGGGAAGATTAAAAAGTGCATCTGATCTTACTCAACTCTGGACAGGAGTCAAATTTTTCCTAGCTCAGTGTTTGTTCAATGGGGTCCACCCTGATGGATTCTTGGCGACGTATCCTTCATGACCAAAATTCAAGAGGGGACATTCAAGTCAGCTCCCAGGAAAGCTGCCGCGGAACCCCAGGCATTCAGAAGCCCCGGGGAATGGGGCAAAGTCATCACTCAGTGTCCCACTGATGCTTGAGAGGCTCGTGGGGACTAGATGATGCTGAAATGTGTTTTAAGGGCACGTTGGCCAATGTACCCTTCTTGGGCGGGACCGCGGGTGTCTCCAGCTGTTACCAAAGTAAAGAGGGAGGTAAGAGCTGAATAATCTCTTGCCAGCCACAAAGAGCAAAGCAGTTTTCCTTTCAAAACCCCAACTTGCTTCCTCCGTCTGAAAGACTCACTTTTGGTAATCCGTCCAATGACATCATTGGAGTGAGCCAAGCTTATGCAATTTAAGGCCACTCCATTTCTATAGCGCTTCTCAGGACAGACAACACCTCCGAAGGCAGCTCTCGCCATCAGAAAACCCAGCTGAAGTTGTGAGCTCTTTCATTTTCTGAGTAAGTAAATGGCCATCTTTTTTTGTCTCTTTTGAGAGTAAACTATAAGAGGGGATCGGTGTCTCTTAGAAAAAAACAACAAAAAGGCTTCCTTTTACAGCTAACCATTGGCAAATTTTCAGCTTTCTGTAAGTGTATTTTTTTTAAACGTAGTTCTCAATCAATGTAAGAGACTTGTATTCCATGCCTACCTGGGGTTTTAGTTGCTTTTGCAGAAGAGAAGGAGGAAGGAGAGTGTTTGGAACAGCCTGTGAAGGTTCCAGCAGCTCTTTATATCACGATCAAGAGGCTGAACACAGCCCTCAGAGCTCTGTGTGGATTCTGACCAGTTACAGTCTACAAATCTGCTTTATAAAAATCAAATTGGTTTCCCCAGGATCGCTCACAAGATTTCATGAGGCCAAGAACTGGTTGGGTTATTTGTGGCTTGAAAAAAGCATCGTATTAGGTGACTGGGTTGACATTCTTTAATATCTGTGTCTATATTTCAAAAGCCTTTATCATCACCTCACTGTTGAGATTGGAATTAATTTGAAGGCTGATTTGTTGAAGAAAATCATGCTGAGTCCCCAGGAGCACATGCCAATGTGAAAATGGGCAGAATTCGGAAAATATCACATAGAAATTACAGAATGTCACCTCTGAGATTTACAAATAGGATCAAATATTATTAATAATGGCGATAGTTGCTGTTTATTGAGCACCTACTATGTACCAGGCAAATATCAGAGCTAAAACTAAGAACCAGAGAAGGAAGACGTCCCCTCTCTGGCTGACTTTATATAAACACAGGCAGCAGCTGATGAAGACAACCACTCTAAAAATAAGCCCAGCTTGAGCAGACACATGCTGTGGCTTACAGTCGCCATGGCCACAGCCAGCTCCCTTGAGAAGGAATGCAGCATCTGCTGACCCGATCAGATTCAAGCTGCAGTCAGAGGTCTCTGCTGGTGGCATAGGTGGCAGTTCCTGATTCCCTGGGCAGGGTGCAGTCTCACCCCCTGTATTAGTTTCCTGTTGCTGCTGTAATAAATTAGCACAAACTTAGTGGCTGAAAACAACAGAGATTTATTATCTTACAGTTCTGAAGTCAGAAGTTTAAAATCAATCTCATTGGCTAGAGTCCAGGTGTCAGCAGGCTGTGTTTCTTCTGGAGGCTCTAGGAAAGAATCTGTTTCTTGCCTTTTCTAGCTTCTAGAAGCCACCTGCATTCCTTGGCTCATGGCCCCTTCTCCATCTTCAAAGCCAGCAGCAGAGCATCTTCTAATCTCTCTCTCACTCTGACCCTCCTGCACCCCTCTTGCAGTTAAAAGGACTCGTGATTACACTGAGCCCACCTCCATCATCCAGGATCATCTCCCCATCTCAAGATCCTTAACTTAATCACACCTGCAAGGTATGGTATGGTACCTGTAAGGTAACATATTTCAGGTTCCAGGGACTAGGACATAGACATCTTTGGGGGCCATAGTTCTGCCGACCCCACCTCCCTTCGGCCCCTTTCCCTGGGTGCAGCCCATCCTTCGGTCTGGTGGTGCCTGGGCAGTTCCCGCCTCTTGCTGCCCTTTGTGGTCTCTCAGGAGGACACAGAAGCTGGGCCCCGTCCACTGTCCCCCAAGAGCCATCCTTTCCTGCCCAGGCGCCCACACTTCAGAAGGGACACGGACACCCCTTGCGTGATCAAGGGCACCTGAGGAAGAAAAGGGAGGGGAGCACAGCAGACCACATTCGTGGGCTCTTTCAGCCTCCATGATGAACCCCCTCCCCCTCTTCCAGTCCCTTCTGAAACCCCCTGGTGGTAAAAGCTCCGTGTGCTGGGTCCCAGGTCCCCTGAACTGTTCCGTAGCTCAGGAACTGCAGAAAAGGGGTCTCCTTGGTACTTTCCAACCTCTTGTTACACCAGGGTAGTCCACATGAAGGTTGTTTCCACTCAGAGGGACCGGGATCCTTTATCATTACCCTCGTCATTACTACTACTATAGTTACTGTCATTATCATTGCTGTAGTGGTCATCATTAAAGCCTTGTATTTGATGCTTTACAACCTGTGAAGGGATTTGACATGCATGGTCTCATTCAAGCCTCACAATGACTCTGCAACAGCCACCATTATTCCTATTTTACAGATGAGGAAACTGAGGCTCAGAGAAGTTACTTGACCTGCCCAGAATCACAGGGTTTGGGGACCCCAGGATGCAAACCCAAGTTCCTTGACTCCAGGGAAGTCACAGCATGCTGTGTGAAAGAGGCCTGGACTCTGAGCTGGGCCTAGAAGCAGAGCTGTGTACAAATGGACTGGCTCATATCGCCAGGCAAACCTGGGCGGGTCACGTCACTGTGCTTCACCTCAGTTTGCTCACCTGTACAATGGGCGCAAAGATACCCATCCTTCCTCCCAGACATGTGTCAGGATCGAGTTACCTAAAGCCCAGCGGATCACAGGTGTGGCTGATATTGGAGGGTCAGAGCTGGGCAGCAGGGTCTCACCCTGCAGCCCCAGCGTGGGGGAAGATTGAGGCTGAGATGAAGATGTCGTGTGGGTTTCCCTTGAGACATAGAACTTCCTCAGCACATGCAGAGACATGAACAGGCAAGAATGGCATGAGGCCCAACAGCAGTCTCAGGAAGCAGCTCCTGTGTGTGTGTCATACAAGGGGGCTTCTGGAGTGGCCCACCCGGCATCTGAGAAATCAGGTTTGCTGGGTGTATTGGTTTCCTGTGGCTGCCATAACAAATTACCACAAACTGGGTGGTTTATTTTTTTTTAATGCGGTAACATTGGTCTATAACATTATATAAATTTCAGGTGTTCATCATTATACTTCTATTTCTGCATAGATTACATCATGTTCCCCACCCAAAGTCTAATTACAATCCATCACCACACACATGTGCCTAATTACCCCTTTCACCTTCCTCCCTCCCTCCTTCCCCTCTGGTAACCACCAATCCAATCTCTGTCTCTCTGTTTGTTTGTTGTTTTTATCTTCTACTTATGAGTGAGATCATACGGTATTTGACTTTCTCCCTCTGACTTATTTCACTTTGCATAATACCCTCAATGTCCATCCACGTTGTCACAAATGGCTGGATTTCATCGTTTCTTATGGCTGAGTAGTATTCCACTGTGTATATATACCACATCTTCTTTATCCATTCGTCCCTTGATGGGCACTTAGGTTGCTTCCAAGCCTTGGCTATTGTGAATAACGCTGCAGTGAACACAGGGGTGCATGTATCTTTACACATTCATGTTTTCATGTTCTTTGGATAAATACCCAGCAGTGGAATAGCTGGATCATATGGTATTTCTATTCTTAATTTTTTGAGGAATCTCCATACTGTTTTCCATAGTGGCTGTACCAGTTTGCACTCCCACCAGCAGTGTATGAGAGTTCCCTTCTCTCCACATCCTCTCCAACACATGTTGTTTCCTCTGTTGTTAATTATAGCCATTCTGACGGGCGTCAGGTGATATCCCATTGTAGTTTTGATTTGTATTTCCCTGATAGTTAATGATGTTGAACATCTTTTCATGTGCCTGTTGGCCATCGGTAGATCTTCTTTGGAGAAATATCTGTTCAGATCTTTTGCTCATTTTTATTTTTTTATTTTTTTTATTTTGTTTTTTGTGAGGAAGATCAGCCCTGAGCTAACATCCAATGGCAGTCCTCCTCTTTTTTTGCCGAGGAAGACTGGCCCTGGGCTAACATCCATGCCCATCTTCCTCCACTTTATATGGGACGCCGCCACAGCATGGCTTGACAAGCAGGGCATCGGTACGCGCCCTGGATCCGAATCTACGAACCCCGGGCCACCGAAGCGGATCGCACGCACTTAATCCCTGTGCTACCAGGCGGACCCCACAGATCTTTTGCCCATTTTTTAATTGGCTTGTTAGTTTTTTTGTTGTTGACGTGTATGAGTTCTTTATATATTTTAGATATTAACCCCTATCAGATATATGATTTGCAAATATCTTCTCCCAATTGTTGGGTTGCCTTTTCGTTTTGTTGATGGTTTCCTTTGCTGTGCAGAAGCTTTTTACTTTGATGTAGTCAAACTGGGTGGTTTAAAGCAAGTTGGTTATATTATATTAATGAAGTTATAAAGCAGTTCTAGTCAAAAACTATTTTCAAAAAAATTATGTATTTAACTATGTATATATATATACACACAACAACAAATTGTTATATAGATGGAGTTATAAAGTAGTTCTAGTCAAAAATATATTTTAAAAAATATGTCTTTAAATATGTATATACACCTACATATATTAAAGCAAAATAAAACACATTCTTTGTGTTAACTGAACTTTGAAAAGTAACATAAGCAAAATAATTATTCTTGGTACACATCCATGTGCTACAATCAGTTTCTTAGGCTTATACCTGACTCTAATATGTCATTGACATTTTCCTAAGAGTGTATTTTTCTTTCATTGTGGTCTTACTATTTTTCATTATTCCATACAATTGCCTGAAATCTTTTTCTTCAAATTTTACAGTTAAAAAATTTAAATTAGCACCTTCAATTGACTCTTCTCTTAGACGAGAATATATTAAATTAAGAAAATGTTTCCTGTGCAAGTGCTGAGGGACCTGATATGTTCTGAGCAAATTCTGCCAAGCAGAGGCTATTCTCAAATCCCATTCTTTGCATATGGAATTATGTAAATATCTCAGCCCAGATATTTTCACAGGTGCTGTTTTTATGTCTTAGTTCTAGTTCCTTTCTTAAACGAATATTTTTACCAGATTAAACTCTTCATATAAGTTGTCGCTATTTATAATTTTTGAACCCTTTGTCAAAGTTAGATGCTGCGAATCATAGGCTTTCTCAATTTCATCTCATTTCTGCACAGAATATGAATTTATCCAATTGAAAAGATTCTTCCTACAAATTGAGATATTCCAAAGTTCATTATAGAATTTTAAAATTAAAATTAAATTGCCGTTTAAGCTCTCATCTCTTTATTTGATCATTTCTTCCCTTGCTCTTTAGCCATACATTTCAGTTATTTCCTGCATAAAAGCTTTGTTTTCAATAATTATAATCTGCTAAAAGCTTTAAAAGCTGATGTTTTGGCGCTCCGTGTACTGAATACCTTGATTAAAGATTTTCAATTGATTTGGAACAAAATTCAACAAAAATGTAGAGCTCTGCTTTAACAAACAGTTTAATAACATTTTAAGGCACTTGGATTCAATGTCTTCTAAAATTGATTTAACAATGGGTAGCCAAGAAAGACAACACATCTAAAGTTGTTTTTTTTCAATTTATCATCAATTTCATCACAGTTTGTAGTTCAATAACTATGTTTCAAAATTTTGTAAATTTTTTCAACTATAACTTCCATTTCAATTGGTAGAATATTGAAACTTATTTATATGCAATTACAAATTGTGTGTGCACCGTGACCTAAAGTACATTTCTGTTTCAACAGTCTCTTAATTTAGTAAGAACATTGTTGTTACCATGACACCGTGCCCACCAAAATATGTAAGTGTGTTATCATCACAAAAATTCAACAACTGTATTCCCGATGTGAACAATTTAAACTGAACTTAGAATAGCATTCACAAAAAAGTCTATTGTTTCGCTTCTCCAGAATGAACTTCTGAAAGCTTTGCTTTGATTCCGTGACCTGGATGAAAGAATTGAATCATGATCAGAATTGACTGATTTTTCTATTTGAAGAATCTGAGGATACTGATATTAAGCGGCACCATCTCACTGCCTGTGGAGTTTGTGTGGAGCTGACACACAACCAGCCAGCACTTCCGTTGCTGTACACGCACAAGATAAGTTAGAACTAAAAATGAGCTGAATTAACTTAAAGAATAGTTGCTTGATCTAAGTAAAAAATCACGCCTCCCGGAGTGATCTGTAACAGCATCTTCCGCAGCTATAGGGGTGAAGTCGAGGTCTTAGGGCACGAACTTTTAAAATTACTAACTTCTGAAGTGGCAGCTTTGTGTCTTAGGTTTTCTTGTGGTCAGTGAAATCACTAAGGCCCCCACAGTGATGTAAACATCAACAAACGTTTTGCGCAACTTACGCGTTCCTCATCAACTTTCTTGAGAAACAGAAGTTCAAGACTTAAATTTTCATTAAGCATTCATTTTTTGGCTCATCAATGCCAGAAGGGCTTATTGCAAAATTTAAAAGTATTGCCAAATAACAAAATAAAGAGTGAGTTGTGGATTTATACCCTGCAATAAATGACAAAAGTATTCTAACTCCTCCACATGCTCTAGGTTAGAACTCTATATGCCACAGATATTTCACAGCCACCTAACCCATATTTTCCCATGTTTCCCACTGATCTGTGAACTGGCAGCCCAGCAGCGTATTCTCTTCTCTGTCTACACTCTCCCTTGGTTATTTCATCCAGTCTTGCGGCTTTAAATACCATCTATGTGATTACAACCCCCAATTATGTATCATTATCTCAGACCTGGTCTCTGAATACCAGACTTGAACATGTAATTGCCCACTGGACATCCCCACTTGATGTCCAATAGACCTCTCAACCTTCACATGTCCAAAAGTGAACTCCTGATCTCCTCCCCCCAAAAAACCCTCCTCCGTCTTCACTCTGTCATCTCCACTCATTTGATCGCAGCTTTGTATTTCCAGGTGCTCAGGCCAAAAATCTTAGCATCATCCAACTCCTCCTTTCTCACAACCTATATCTATTTGAAAATCATGGTGGTACTACCTTCAGAATAAATCTAGAACCTGACCACATCTCACCATCTCCACTGCTGCTCCTTCCCTGCTAATGTATTTATTCAGTGTGTTTATTGTTATTGACTCTCTCCTCCCGCTAGGCTAGAAGCACCCTGAGGGCAGGGGGTTTGCCTGTTTGATTCACTGCTGTGTCCCAAACACCTAGAACACCTGTGCCTGGCACAGAGTCGGTGCCCAGTAAATACTTGTTCAGTGGATAAATGCCCGGAGGAACTGGTGAATTGCTCCCTGGCGTGAATGGCACAGTGAGTGAGTTACAGACAGTGTCACAGCCAGGAGGTCATCATGTCCTCCTCAGATGAGGAAAGTGGGGCTTGGAGACACGAAGTGACTGCCCAAGGTCGCAGAGCCAAACAGACTCTTCCAAGATTGGTTCTCTCTTACACAGGATCTTGTGCTGGATCCTACGTGGCTTTGCCCAGTTGGCAGAGTCTGGAGCGTCACCGAGTGATAGCAGCAATGATCCTCAGAGCTGACATTCAGCAAGTGCTTGTGAGGAGCCAGGACTCATTTTAAGCACTTTGCACACACGAACTCATCCTGGTCGGGGCAGGAGTTTTAGACGTGAAGCCCCAGAAACCCCACAGTGCAGGCAGCTGCTCACTCTGTGTACGGGACTGCATGGGTCCCCTGAGTTGGCTGTGGCCAGATTTGCTGGCAGGCACCCACAAATCCATGAGTTCAGGACGCGATCCCACCTCTCCGTGGGATTACAGAGGGCTGGGAGACGCTGCCTGCCTCTTTCCCGCCATATCCCTCTCCAGCTGAAACTCAGTGTGGGCACCTGGGGCGCGGGCCAGCCCCGTGGCTGTGAGTGTGGACTTTGGGGTCAGTGCAGACTGAGGTCCACAGTCTGGTGCTGTCGCTCACCAGCTATGTCTCCTCGGACAAGTCGCTCACTTCTGAGCCTGGCTTACCCATCTACCAAGTGGGGCAAAACGTGCAGCAGAATAGAATAGACAGAAGCACAGGCTCTTAAATGGGACTGCCTGGGTTTGCATCCAGGCTCTGCTACCCACCTGCTGTGTGACCGTGGACAAGTGACTCAGCCTCTCAGTGCTCCATTTTCTCATCAGTCAAATGGAGATGACAATGGCCCCTACCTCACAGGGCTGTTGAGAAGATTAAATGAAAAAATACTTAAATGTAAAACTCTTAGAATGATGCCTAGAACATAGAGACCATTTAATAAACGTTGGTTCTTATTATTACTCGTATTTTTCAAGCCCAGCTCGAGAACCTTCTCGGTCTGGACACCTTCCACCATTGCCCTCACCCCATCCACCCTACTGGTCCCAGCCCCAATGGATCAGCAACCCCGCTGGCCGGGCCAACTCCTAGCTCCTGCTTGATCCCATGTTAGGTCATGGACCACTGTCTCCGCGTCTGCATCCCTCTAGACAGTGAGCACCTGCAGGTCGGGGACTGCTCTGTCCTGTTCCCTGTATCTCCAGTGGCTGGCAAAGTACCAGCACAAAGTAGGTGCTCATTAAATGTTTGTTAAGCTGTTAATAATAATATGGTTGTTAATAAGACTAGTCACACCTTACATTGAGCGCTTCCTCTGTGCCAGGTAACCATGCCAAGCTCTCCATAGATACTATCGCCAGTCCTCACCACAATCCCACAAGAGGGATACGATTAGCTCAGATTTTTAGAAAGAAAAATAGAAGTCAGTGGGTCTAAGTGGCCCACACCAAGTGGCTGTGCCAGGATGTGAACTCAGGTTTCAAAGCCCTGGTCTTTTCCTCTCCTTTCCTTTTGAAAGCCCAGGGGTCGGTAAACTTCTCCTCTAAGGGAACAGATGGTAAATATTTTCAGCTTTGCAGGCCATGCAGTCTCTGTCACAACTACTCAACTCTGCCACTGTAACACAAAAGCAGCCATGGACAATATGTAAATGAATGGCTGTGGCCGTGTGCCAATAAAACTTTGTTTTTCAAAACCAGCGGCAGGCTGGATCTGGCCCTCCGGCTGTAGGTGGCGGCCTCTCGTGTTATGCTACGTGCTGTTCATTGCAGGTCACCGTGGATGGCATCCCAGACCCTCCTGGAGTTCCAGCCCTCCAACCAGAGCCAGCTCTCGCCTCCAAATGCCACGTCCTGTGACAATGCTCAGGAAGCCTGGGACCAGCTGCACAAAGTGTTACCGACATTTATCGTCACCATCTGCTTCTGCGGCCTGCTGGGAAACCTCTTCGTGCTGTCCGTCTTCCTCCTGCCCCGGCGCCGTCTGAACGTGGCGGAAATCTACCTGGCTAACCTGGCGGCCTCCGATCTGGTGTTTGTCTTGGGCTTGCCCTTCTGGGCCGAGAACATCCGGAACCAATTCAACTGGCCCTTCGGAGCCCTCCTCTGCCGCTTCGTCAACGGAGTCATCAAGGCCAATTTATTCATCAGCATCTTCCTGGTGGTGGCCATCAGCCAGGACCGCTACAGTGTGCTGGTGAACCCCATGGCCAGCCGGAGGTGGCGGCGGCGGCGGCGGGCCCAGGCCACGTGCGTGCTCATCTGGGTGGTGGGGGGCCTCCTGAGTGTCCCCACATTCCTGCTCCGCTCTGTCAAAACTGTTCCGGAACTGAACATCTCCGCTTGTGTTCTGCTGCTCCCCCACGAGGCCTGGAACTTCGCAAGGATGGTGGAGTTAAACGTGCTGGCTTTCCTCCTGCCGCTGGCCGCCATCGTCTTCTTCAACTACCACATCCTGGCCTCCCTGCGAGGGCGGGCGGAGGTCAGCAGGACGAGGTGCGGGGGTCCCCCGGACGGCAAGACCACAGTGCTGATCCTCCTGCTCGTGGCTACCTTCCTGGTCTGCTGGGCCCCTTACCACTTCTTTGCCTTCCTGGAATTCCTGTTCCAGGTGCAGGCTATCCGAGGCTGCTCCTGGGAGAACTTCACTGACCTGGGCCTGCAGTATGCCAACTTCTTTGCTTTCACCAACAGCTGCCTGAATCCAGTGATTTACGTCTTTGTGGGCCGGCTTTTCAGGACCAAGGTGTGGGAGCTTTATAAACGATGCACCCCTAGGAGTCTTACGCCGATGTCCTTGTGCCATAGGAAAGAAATCCTCCAACTTTTCTGGCGGAATTAAAACAACAGTGAGCCAAGAAGCTTGGCTTCCTCGTCAGTTATTTCTGATGTAATAAATACTACTGTGGTAGGCTGAACAACAGCCCTGAGATAAGGAGGACCTAGTCCCTGGAAACTGTGAATTTATTTATGGTAATGGGGACTTTGCAGACGCAATTAAGCTAAGAATCTTGCAATGGGGATATTATCCTCGATTATCTGGGTGGGCCCAATGTAATCACAAAGACTTTTTTTTTTTTTGTGAGGAGATCAGCGCTGAGCTAACATCAGCCAATCCTCCTCTTTTTTTTGCTGAGGAAGACGGCCCTGGGCTAACATCTGTGCCTATCTTCCTCCACTTTATATGGGACGCCGCCACAGCATGGCTTACCAAGCAGTGCGTCGGTGCGCGCCCGGGATCCGAACCAGCGAACCCCGGGCCGCCGCAGCGGAGCGCGCGCACTTAACCGCTTGCGCCACCGGGCCGGCCCCTAATCACAAAGACTTTTATAAAACGGAAGCAGAAATGTCAGAGTCAGAGAAGGCGATGTGACAACAGAAGCAAGAGGTCAGAGTGACGCCAGGAAGGGGCCAGGAGCCAAGGATGGCAGACGTCCCCTGGAGGCTGGATAAGGCAAGGACATGGATTCTCCCCAGGAGCCTCCAGAAGGAACCAGCCCTGCTGACATCTAGACTTTAGCCCATTGGGACTGATTTTGGATGTCTGGCCTCCAGAACCATAAAATAATAAATTTGTGTTGTTTTATGTCACCAAGTTTGTGGTCATTTGTTATAGCAGCCACAGAAAATTAATACACATTTCCAGTAAGGGTCTCATCACATTTCTACTTGCCCATCCAAAATTTTCTAAGTGAACTGCTAGGAATACAGAGATGATAAAGCTCGAGATCCTACCCACAAGGAACTCACATAGATCTAAATAATTACAGTATAGAAAAAGTAAGTGATAAATCCCACGAACACGCCATAGATCCAGTACCTTGAGCATTCAGAGGGAAAGGGGATGGGTTCCTTCTGGGGTTATCAGAAAAGACGTTGTGAAGGGAGTAAACTGTGAGCTGAGTGTTACAGGAGTGGAATCTGGATACATGGAGAGGGAGGAAGGGCTGGGGGAGGCATAACCGAGACATAAATGTAGAAAAGCGTGGGTACTCGTGGACAAATATTCCTTAAACACTTACTGCATCAGCACTCTTCTTGATACTAGGGACCCAATGGTGAACCTGAAAACGTCTGCCTTCAAGGAGCTCGCAGCAACATAATTAGGAGATTGTCATAGGGCAGGACAACTGCCCCCATCAGGGTGGGGGAAGGTGCTCTGAGAGCACAGAGAACGGGCGTCCAGCCTGGTGTCTGGGAGGCGATGGTTAGAGAGGGTGTCCAGGGGGAAGAGACATATGAACCAAGCAAAATAGGCAAAGGAGCGTTCCAGATAGAGGAAACAAGCCAGACCCAGAGGCAGGTGGGTTCATAGGTTAGGAGGGAGAAGGATGAAGGAAGGTGTACGAGGCAGTCATGGAGGGATCTGAGGTCTGAGGAGAATGGAGATGTTGGGAGGATCTACGATGGTCCAGGGCAGAGAGGAAAGCGTGGAGGTGTCCAGGGGGCTTAGAGGGCCCACTGAAGCTAGAAAGCGTGAATTTCTTGTGTGAATTGCTCTAGAATGCTCAGCAGGCCCCCCAAAAGCAGGCAGTTGGATTGCTCCAGAGTTGGGATTTTGCCGGATGGACGGCCGCAGTTCAAGGGTGTTGGGAATATCGGTCAGACCACAGGGAATGCTGAGTTAGGGAAGGAAGTGAACACAGGAGGGCGAAGCAGAGTGCCGTTGACGTGGTTAAAGAACAGGTGCAGTGAGAACACCCACGTGATGGAGCAAGAAGAATCGGAGGCCGTGGCCGCAGAGTAAGAATGTCTGCCTGGAACATTCCAGAGGTGGAGCCATCCCAGGAAATGACAAGGACAAGTGTGGCCATGGCAGTGGGTGGTTGCACAGAGGGAAGGGGAAGGTCATTGGAGACAAGACAGTCAAGGAATGGAGAGGTGGGGGACGGGCTGTCCCTGCAGGCAGGCAGGACGCTGGAAGGACTGGGGAGGGGAGAGCCGGTGGGCCAGGTGCAAAGGTCAGTCTCTACGGAATGGTGGGGGAGGAGATGTGCAGCCTCCACAGCTGCATGGGAAGGGCCAGTCCTCATGGGACAGCCAGTGTTCCATGAGCCTCTGAGAGGCTGGCAGAGGCTGAGCCACCAGGACCTCACAGGCCATTGGGGAGAACCCTTTGATCAGCACTGCAGCCCCTGTAGATTTCGTGGAGAGCAGATTGTGGTTCAGATGGCCTGGATTTAGGGCAACAAGCAAGATCCAGCCTGCACACGTGGTTCGTTTGGACCACAGGGTGTTTAAAAATGTTTTTGCATTGGTTATCAATATTCAATCCACATTAGAATCCAGATTTTGGGCTCCCTTGAACATCTGGAAGCTCTAGCAACACTGAGTCTGCATTCGTTCGTTCAGCTGACATCTACCCATCATCTGCTTTGCGCGGGGCACTATTGCAGGCAGGGGAACACGGAGGGGAAGCAACACAGAGGAACATCCTGGTCCTTGGGGTTGACCTGCTGCTGTGCCCCAGGGCACTAAATCCCCTGTGGCCAGGACAGCCCCTCCCCAGGGCAGAGTCTGCAGTCACCTGGCTTGCGTGCCTCCAATGCCAATGCAATTTCTGAGCCCCCGGGCAGAGTCTGGTGAGCAGAGGGCCTGCAGTGAAGTGGCAAGAACAGGCAGGGATCTCAGGCAGGAACAGAGTTGGAAAAAGAAAGTAATGCCCAGTCCCTCCTCTGCTGCGAGGGAACTGACCCGAATATGCCCTCTCTCCTTTCTCAGCCCTTGCATTAAACTTATGGCTTATAAAAATCCTTTCTATAGGTTGCAAAAAAAAACTCCCACATTCTAGAAGAGTGCGCTGGCCTGAGAAATCAGAACATTGCTCAGAGCCTGCAGTTCAACGGTAGACTGTCAACAAGATCTCTGATAAGCCAGACGCCTGATTGATGGAATGCACGTGACATTCACCAAAGCCCAGCGCACAGCCCCACAGCTGGACAGAAATCGGCAAACCCCACAGTAAGGACTCTGTTGCCCTTCTATTGGGAAGGTCAATTATTCATTTGCAGAGGAAGGAATTCCCGCCTTGGTTAAAAGGATCAGTGCTGTGGGAGAAATTCATGTCTTTGAGTTCCCATGGATCTGGTTGAGGTGCTCACCTGGAGTATTTCACTCCTGGGTCCAGGCCCAGGCCTCACCTTGTAGGGTTAATGCCTGGGGTGGAGGGATGGCTTAGCAAACGGTCTTCCAACATCCCTGGCTCCAGCACCCACGTGAGCTCCCACCTTCTCTCTGGGAAGGGCCAAGTAGAGACACGGAGCTTCTTCTCCAATCCACTTCCAGCTTCGGGCCTTTCGTGCGAGTCCACGGCTGCCCACCTCCCTCCCCCGCCTCATCCATCACCCATCCATCACAAGCACTGAGCAGGGCTAAGCCCCCCAGATCCCAGCCTGGGAGACTCCTGGGTGTTGCAACGGACACAGGCAGTTTCTCGTTCTCCGGAGATGAGTCACAAGCTTGATGAGGAGCAGGTGAGAAGTTTTCTCCCATGAGCTAGAAGAGGCTTTAAATATCAAAATGAGTGCATGTCAAACTGGTGAAATCTGAATCAAATCTGGAAAACTCTATCAATGTCAATTTCCTGGTTGTGATTTTGTACCATAGCTAGGCAAGATGCTACCATTGGGGGAAACCGAGTAAAGAGTACAAGAGATCTTTCTGTAAATCAAACAAAAAGTTTCAAAAAGAAAATATCATCAAGTCCAACCCTTCCATTTTACAGTTTCTATCAGAAACTGAGGCCCAGAGATGGGCAGAGACTTGTCCAAGGTCACCTGGTGAGCTGGACTCCTGGGAGAGGGCTCTGTCCAGACCCAGGGATGCCCACGAGGCTGCGAGGTCAGAGAAGAGGCCTGAGTGCCAGGGATCCCACCATTTGAGTCACCTTGATGGTGGCAGGGACTCCCGGTGCCTGGGGTTGGATTTAAGGCAGTGAGCAGGAAGCCAGGCCTTCTTTCTCTGAGCTTCAGGGAACTAAAAAGTATCAGAAGGGTCAGTAGGGGCTCAGCGAGTATAAGGGGAAGACACTTCAGTGTTTTAGTGGACAGGGAGCTCAGTGTGCTGTGGCTGCCAACATAGCTGCTGGGCTCTTGGGATACATTAATAGGAGTATTGCATCTACAATGAGGGCGGTGATATCCCATTTAGCTTAACAATCGGCAGGGTACATGAGGAGTATTGTGTCCAGCTCTTGGGTGATTCAGAAGAAAGGGATCCGACTGGTGTAGGGTCTCCATATCATACCCTCTGTGACACAGTGAGGGCCTGAGAGGGCTTCCCTGAAGAAGATAAGACTTGTGGGGAGAGGGGAACAAATAAAACAAATAGTGTGACCCCAGTAGGACCAAAGAGAAAAACTTTGGGCTTAGTCTGAGGAAGAGCTTTCTGATATGCAGAGCTGTCCTATGATAGAACGCTGCCCCATGATAGTTGTTCCATGAATAACAGTGGTTTCCCTGTCCCCAGAAGTGTCCCAGCAAAGCTGCAGGGGACAGGATGTTGCAACAAGGATCTTAGAAGCATCTTCAGCACACTCACTGTTGAGGAGCCCACCGTGTGCTGGGGACAGACAAGAAAAGAGATCACTTCTTGGAATGAGACGTGTGATCACGGGGTCACAGGCTGCCTGGGAGGAGTCTGAGAAGGAAGGGTGTACAGAGGAGGTAACCCCGAGCAGGGTCTTGAAGGTGAGGACGACAACTAGGGTGTTGACCCCCTGCAGCCTCTGTCACCCAAGTTCTCAGCCAATAACATCAAGGCTGGAAGAACTATGCCAAGGCTAAGAGGTCAATGTTCCCTCGAGGCCCTGAGTGTCAACGGAGACTCTGAGCAGGGGAGTCAGTTTAGAGTGATCACTCCACTGGAATACAGATGACGGCTTGCAGAGCAGATCAGTTATCTACTGCTGCCTAACAAATGATTTGAAACAACCACCTTAGCTCACAGTTCTGTAGTCCAGGGCTGGGTTCAGCTGGGTGGTTCTCCAGCTGGTCTGGGCTGAGTTACTTATGCATCTGTGATCAGCAGCCAGTGAGCCAGGGGCTCTGTTTCTGAGGGTTGAGCAGGAGGCTGCAGCGATGCAGAGCCAACCTCAGATGGAGTTAAAAACACTGATGGGTGAGGCATAATGACAGCATGCTGGGAGCACCCCAGCCCTGACTTTCCCAAACCGAGAGAGAATCAGAGCAGCTGAATCATCCGCTGCTTTGACTACACTTACTGAGCGTCCAACACGTGCCAGGGATTGTGCGAGGCACGGGGGTGCAGAGTAAGATGAGACAGTTCCCTGGACGTGGGAGAGATCATCTAGTGCAGCCTGCTCATGTTATGCACGGAAAACCTGGGGCCCAGAATGCTTTGCCCTGTCACACGGTGACACCATCAGTGTGAGGTCTGGACCCAGCACCAGCTCTTCTCCTGCTCTGTCTAGTCCTCAGCCCTGTACAGAGGATCCTGGAAAATGCTTCCTGAGGACATCTTGTCTTCTGATGGGGGGTGGTGGGAGGCGCAGGAAATTCTTCCTCATCCTGTGAGAGACATATTGCTGCTCAGTGATAATTCCAGTTCTCCTGTCCTTCTGGGAAAAGGGAGGATTGAACTGCCTCACACCGTGGAGGCTAAGAGTGCCCTTCTCATTCCTTTGGCCGATGTGAGGGGACTTGTCTGTCACTTCCAGGCAGAAGCATCTAAAAGCATGGTCCCCCATGTTCTCTCTTCCTCTGCTGCAGCAAACCCTAAAACCTTGTGTTAAGATGGTGGTGTCGTCAAGATGTAGGGACCCCATCAGCCTGGACCCTGAGTGAGGAGAAGAGCAGAGCCCCCTACCCACCTGCATCAAACATGCAGTGTGAGGGAAAAACCAACCTTTGTTGGTTAAAGCCACAGAGAGTTTGTTACAGCAGCAGAACGCAGCCCACCCTGGCAGATGCACCAGGGCTCAATGGGGAGGGATTGCTCCCTGAACTCTGGGACTCTTGCTCACCCCTGACTCCTCTCCGTGGAAGAAAAGGACTTATCTGATTGACCAGTTTCACGAAAAGAAGCTACAGAGCTCAGTTCCTTCCTCCATTCTCACCCCTGGAGAAGGGCCTGTGTGCAGACTCTGGTCTTCTCTCGGCCGTGGGGTAAGCTTAGTGTTTGAGGCTCTGCCCCAGAGGGGGAAACTGTCACCATTGCCTGGGCCCGGGTGGGTAGGTCGGCCTGACTTCCAGATTCAGAGTTAAGAGGCTCATTGTTGCCACATGCTTAAGTGATGTTGTCTCACTGAGCCCTTCTCAGTAATCAAGATGAAATAAAGATGCTAAATAAAGATGAAACTGTGGCCCCCATCTGCTGACCCTGTCTGCCTCATTTAGTTAATAACTGAGGCAGGAAAACAGGAGTGTTCTCTAACCCCAGCTCGGGTCATCTTGCCCGCCTTCTACTCCAAAGGACTCAAATTCCAAACATCTTTCACTCTGGGCAAAACCACGAAGGTCTGAAGGTGAAATGCAAATCTGATTCCCAAGAGAGTTTTCACAAAATCCTCAGTCATATCTTAGCAAGTTTTGATTCAGCGTTTCTTGGCACCTTGGACATTTTGGGCCAGATAGTTCTTTGCTGTGGGGCTGTCCCGGGCATTGTAGGATGCTGTGCAGCCTCCTTGGTCTCTCCACTGGACACCGGGAGCAACCGCCCTCCCTCAGTTGTGACGATGAAAAAGGTCTCCCGATATTACCAAATGTCCCCTGGGAGCAACATCACCCCCACCCCCAGCTGAGAACCACATTTTAGCTGATCTGATCCAGTTGTTCAACAACGGCCTCGAGGAAAGGCTGGGGGTCTGGGGAGACTTCTTGGAGGCGGTGGGACTTCAGCCTTTGAAGGACTGAACTAAACAGAGGGAAGGGGGAAGCCATGGTCCTAGGAAAGCATGAGCGAGGGCGGGGCTTGGCGGCTGCGCCCTGGGAGATGGCCGCAGAGCCAGAGGACCACACAAACATCAGTTGGAACAATTAAATAGCCAGACACATAAAGTCACTGAGAACATCTCCGGCATGCGTGGCACATACAATAAACGTCTGCTAACATCGCTACAGCAGAATCTCTCCTCGAGTCCAAATAGTGACATCAGTTTATAGCAACTCGCCATTATTGATTTTTGGCATCGTTTCTGGTGTTTAACAATAATTTCCTCCAGCCAATGCCTGTGGCTTCCCCCAATGTTATCTTGCCTTCCTTGTCCTACTGTCAACCTTGTGACGGGGCGGGGGAGGGTCAGATTGGGAAAGAGTCAGCAAAGGAAGGAAAGAATGAGATTCCTCCACGGTGAACAAAATATCAACATTTTGAGTAAAGACAGGACCCAAGAGGCCCTGGCTGAGAACGAGGCAGTCAAGGTGGGTGTGGAGGAGCAGGGTCCCAGCCCAGCTTTATTTGAAATGTTGATGTTTTGTTCACCATGGATGTTTTTAGATTAATTTTGATTTTTTAAAAACACAGCAGTAAATTATTGTTTCTCTTGGTTATTGACGTGCCCTTAAACTTTGTGCCCAAGGCAAACGCCGCACTCGCCTCACACCAGTCCCAGCCCTGAGTGGCAGGATCAGGGGGCTGGGGGCTTCATTTCCAGTGAGGAATGAATCTAGCAGGGAAGCTTCAACAGGCTTCCTTCAGACTCACCTTCAGATACCCCTGCAGGGAGAACACAACAAAAGATCTTTCTCTGAATATAAAGCACACTTCTATTATCTCATGCTTCAAATATGCCCTTATCAACCTGCTGTGAAATCTCCCCCAGGGACAACTTTCACAGAAGGGCCTGGTATGCCGTTACCACCCAGCTCAGTATTTATTTACAGGGAGAAATTAATCGTGAAACAAACTGACATTTTTATTTCTCACTTAAGCAGCGTTCTCGACAAAGAGGAAGCTAACACAGCCAAGGCTCGTGAAAGAGTTGGGAGAGTTAGGACCTTTCTCACATGCAGGGATCAGAAGCTGCACGGGCTCAGACGTGCTGTCCAGCTCTGCAGGCGGCGAGCGCTGAACCAACGTTCCTCAGGAAGAGAGCGGGCGACCCCTGCTGGCCTCGAAGAGGGTTGCTCTTCCCCAGAAAGGATGCTGTGCCAATTTTCAAAGCAAGCCCTTTAAGTGGGTTACAGCAGATCTGCTGCAAAGCGTGACAGAACATGGAAATGTGAAAAGGCAAGGATTTCTCTTGAACATGTTTTTAAAAGATCTCTTCGAAAGAAATTTTTTTTCATGATGAACCTTGTTGTTGGGTATGTCAGTAGGTACAAATTCTACAAGAGGGCACTGGCAGTGGCCACCCAAATTGTAAATGGGTGTCACATACCATTGACTTCGTGTTTCCCCTTGAGGTAACCTGTCCAACTGAGAAACCAAGGTGCAGCAAAGCTCCATGCCTCACTCTGGATGAATCTTTGGGGTGGAGACTCGGCTAAAACTTCAGTTCAGCAACTGGCCATAAAGGCTAAGAAGATGGCTTTCAAAATGAAATCTGGGGGCCGGCCCTGTGGCTTAGCAGTTAAGTGCGTGTGCTCCGCTGCTGGCGGCCCAGGTTCGGATCCCGGGCGCGCACCGACACACCGCTTGTCCAGCCATGCTGAGGCCGCGTCCCACACACAGCAACTAGAAGGATGTGCAGCTATGACATACAACTATCTACTGGGGCTTTGGGGGAAAAATAAATTTAAAAAAAAAAATGAAATCTGGTACGAAGGATGAAAAAGGGTTTTGATGACAATAGTATGTTCTGAGAGGGGAAAAATGAAAGTAAAACGTTAAACTGAAATGGAGACGAGCGGGAGGTGTTTATTTGACCTTAGAAGAGTTTATTATAAATGAAAGGAGGATTTCTGACTATGGAGCCATGACATTGATACTGATTTTAAAATAACATCATTTGGGGGAAGGGGGTGCACTTAACTTTAACAACTGTTAAACGTATTTTGGAGTTATAGCCTTGAGGTCTCCAGCACTGAAAATAATTAGGCCAAATCTGGGCTGACAAAATGCCCACATTAGGGTTTTGGAAGCAAAGTTAGTATTTTGCACTGAACAGTGATGTTTTCCTTTATATCTCAGTGGTATCTAAATTTAAAAGAATGTTTTGCCCTCTTCTGAAAGCCTTAGAAATTCTTACTGTGAGGATGTGCTAGTGTTCATTTTTCTCAGCTTTTCCAAAACCCAGAAGACTTTGCCTCTCGCACCCTCCTTGACTTTTATTTCCAAATACTACCCAAGATGTACCCTTCAAGTCAAATTTCCCTGTAACCAGGCAATCCTTAACATCAGGCTAAAAAGGGAGCTGGCTCCCCCAGCTAACCCAAGGCTGCCCCCCATCTGTGTTTAATGCCGGGGAAGCAGATGTCCGGATGGCCGTGGGCGAGGAGACCAGGCGGTGTCTTCCAAAGCAGGAATTCCAATTCTAAAACTGCTCTGAGTGGTTTCTGCTCCTTTTCTCAGCTCCGTGAAACACGAGTGGATTTCTTGGGAGCTAACCAAATTGATTTACCTTTATAAAGAACAAATGGGGGAGTGATTAACCTGTCTTATTTAGAGTTTGATGTCTTTCGACTGGGTTCTGAGCTCCCCAAGAGCAAGGACTGTATCTTTCATCTCTAGCCCGGGGCATTGCACACAGTAGGCATTCAGAAAACAGTAACAATAATATCTAACACTTACATGGTACTTACTATGTGTCAGACACTGTTCTAAGTACTTTGCATATATTAACTCATGTAATCCTCATAACAATCCTATTAGCAGCTCTATAAAGGAAACTGAAGCACAGAGAAGTTAAGCAACTTCCCCATGGCCACACAGCTAATAAGTACTGGAGCCTGGGTTCATACCCAGGCAGCCTGACTCTAAAAGTCTATTTTCTTAGCCACTAGTCCAGTGGTTCCCAAACTTGTCTGCACAATGGAGTCACCTGGGGAGCTTCAAAAATACACCCCAGGGATCGTGATTAATTGGTCTTGGGTGTGGCCTGGGTTTTGGAATTTTTAAAAGATCCTCCTGTGATTCCAATATGCAGGCGAGTTTTGAGAACCACTACATTAGACCACCCTGCCTCATTACCCAGCAAATGTTTGCTGCATTTAATTTGTTTGTTCCACGTGGAACTGCTTTCAGGAATATAAACAAACAAGCCCAGGAGAAAAAAAAGAAAACCTACCTCTGTTAGTAGCCAATTATCTCAGAGTGCAACTAACTGTAATTCCAATGGAGTACGTGCTAAGAGCATGGGTCTGGAGTCAGACATTCCTGGATTCAAATTCTAAATTATGAGCTGCGTGTGGCAGAGTCTGGCTAGGTGCTCACCAGCCCCAATTTCCTTCCTTCCTAGGCACACAGCAAGACTACAGTACCCAGGGTCCCTGGAAGGATCACATGACAGAATTCTGACCAAGAGACTGTGGGCAAAAGTGATGCCTCCTAGGCCTGGCCATAAAAGCGGTCCTCTTCTCTCCCCAAGTGCCATGATCCCAGTGGAGGATTCCGAAGTTCTGGGGCAGGAAGAGACACAAGATGGAAGGAGCCTGGGTTCCTCCATCACACTTGGAGGAGAGCGGCCCGATATTCAGGAGCACCAACTGGACTTTATGTGAATGAGAAATATACTTGTTTTTGTTAAGCTGCTGCGATTTAAGGATTTATCTGTCCTAAGTGACTAGTGTTCCTTAACTAGTACATTGTGTGGCTTTGGATAGATCACTTAACCTAAGCCTCAGTTTTGTGAATGCTGGATAATTTCCATTTGCCCCTCCAGATCCACTCCCCACCGTGCTCTCTACCAGGAGGCTGAGCTGCAGACACTGTATGTCCGTTGGGTTCTACCTAGGGGAGGCTCCAGCAGGAGATGGCAGGGTAGAGGACCAAGGATGGGAATTTCTCTGGCCCCCTCTGGCTACTTTGCTCTACCTAAGGCGACAGCTGCTGTCAGGCCCTCTCCTTCAGCTACAGGTTCTGTGCATCACTCTCTGTCCCTCCAGGCCTGCGATGAGGCTTAGCGTTGCTTCGGTCTCACAGTAGACGGGATGGAGAAGGAGGAGCGGCACTGTGTTCCTGTCACCAAGGAGAGCAGTAAAAGAGGAGCAATCACCACTCACTCACGTCTGAGGCCCAGAACAGGCCCAGAGCTGACAGTGCAAGAGGCACCAAGTCTTTCCGTGGCCCAGAGTCAGCCCCGAGGTACCTGTGGGTCTCCCTCGCCCCTGCCCATCTGTGCTAAGTAGTCCCCTCCTTACACCCTCCGCAGTCGCCCGAGTGGCCGTGTGCTTCCTACCAGGACCCCGGCTGATGCCGAGTGTGAATGCCACATTGATGATTGTGGAACAGAGGAGCAGTCACGTAGTGAATACTCAACAAATGTTGAATTTTCATTTCATTTTTTATATATTTATGTATTTTATTGTATTATTACTAAAACCAAGAAAAAGTGAAATTACATTGAATAAAGGACATCTTTAAGCACTAATCATGTGATCTTGGGCAAATAACTTCCCCTCTCTGGGCTTCATTTTCCTCAACTGCTAAGTGACTATGTAGGACTAGATACCACTACGTTCATTCGTTCATTCATTCACTCACCAGTCCCTGATTCTTAATTCTGGGCAAGGCCCTGTGCTTGCCCAGGTACCAGGTATACATGCACCCCGCCAGACAATAGATAGGGAAACAAATTAATATGGATTTATAAAATGAGAGAAGGGCCACAAAGGTTTGTTTTAAGGAGTGTGTGTTATAAAGGAGAAGAAAGAGGTAGGTAGGGTGGCTGGGCCTGTCTGAAAATGGTGACCTTCGAGCTGAGCTAAGGAGGAACCAGGCAGAGCATTCCGGACGAAGAGGAAGCTATGTGGGAGGACTTCTAGGCACAGCTCTGGCTCCAGGCTGCACATTATTCTCACCATGGGAGCTTTTGGCCCAGTGTTTGCACCAGACAGACTTTGCCGCCCAGGGGACATCTGGCCATACCTGGAGACATTTTTGGTTTTTACGGCTGGGGAAGAGGTTGCTAACTTGCATCTACCGGGTAAGGCCAAGGATGCTGCTAAACATCCTACAAGGCACAGGACAGCCCCCACAACAGAGAGTTATCTAGCCCCACATGTCAGAGTGCTAAGGTGGAGAGACCCTGATTTAGCCCCATCCTCAGATTTTGATTTAATTGGTGTTGAGTGGGGCCAGAGCTTCAGCATTAAAAAAAAAAAAATTCTCCAGGTGGCTCTAACCCCTGCTTAGGGGATGTGGCAGAACTGAACCACTCGAGTGGCTGGCACCCAGCCGGGAGAGGGGAGAAGGGCTGGAGATGCAGGCGAAGAGATAGATAAGCAAGTTCATTCTGGCTCATGTATTCTAAGAGCCTTTAATCTCAATCTGTTAGCAAAATCCCTTTCTTAGTTTCCTAATTTGTGAAGAGTTTTTACTAATTTAGACTCTGCTCAAGTTCCTCTTATATAAAAGTCCTAGAATGAGTATGGGGTTTGGGAGTCAAACCATGTGACCTTGGGCAAGTTTCTTGACCTCTCTGAACCTCAGTCTCCTCCTCTGGAAAAGAAAGACTATACTAACTGCCTTTCAGAGGGGCCACAAGGTTATATAAAGAACATACCACAATACCTAGCCCACAATCAGTATCTCACAAAGTTCCCTTACCTCTCTCACAACAGCCATGTGTGAAGTATGACTTGTGATTTTTCCCTGATTGCCCAAGGTGGATGGTTACATAGTGACACCTGTCACATCAAAACCTCTTTTAAAGTATTGTCTTTAAAAATAAGTGTTTCTTGGGGCTGGCCCAGTGGCATAGCAGTTAAGTTCACACACTTGGCTTTGGCGGCCTGGGGTTTGCAGGTTTGGATCCTGGGCGTGGACCTATGTACCACTTATCAAGCCACGTTGTGGCAGCGTCCCATATAAAGTGGAGGAAGATGGGTACGATGTTAGCCCATGGCCAATCTTCCTCAAGCAAAAAGAGGAGGATTGGCAACAGACGTTAGCTCAGGGCTAATCTTCCTCACAAAAAATAAATAAATAAATAAAACTCCCGCTGAGGGTCTGTGGCCACATTAAAAAAAAAAAAAATTCTTTTAAATATCCCTTTTATAAGTAAAAATACTCCTCCAAAGAGAACAGATTTATCAAGTATTTACCTAGGTCCCTAAGCCCAAAACTATAAGATGTGTTTGCCACAAGTCTACGTCGTAGGGATAAGATAACTAATCTAGCGATTAATATCCAAAACAGGGGAGGAGAGGCAAATTTTAACATTATATGCCCTAAATATCTCAGAAACCAGTAGCAGGTAGATACAAGACTTCCCATCAGCAGTACCAGGATCGTAGAACACCATTTTCCAATAACAGCAGCTGACGCAGACCCATGCACCCCCCACCCCAGTACCCCAAAAAGTACTTGATACGGGTTTTGGGAACAGTTCTCGGCGAAAGACAACAGTGTTTAAAACAAACTCCAAAGAGTAAATATTTTAATTTTCTTCAAGAGTATTCTGTATTCTTAATTTCATAATGTTTTAAATAGTCACACTGACAAGTTACAGTTTCACAAAAATACTCATACAGCATCAGTATTCTTCAAGTATTCACATACATCCATAATGACCCTAACTAGGAAAATTAGGAAACTTAGCAACGAGAGTCAACGTACACAACGTATGTTCTTTGACTTGTGGTGAGATCAGTTCAATGTCCAAAATCAGTCAGGATGGACTAACATCAGAGCCGAACTCAGTGCCCCTACCAAACTTTGCAATGAAAAAGCAAATAGTCCTGTGTGACCGACAAGCTATACAAAACATGTAAGACAAACCAACTAGAAATTGGAAGCTGCCATTTCATATACATGAAACACATGTGATACAGCAAAGTAAACATATTTTTTAAAGGAGGGGCTGCTACTCCAACCACCCAGAGCATTAGAGACGTCATTGAGCCCACATCACATTGACAACCTCTTGGAATAGGCAGACAGCACTCTGGTGCTTACTATGAAGCAAGATGCTTGAAACCAAGGGGCCAACAGTTGTTACAGGAGGTGAAACTGTATCTCTAATGCCTGTTTTAAAAAACTGCTGACATCTCAAAATATGAATTGTTGAAACTCACTTAAATTTCTTGTCTCAAAAGAAGCCATTATGGTGGTTAGAACGCCTTTTTTAGCTCTGATTTGCAGGCGCTACGGTGAAAAGAAAATACTTCTGATTTAAACTGGCTGACTTGCAACTGTGCATATAAAGTCTATAAAGGGAGTGTGCCTAGCATGATCCTAAAAAATAAATTGGCGTTAAAGCGCTTGACTATTCTTGTATGAAAAGACTAGCTGTATCTTCCAGTAAACAGAAATAAGATTTCTTGGTAATGAAAGAAATCTTTTTTTTTCTTTCATTATCAATACACTATACCAATAACCTTCCTTTTTAACCTAAGACTCACAAATTTATATTTGACTTATTCTATTTGATACCAACTGGTATGTCCAGTTGATGCATTTGCAGATACGAAAGAATATCTTTGCATTTGCATAGTCCCTTACTTTCAAGGACCTTAAAGAAGTTGATAGACATTCTTTCATGTCTTTAGGTCAAGAGGACGTGAAGGGAAACAGAGAAGACTGCTCACTATAGAACACTAGCCCCGCCACACTCCTCACAATCCTGAGGAATTATACCCAGTGCAGGTGTAAGAAAACTGATGCAATGTTAAATGATTTCTCTTAAGTCACGTAGCTTTTTACAATATACAAAATTTGAATTAATGTTAAGACAATTAATTGTTAATCCTGAAACCATTTAGTGCAAATGTGGATTCCTCATTTTAAATTGCTGAACTTCGGCTCTGCCTGCCATTTGTGCACTCTGCTGAGACTGCACATGGTCAGAGAAGCTGAAACAGAAGACACTCGCGGAGACACGCCGCCTTTGGACGAGCAGCCCCCCGCAGGCGCAGACAGGTGTTTGGGCTGTTTGGAGACTGCACAAAGGCACTAAACCTACCGAACACAGTTTTTAAAGGAGATGGTTAAAAAGTAATTCCCTTAAAAGCTGGAAATATTCTAATAGCATTTAAGAGTGACACATGGCAGGAGGCAGGAAACACTGGTTTTTAGTATTTTTGCCATTCTAGGAGCACTGCTACTTGGGAAGATTTTTTTTCTTAAAGTGAGTTTTGCATTATAAAAATATTGATGTTAAATATATGTGCTTAGGTGGGAATCCAAATTGTATCCAAACTTTATTAAAATGAACGTCTACTGCTACCATGTCTAGAAGAAACATTGTATTACATCAATCCTGAAAGACGAATGTTGAGTGGACGTTTCACTTGTAAGGGCAACATTGGGACAGACAGAAAGGGAAACTGAGGGATCCAAATCAGCCCCCTTCAAGAGAAGACATTGCTAGGGTCTTCACTGCCTTCACATCTGGGATGTAAGGTGGACTTAAAATGCTCCTATAACACTGTGGGGTTCTGAGACTCACTGACGGATCTGGATCAAGCCTGCTCACCTGACTCCTTGGGGTGATACCTATCTCAGGCAACAACTGGACACATGCAGTCTACTCCACTCAGAGGTATCACATCAAAAGTCAACCACACAGGCACTGTGGCCGTTCAGAAATGCATTACTCTAAGAGATCCAAGATCTAAAGGAGCCCGGCTACTCTGTGTGATGTGACCAGAGTGCTCTCATTCAACAGTGCCACCAGTCTGAAGTGTCACAGGTCTGAAGCGCTCTAGTGAGCATTACATCCCATATCATCATTCTCACGCACACACGCATGCATGCACGCCCTAATCATCTGAAAATCTCTGTTGGGACTTGTCGTAAGAAACCCCTTCATTTATAAAGAGGGACACTGAGGCTTAGAGAAATTAAATGTCTTGGCCAAGTCATCTGCTTGATAAGTTACAGATCTAGCAACCCAAGGATCCTGCCTAACACTCTTTTTAGTGTGTTGTCGCAATACAAAAGACTTTAAAAAAGAAAAAATTAGGGATACTTAATAGTGCAGAAGTATTCAAATATATATAGGTCCTCTACATAAACATCTCAAGTAAAGAGCATATTGGTTAAACCTACACTGAATAGAGGTTCAACACTGAACCTTTCTGACACACGAGGTTTCCATTCCCAAACATGGGTTCTAACGATAGCAGGTGCAGGAGGCAGAACACAGAGAGAACCATGGAGATTACATTATAAAGACATATGTTTAGATGGGATTTACAAACCTGATTTATCAAAAGACGGGTCCATTTGCAACTCAGAGTGTAAAGAAGAGGATGATTATCTCTCCCTATATCCAATTGAACTTTAAGTATAACTATGGAAAATATATTTGAAAGTTAAAGAGATTTAAAAATTTTAA